>NC_057807.1:202145319-202497245 GCF_018294505.1 Triticum aestivum | reverse complement strand
GTTGGACACAAACGAAGTACACGAAGTTGCAATGGCTAACTTTTAACTAAACAAATCCCAAAGTCTAAACGGTGCCCTAAGGGATGTACATATGGAGGAAGAGGGGGGGGGGGGAATTTCGTGCCCCTTCGTGGAGGGGTCCGAAATCAACCCTATCTCTTGTTTCCCCACACATATAGACTCTAAAAATAGCCTATACTTATGTATTTCGAAATTACATGGGCCTGGCCCAATAATAAGGTGACGCAGCATCTAGAATAGCCTCTAGACGAAATTTATGAAGTGGCATCATGTATATTTCGTTAGGCTTCATGCACTCCTTATGGTGGCTTCAAAGTCATGAAATCATCACTTGTAACTCCATTCTTGATCCCCTTGCGCATGCCATCAACTCCATGCGTGTTCTTGCTCCAATGTTCATCCTTCTCCAAGCTAGGCCCTTCATTTGTAAGCAAAACAAATGTATCCAATTTAGGCAGCATCATATTCTCATGAACATTAGAATCATTACCAAGAAACGAAAGTACCTGGTAATTTAATTGGCGTGCGCGAACTCTAGTAATTGGTCCAGTATATGTAACAGTAGGTGTTGTGGGTGTAACAATGGTATTGATGTCCTCATCATCCTCCCTTTCTTGAAATGAAGTCGTCCTCGATGGAAGCTCATCTTCCTCACCCAAATAAGGCATCAAATCTATAATGTTAAAAGTGGGAGTAACCCCAAAATCTACAGGTAGCTCAAGTTTATATGCATTATCATTTATTTTCTCTAACACCTTAAAAGGACCATCAACACGTGGCATTAGCTTTGATTTGCGCAAATTAGGAAATCTATCCTTACGCAAATGTGACCAAACAAGATCTCCTAGTGCAAACACAACATGTTTTCTACCCTTATCTCCAGCAAGTTTATATTTAGCATTAATACGCTCAATGTTGTCCTTAGTTAACTCATGCATTTTGAAAATCAATTCAGCACATTCTTTAGCATCAAAATTAACCTTCTCCAAAGATGGAAGAGGCAACAAATCAATAGGTGCACGAGGTAGGAAACCATACACAATTTCAAAAGGGCCCATCTTAGTAGTAGAATGCAATGAACGATTATAAGCAAATTCAATATGAGACAAGCATTCTTCCCACATTTCTTGTTATTCTTCAAAACAGCCCTAAGCATAGTAGACAATGTTCTATTGACTACTTTAGTTTGTCCATCAGTTTGGGGGTGACAAGTAGTACTAAAAAGCAGTTTAGTCCCCAACTTAGCCCATAAACATCTCCAAAAGTGGCTAAGGAATTTAGTATCATGATCTGAAACAATAGTATTTGGCACACCATGCAAGCGAATAATTTCCTGAAAGAACAGATCAGCAACATTAACAGCATCATCGCTTTTATGACATGGTATAAAGTGTGCCATATTCGAAAATCTATCCACGACAACAAATATGCTATCCCTCCCTTCTTTGTTCGAGGTAAGCCTAAAACAAAGTCCATAGATATATCCTCCCAAGGAACACTGTACAGGCAAAGGCATATATAAACCATGAGGATTGAGTCGTGACTTAGCTTTTTGACATGTAGTGGAGCGAGCAACAAAACGCTCAACATCCTGTCTCATCTTTGGCCAAAAGAAATGTGTAGCAAGTACGTCCTCCGTCTTCTTCACGCCAAAGTGTCCCATTAATCCTCCTCCATGCGCCTCCTGCAACAACAAAATACGAACAGAGCTAGCAGGAATGCATAGCTTGTTAGGACGGAACACAATGCCATCATTAATAACGAACTTGTTCCATGTTCTTCCTTCTTTACAATTCTGCATTACATCTTTAAAATCTGCATCATTCACATATTGATCTTTGATGGTCTCCAAACCAAATATTTTGAAGTCAAGTTGTGAAAGCATAGTATAGCGACGAGACAAAGCATCAGCAATAACATTTTCTTTACCCTTCTTGTGTTTAATGACATTAGGGAAAGTCTCAATGAATTCCACCCATTTAGCATGTCTACGATTCAGCTTAGCTTGACTTTTAATATGTTTCAAAGATTCATGATCAGAATGTATAACAAATTCTTTGGGCCATGTCTCTAAAGTCCGAACAAGAGCATATAATTCTTTATCATAAGTAGAATAGTTCAGATTAGGCCCACTCAATTTTTTAGAAAAGTATGCAATAGGTTTGCCATCTAGTAATAACACACCTCCTAATCCAATTCCACTAGCATCACATTCAAGCTCAAAAGTCTTATTAAAATCAGGATGTTGGAGTAAAGGAGCATGTGTCAACTTATCTTTCAATATCGTGAGGGCTTCTTCCTGTGCAGTACCCCAAACAAAAGGCACATCCTTCTTTGTAAGCTCGTTGAGAGGTGCAGCAATGGCGCTGAAATCTCTCACAAAATGCCTATAGAAACCAGCGAGGCCAAGGAAACTCCACACTTGTGTGACCGTTTTGGGCTGCGGCCAACTCTCAATAGCTTCAATCTTGGCTTTATCAACTTCAATTCCCTGTGGAGTAACAACATAGCCAAGAAAAGATACTCGGTCGATGCAAAAGGTGCACTTCCTAAGGTGTACAAACAAACGTGCATTACATAGGGCAATAAAAACAGCACGTAAATGTTCCAAATGTTCTTCCAAAGATTTGCAATAAATCAGTATATCATCAAAATAGACTACCACAAATCGTCCAATGAAAGCACGTAAAACTTTGTTCATTAGTCTCATGAAAGTACTAGGTGCATTAGTTAACCCAAAAGGCATGACTAACCACTCACATAAACCAAACTTAGTTTTAAATGCTGCTTTCCATTCATCACCCAATTTCATACGAATTTGATGGTATCCACTACGCAAATCAACTTTGGACAATATTGTAGAGCCACTCAATTCATCAAGCATATCATCTAGCCTAGGAATAGGATGACGATAATGAACAGTAATATTATTAATGCCTCTACAATCAACACACATACGTGACGTACCATCCTTTTTAGGCACTAGTATAATAGGAACAGCACAAGGACTAAGAGATTCACGTATATAACCTTTGTCGGGCAGCTCCTGTACTTGACGCATAATCTCCTTCGTCTCCTCTGGATTGGTACGGTATGGTGCACGGTTGGGTAGCGATGCACCGGGAATTAAGTCAATTTGATGCTCAATCCCTCGAATAGGTGGTAATCCCGGTGGCACATCTTGTGGAAAGACGTCAGCGAACTCCTGCAAAATGTTAGTGACAGCAGGGGGCAAAGAGGAAGGCACGTCCTCAAATGAAAATAATGCCTCTTTGCACACAAAAGCATAGTAAACAGATTGCTGCAATCTAGCTCATCAATATCAGATTTAGTGGCAAGTAAACATGCACTTTTCAATTTAATTTCAGAAACAACACTAGATGGTTTACTATTAGGCTTCATTTGTTGCTCAAATTCTTTTGCCACAATCTGATTTTCACTCTTATTTGTCTCCTGTTTTGCTTTATTAGCTCTATTAATATCATCTTTCAAAATGGAATCAGGAGTCATAGGAAGCAAAGTAATATTTTTATCCTTATGGACCAGACTATAATGATTGTTTCTACCATGGTGTACAGAATTTTTATCAAATTGCCATGGTCGACCAAGTAATAAGGAACATGCTTGCATAGGTACCACATCACAATCAACATAAATATGTAGAGATACTAAAATGCACACGAACAATACGTGTTACCTTAACCTTGCCGCAGTTGTTGAACCATTGGATGTAGTAAGGATGTGGATGTGGTCTTGTGGTGAGAAATAGCTTCTCCACCATCTCCATGCTAGCCAAGTTGTTGCAGCTCCCTCCGTCTATGATGACGCGCACAGAACGTTCCTTCACAACTCCCTTTGTATGGAACAAATTGTGCCTCTGATTTTGCTCAGCTTGTGTGACCTGCACACTCAAAACACGTTGAGCAACTAAACATTCATACCTGTCAGCGTCTTCAGGAGCCATGTATTGCGTCTCATGATCAGAATCGTCTCCACCGTGTTCTTCACGTGTAATAAGAGCCAAAGTCTCCTCATCATAGTCACTAGCGGACTCATACCCACCATCCTTAGTAGCAATCATCACACGCTGAGATTTGCATTCTCTCGCAAAATGTCCTCTTCCCTTACAACCACGACAAATAATATCACTAGTGTGCCCTGTTGATGCCATGGAAGAAGACGGACTCTATGCAGGCCCGATAGGGTTGCTCTTGGCAGATAATTGTGGTTGTGCCTGCTTCCTTGTATCACGGCTGGAGGTAACAGCTGATGGAGGTGTCGGTGCAGTAGAATGTGTGGAAGTAGAGGATGCACGCGGTGTCCATGATGAAGGTCGACCTGTAGAAAAGTTGGTCCGCGCCAATGCATCTCGATCCTGCACTTCACGTTCAGCTTTACAAGCAAGATGGAATAAACGAGTGATATTATTATAATCCTTATACTCTAGAATTGTCCGAATCTCTCTATTTAATCCACCCATAAAACGTGCAAGCATAGCTTCATTCTCCTCAACAATACCGCATCTAATCATGCCAGTTTGTAATTCCTGATAATATTCTTCTACATAATTTTTTCCTTGTCTTAAGCGCTGCAATTTTTGAAGTAATTCACGTTGATAACATGGTGGAACCCAACGAGTACGCATAGCAGTTTTCAAAGCAGCCCAAATAGCTGGAACAGGATATAATCTACAATGTTCAGACCACCAAACACATGCAAAGCTAGTGAAAGCACAAACAGCAGCAGGAACACGTCTCTCCTCAGGATATTGTAAACATGTAAATCGTTGTTCAGTTTCTAACTCCCAAGATATATATCAGGAACATATCTACCCTCAAATGGTGCAATATTCAGTTTCAGTTTAGGGAGATGGTCATGATCTCGTACCTAAGGGGGAGCCCTAACATTGCCATTATTTGCATGTGGACGACCTGGTGGTTGTGGTGCTGGTGGTTGCACGTAGTTCTTATTTTGATCGACCTCATCCTCGTAATCTCCCGCATAATCATCCTCCGCATCAGCAGGAGGAGCCAGAAAAGTATCAACAGCAGCACCAACAGTTTCGCGACGTGGAGGTAGTAGTTGTTGTTGTTGCAGAGGTGCGGTAGGTGCAGCCGATGGTGAAAGACGCGCGAGCAGTTCATTAAATCTGTTATCGAGCTTTGTTTCGAACGTCTTCTCAAGGCCAGTGATCTTATCCATGGCCTCTTCAAAATTGTTCAACACATCTTGCACCTGTTCAGTCATCATTTGCTGAAACTTATCATGAAGCCCCTTGTTCATTAAGTTCTCCCAGTCAATCTCGTCGGCTTGAAATCTTGGCATGGTTAGCAGCAATACAAACACACAAGAATATGATCCTACAGACTACTAACAAGTGGTGGTGGTGGGTGTCACAAATCCGTCAAGCAAAACTCAAATTCTAACCGGTTCTTACCCAGCAGCAGGCGGTGATCGGCAACCGTTGTAGTTAAAACTCTCAAAGCTTGGATAGTGATAGAGACAAAGGTGTCCCGTCTTTCGATGGGATGATGGATATCGCTTTGGTGGAAGTCGACTTTGACGATCCGACTACGAACATGCGAGGACGTCGCGCCTTATCAATCGCTAAACCAACTCCGAGAGGTTATTGACCACGCGGGAGCACGATCAACCTGACCACGAGGGTCTGTTTCCTGCGAGCAAACGAAGAACAAGCAAGAAACTGAGATTGCAATCTGGATATTGCGAATATAAGATGAAAGCTTTATTGATCAAGGTGGGGTTCTGTGACGCCTTTGTCTGGTCGTTGAACACAAACGAACTACGCGAAGTTGCAGCTATGGCGAACTTTTAATCTAAACAAAACCCAAAGTCTAAACGGTGCCCTAAGGGCTGTATATATGGAGGAAGAGGGGGGAATTTCGTGGCCCTTGGTGGAGGGGTCCGAAATCAACCCTATCTCTTGTTTCCCCACACATACGGACTCTAAAAATAGCCTATACTTATGTATTTCGAAATTACATGGGCCTGGCCCAATAATAAGGTGACACAGCACCTAGAATAGCCTCGAGACGAAATTTATGAAGTGACATCTTGTATATTTCGTCCAAGGCTTCATGCACCCATTATGGTGGCTTCAAAGTCCTGAAAGCATCACTTGTAACTCCGTTATTGTTCCCCTTGCGCATGCCATCATCTCCATGCTTGTTCGTGCTCCAATGTCCATCATTCTCCAAGCTAGGCCCTTCATTTGTAAGCAAAACAAATGTATCCAATTTAGTCAGCATCATATTCTCATGAACATTAGAATCATTACCAAGAAACGAAAGTACCTGATAATTTAATTGGCGGGCGCGTGCTCTAGTGGTGAGAGATAGCTTCTCCACCATCTCCATGCTAGCCAAGTTGTTGCAGCTCCCTCCGTCTATGATGACGCGCACAGAAAGTTCCTTCACAACTCCCTTTGTGTGGAACAAATTGTGCCTCTGATTCTACTCAGCTTGTGTGACCTGCACACTCAAAACACGTTGAGCAACTAAACATTCTGATGAGGACATGACTACCTTGGATATGACCAATAATATTGCATACATGCATATTTGTCAGGTGATTTCTAGTGCAAACTATTCAATAATCTATTTATGTTATCCAGAACAAAAATACTTCACACACTTTTGTGTTTTGTCTAATTGCAGGTGTATGGGACATTTGTACAATCCACATATGAAGATAAGGAAGAAAGAGATGTTTATTTTGCTGTTCAAAAAGTTCTCTCACGTCACTTTTGGCCCAAGAGAAGATAGAGTCCAAGTCTCTCACGTTCTGGATTCAGATTCGGACTACACAGACATACCTGACTCAAAACGCCAACAACTTTTTCATACAGACTCCGAATTGGGTGATTCTTTTTTTGTTGGAAAGTAGATTTCATGCTTTTGCCAACCCAATTGGAATCACCTTAAAATCCGTCCGGAGCATTGAGTTATGGACGAAACAATCTGACACTGCACCAGAATCCGAGTCAAACTACAAGTCCAAAGGTGTTACATCACCTCCACTTGGGCCCATTGGCCTTGCACGACCTAGGGTTAGTTTTAGGCTGCCTTGGGACGTCCTCCCACCTCCTTGGCCGCCACCCCTTGCTCCTATATAAGTAGATCCATCTAGTAGCTTTTCCCTTGGGATTTGTTTAGTTAAAAGTTAGCCATTGCAACTTCGTGTACTTTATTTGTGTCCAACGACCAGACCAAGGCCGCTTACAGATCCTCACCTTTATCAATACTTCATATATACTCGCAATATTCAGATTGCTTTTATCATATTCTTGCTTGTTCTTCGATTGCTTGCAGGAATAGACCTTCGTGGTCAGGTTGATTGTGCTCCGGCGTGGTCAATAACCTCTCGAAGTTGGTTTAGCGATTGCTAAGGCGCAACGTCGTGCACGTTTGTAGTCGGATCGTCAAAGTTATCTTCACCAAATCGATAGTTATCATCTCATAGAAAGATCGGGACACCCCGCCTCTATCAAATGGTATCAGTTTTCAGGTTGCTCGGTGAGATTTTACAGTTTTTCATACTTTAGATCGCATCTGTTCATACCTACAGTCCATGAAAAAGCCACAAAAAAAGTTAGATCTGTTCATCCTTTATCCAAGCCAGTCTGAGCCTTTGCAATTTTATATTCATTGCTTGCATAGTTGAATTATCGGTTGCATCGTCGTGTCAGTTGCTGGTCTTAATGTCTAGTTCCTTTAGAGTTTCGAGTTCTGTTCACATTAGTCACGCCGCCGCTGCATCATTATCCCTTCCGTCGTCCACTATCCCATCTATTAATTTCCACCACGTGCTACACACTGTTCATTGTCATAATCATAGTTGAGGTCATTCACATCTTCGCCTGATCCAATCTGCATCTTATCTAGTTTGTCTTGGAAAGAGGGAGAAAAAAAGAGAGAGAGAAAAAAGGAAAGAAGAAAAAAAAAGAAAAAGAGAGAGAAGAAAAAGAAAAAAAAGCGTGAGAAAAAAAAGGAGAGAAGAAAAAAAAATCGGATCTATCTAGAATCAATCTCGTACCTGAATTCGGATTGGAATCTGTTTTGCGCACTGTTCAGTAAAATAGGTGTATCTTCGTCATACGAAGTCCGTTTTGGCTCTGTGAGTAGTCAATTTGAAGCTAGCGACGAGCCGCATCAATATTTGACACCTCAAAATTGGCTTCCAAATAGGTATTTTTTCCCTCCGAAGTTTGTGAACACAGCTTGTTCCAATTTTTCAGGCCAGTTTTAGAATTCTTTGACTCATCATATCAACTCGGAATTGAGTGATTCTTTTTGCATTGGAAAGGTTGAGTTAGTAGCATTGTTTGAAAGAATTTATCAGAAAATTGGCTCAAACTTTTCAATAGGAAAGTTGGAGAGAAAGTTGTTGTATATCCTGCTTGGCAGTTGTTTTTCATCATTATCTTTATTGCCGTTGTGATCTTCACTTATATCTTGCTGTCCAAAGCTACTTAGTATCTTGTCCGGTCTAGCTTAGGACCAGCACAGTACCGTCGTTGAGCGTATATTCAACATTGCATCTTTGAATTGATTATTGCTAATCTTTTGCTACCATATATAGCCAACCCAGCTCCACATATTTCTACACCGTGTTTACGCACTTTCCCCTGGCAATCGCTTTACTCAATCTTCAGAGTTATTTGACACCGTTGGTTGCCGATCACCACCTGCTACGTGGTAAGAACTTGTAAGATATTGAGATTTGCTATACTGTGAGCGTTTTACCACCACTTCCAAGTAGTTCATAGGAACAATTTTTTTGGATTCCGTTTCTTGTTTCTACTAATCATGACAGGATCCAGAGTCAATTCATGGGCTTTGTCGATCGTGGGAGACGTGCCACCACCTTTGCAAATACCACAACCGGCACGAGAGGTGCACAAACATCCAAATGCACATGATCAGGTTAATGTATCTATACCACCATTTAATGGCCATTTTAGACCTGCTTTATATATTGAATGGGAGTTCGACAAAAAAAAAATATTTGCTTCCCATAATGTCGATGAACATAAAAAGGTTAAGGTTGTGGTTGGTTCTTTCACTGGTTATGCTTTGGTTTGGTGGAGTGAATATTGTCGGTTACACCCTGATTATATACCTACTACTTGGGAGGATTTGAAACTTGCCATGCGACATACTTTCGTCCCTGCTTATTATACTCGTGACATGATTAAGAAGTTGCAACACTTAAAACAAGGTAGTGAAACTGTAAAAAAATACTATGATGATTTACAAACTACCTTGTTGCATTCCTCTTTAGAAGAAAGTGAAGATGATTTTATGGATAGATTTTGGGGAGGATTAAACCGTGATATTCACGAGATACTAATTCATGACGAGTGTTATCCTATGGACCATTTATTTCATCTTGCTTGCAAAGCTGAACAGGAAATAAAATGACGTGTTGGCCATGAGGAGAACAAGCGCACGGTGCACATTCCAAGAGTTGATATGATTGTTCCTTCAACTACTAGGCATACTATGACAACCACATCCGTTGTTGTCAGGACTACATCACCTCCACCATCTGATGAATGCCTTGTCAATTTGAATGCACCATCTGATGAGCTACCCACTACTTTGATCACACCACCTATTTTAGAGGACTACGTTGATAATTTGACTTTGCCATGTGATCAAACAACTGAAATATCAACAATTTTGAGTGCACCCATTGAATTAACTGTTGATGCAAAAGAATCAATGTTTACTCATTTTGATATGACCTCTAATCTTGGTGATGATTCTGTGTTGAATGACTTATCGCATGTTTGCTTATTTAAGCATGTTGTAGCATGTAAATTTGATGCAAGTAAGGTTTATTCACCAATGTTGGGATGGTTTAATGATGAACATTTTCAATCTTTTGAAATGAATAAGAGCTTCACTTATATGTGCAAACTAAGTTGCAATATTTTCATGCCTTCTACTTCTTGTGCTAATGTTTTGACTTTAGATTTTATGAACTATGCAAGTTACTCATCTATTCATGTGTCATATATGCAAAAATCGAGGAAAGTAAAAATGGATGACATATACATATACAACATGTACACCTTCTCTCTTTTGTTAGCCACTTTTCAGATTAAGCAACGCCGAGGACGGCTTTATTTTCAAGAAGGGGAGGATGATGAGGACATGACTACCTTGGATATGACCAATAATATTGCATACATGCATATTTGTCAGGTGATTTCTAGTGCAAACTATTCAATAATCTATTTATGTTATCCAGAACAAAAATACTTTACACACTTTTGTGTTTTGTCTAATTGCAGGTGTATGGGACATTTGTACAATCCACATATGAAGATAAGGAAGAAAGAGATGTTTATTTTGCTGTTCAAAAAGTTCTCTCACGTCACTTTTGGCCCAAGAGAAGATAGAGCCCAAGTCTCTCACATTCTCGATTCAGATTCGGACTACACAGACATACCTGACTGAAAACGCCAACAACTTTTTCATACGGACTCCGAATTGGGTGATTCTTTTTTTGGTGGAAAGTAGATTTCATGCTCTTTCCAACCCAATTGGAATCACCTTAAAATCCGTCCGGTGCGTTGAGTTATGGATGAAACAATCTGACGCTGCACCAGAATCCGAGTCAAACTACAAGTCCAAAGGTGTTACATCACCTCCACTTGGGCCCATTGGCCTTGTACGACCTAGGGTTAGTTTTAGGCTGCCTTGGGACGTCCTCCCACCTCCTTGGCCGCCACCCCTTGCTCCTATATAAGTAGATTCATCTAGTAGCTTTTTCCTTGGGATTTGTTTAGTTAAAAGTTAGCCATTGCAACTTCGTGTACTTCGTTTGTGTCCAACGACCAGACCAAGACCGCTTACGGATCCTCACCTTTATCAATACTTCATATATACTCGCAATATTCAGATTGCTTTTATCATATTCTTGCTTGTTCCTCGATTGCTTGCAGGAATAGACCTTCGTGGTCAGGTTGATTGTGCTCCGGCGTGGTCAATAACCTCTCGAAGTTGGTTTAGCGATTGCTAAGGCGCAACGTCGTGCACGTTTGTAGTCGGATCGTCAAAGTCATCTTCACCAAATCGATAGTTATCATCTCATCGAAAGATCGGGACACCCCGCGTCTATCAAGTGGTATCAGTTTTCAGGTTGCTCAGTGAGATTTTACAGTTTTTCATAGTTTAGATCGCATCTGTCATTCATACCTACAGTCCATGAAAAAGCCACAAAAAAAGTTAGATCTGTTCATCCTTTATCCAAGCCAGTCTGTGCCTTTGCAATTTCTATTCATTGCTTGCATAGTTGAATTATCGGTTGCATCGTCGTGTCAGTTGCTGGTCTTAGTGTCTAGTTCCTTTAGAGTTTCGAGTTCTGTTCACATTAGTCACGCCGCCACTGCATCATTATCCCTTCCGCCGTCCACCATCCAATCTATTGATTTCCACCATGTGCTACGCACTGTTCATTGTCATAATCATAGTTGAGGTCATTCACATCTTCGCCTGATCCAATCTGCATCTTATCTAGTTTGTCTTGGAAAGAGGGAGAAAAAAAGAGAGAGAAAAAAAAGGGAGAAAAAAGGAAAGAAAAAAAAAGAAAAAGAGAGAGAAGAAAAAGAAAAAAAAGCGTGAGATAAAAAAAGGAGAGAAGAAAAAAAATTGGATCTATCTAGAATCAATCTCGTACCTGAATTCGGATTGGAATCTGTTTTGCGCACTGTTCAGTAAAATAGGTGTATCTTTGTCACACGAAGTCCGTTTTGGCTCCGTGAGTAGTAAAATTGAAGCTAGCGACGGGCCGCATCTAAATAATTGCAGAAGCTAGTTCAATATTTGACACCTAAAAATCGGCTTCCAAATAGGTCTTTTTGCCCTCCGAAGTTTGTGAACACAGCTTGTTCCAATTTTTCAGGCCAGTTTTAGAATTCTTTGACTCATCATATCAACTCGGAATTGAGTGATTCTTTTTGCATTGGAAAGGTTGAGTTAGTTGCATTGTTTGAAAGAATTTATCAGAAAATTGGCTCAAACTTTTCAATAGGAAAGTTGGAGAGAAAGTTGTTGTATATCCTGCTTGGCAGTTGTTTTTCATCATTATCTTTACTGCCGTTGTGATCTTCACTTATATCTTGCTGTCCAAAGCTACTTAGTATCCTTCATTGATGCTAATTATGCTACGCCGTGACCTCATTAGTGTTCTAGGCTCACGTCTCTAGTCCTGTCTAGCTTAGGACCAGCACAGTACCGTCGTTGAGCGTATATTCAACATTGCATCTTTGAATTGATTATTGCTAATCTTTTGCTACCATATATAGCCAACCCAGCTCCACATATTTCTACACCGTGTTTACGCACTTTCCCCTGGCAATCGCTTTACTCAATCTTCAGAGTTATTTGACACCGTTGGGTGCCGATCACCACCTGCTACGTGGTAAGAACTTGTAAGATATTGAGATTTGCTATACCATGAGCGTTTTACCACCACTTCCAAGTAGTTCATAGGAACAATTTTTTTGGATTCCGTTTCTTGTTTCTACTAATCATGACAGGATCCAGAGTCAATTCATGGGCTTTGTCGATCGTGGGAGACGTGCCACCACCTTTGCAAATACCACAACCGGCACGAGAGGTGCACAAACATCCAAATGCACATGATCAGGTTAATGTATCTATACCACCATTTAATGGCCGTGTGAGACCTCCTTTATATATTGAATGGGAGTTCGACATAAAAAATATATTTGCTTCCCATAATTTCGATGAACATAAAAAGGTTAAGGTTGCGGTTGGTTCTTTCACTGGTTATGCTTTGGTTTGGTGGAGTGAATATTGTCAGTTACACCCTGATTATATACCTACTACTTGGGATGATTTGAAACTTGCCATGCGACATACTTTCGTCCCTGCTTATTATACTCGTGACATGACTAAGAAGTTGCAACACTTAAAACAAGGTAGTGAAACTGTAACAAAATATTATGATGATTTACAAACTACCTTGTTGCATTCCTCTTTAGAAGAAAGTGAAGATGATTTTATGGATAGATTTTGGGGAGGATTAAACCGTGATATTCAAGAGATACTAATTCATGACGAGTGTTATCCTATGGACCATTTGTTTCATCTTGCTTGCAAAGCTGAACAGGAAATAAAACGATGTGTTGGCCACGAGGAGAACAAGCACACGGTGCACATTCCAAGAGTTGATATGATTGTTCTTTCAACTACTAGGCATACTATGACAACCACATCCGTTGTTGTCAGGACTACATCACCTCCACCATGTGACACATCGCCTCCGAGAGTGGCTACATCATCTGATGAGGACATCAATACCATTGTTACACCCACAACCCCTGCTGCTATACACACTGGACCAATTACTAGAGCTCGCGCACGTCAACTAAATTACCAGGTACTTTTGTTTCTTGGTAATGATTCTAATGTTCATGAGAATATGATGCTGCCTAAATTTGATACATTTGTTTTGCTTACAAATGAAGGGCCTAGCTTGGAGAAGGATGAACATTGGAGCAAGAACAAGCATGGAGATGATGGCATGCGCAAGGGGAACAAGAACATAGTTACAAGTGATGAATTCAGGTCTTTGAAGCCTCCATAACGAGTGCATGAAGCCTTGGACGAAATATACAAGATGTCACTTCATAAATTTCGTCCAGAGGCTATTATAGGTGCTGCGTCACCTTTTTATTGGGCCAGGCCCATGTAATTTCAAAATACATAAGTATAGGCTATTTTTAGAGTCCGTATGTGTGGGGAAACAAGAGATAGGGTTGATTTTGGACCCCTCCACCAAGGGCCACGAAATTCCCCCTCTCTTCCTCCATATATACAGCCCTTAGGGCACCGTTTAGACTTTGGGTTTTGTTTAGATTAAAAGTTCGCCATAGCTGCAACTTCGCGTACTTCGTTTGTGTTCAACGACCAGACAAAGGCGTCACAGAACCCCACCTTGATCAATAAAGCTTTCATCTTGTATTCGCAATATCCAGATTGCAATCTTAGTTTCTTGCTTGTTCTTCGTTTGCTCGCAGGAAACAGACCCTCGTGGTCAGGTTGATCGTGCTCCGGCGTGGTCAATAACCTCTCGGAGTTGGTTTAGCGATTGCTAAGGCGCGACGTCCTCGAACGTTCGTATTCGGATCGTCAAAGTCGACTTCCACCAAAGCGATATCCATCATCTCATCGAAAGACGGGACACCTTTGCCTCTATCAAGTGGTATCAGATTTCCAGGTTGCTCAGTGAGATTTTACAGTTTTTCGTAGTTTAGATCGAGTCTGTTCTTCCTACCTACAGTCCAAGAAAAAGCCACAAAAAAAATTAGGGTTAGTTCATCATATCCGAACCAATCTGAGCTTTTGCATAATCTTTTTAGGGTTTTGCTTTGTTGAATTTGCGGTTGCATCTCGTGTCTAGTTGCTGGTCTTAGAGTCTAGTCTTTTAGAGTTTCGAGTTCTGGTCATAAGTTGTCACGCTGCCGCCGCACCATCATCATCGCCCCTGCCATCTACCACCACCGCTTATCCGCCACCGCTTCGAATCCGTATCCAAATACCACCACAACTGTCATATACCACCACCGCTGCCATCTACCACCATATATCCACCACCAATCCGAGTTCTTGTCATATTAGGTTTGTTTTCGAGATCCATCTAGATTCTGATTCGTGTTTCCTTGCCGGAGTAGGTTTCGGAAAAAAAAAGAGTCCGGAAACCACCCTCCGTTTAGGCCCAAAATTTATCGAAAACGCATTTTTCAAAAAAAATTCTGGCTATCCTATTTTTAGGTGTTTTTGAGAGTTTAGAGACAGGTGCCATTATAGGAAGTTTTTTTTGACCCGTTTCCAGTTTTTGGGTCCGGGCAGTCGAAAAAAAAATTGGTCGAAAAAATTTCGTGCCCATCCTGTCAGTTTGACCTAGTAAGAGTTTTGAGACACTCGCCATTATAGTGATTTTTCGCAAAAAAAAACAACGCAAAAAAAATAACAGCGCAAAAAAAAGAGCAAAAAAAATTCAGAGTGTGCTTTTCCCTTGTTTACGTGCCGCGCCGTGATTTTGTTGGTGTCTAGGCTCGCGTCTCTAGCACAGTCTAGCCTAGGACCAGCACAGTACCGTCGTTGAGCGTTTATTCAACTTTGCATCTCTGAATTGATTATTGCTGACCCTTTTTGCTACCATATTATAAGCCTTCCCAGCTCCACATACATCTACGTCGTGCGTTTGACTCTCCCTGGTAATCGCTCTATCCAAGCTTTGAGAGTTTTTGACTACAACGGTTGCCGATCACCGCCTGCTCCTGGGTAAGAACTGGTGAGAATTTGAGATTTCCTTGACGGATTTGTGACACCCACCACCACATCTTGTTAGTAGTCTGTAGGATCATATTCTTGTGTGTTTCTATTGCTGCTAACCATGCCAGGATCACAAGCCAACGACACTGACTCGGAGAACATGATGAATAAGGATTTGCATGATAAATTTCAGCAAATGATGAGTGGACAGGTGGAAGATGTGCTAAACAGATTTGAAGAGGCCATGGAGAAGATAGATGGCATGGAGAAGACGTTCGAAACAAAGCTCGATAACAAGTTTAATGAATTGCTCGCGCGTCTTCCACCACCACCACCCGCTGCACCTAACGCACCTCTCCAACAACAACAACAACGACTACCTCCACGTCGCAAAACAGACCTTCGCCGAGCGAGCCGTGTTCCTCTTGCGTTTGGCCAAACTGTTGGTGCTGCTGTTGATACTTCTGTGGCTCCTGCTGCTGATGCGGAGGAGGATGATTATGTGGGAGATTATGAGGATGAGGTTGATCAAAATCAGCACTACGTGCAGCCACCTGCACCACCACCAGCAGGTCGACCTCAGGTATATATTCGTAATGGTAGGCCTGCACCACCACCTCAGGTACGAGATGATGTCCATATTCCTAAACTGAAATTGAATATTCCACCATTTGAGGGAAGATATGTTCCTGATATATATCTTACTTGAGAGTTAGAAACTGAACAACGATTTACATGTTTACAATATCCTGAGGAGAGACGAGTTGCTGCTGCTGTTTGTGCTTTCACTAGTTTTGCATGTGTATGGTGGTCTGAACATTGTAGATTATATCCTATTCCAACTACTTGGGCTGCTTTGAAAACTGTTATGCGTACTCGTTGGGTTCCACCATATTATCAACGTGAATTGCTTCAAAAATTACAGCGCTTAAGACAAGGAAAAAATTCTGTAGAAGAATATTAAAAGGAATTACAAACTGGCATGATTAGATGTGGTATTGTTGAGGAGAATGAAGCTATGCTTGCATGTTTTCTGGGTGGATTAAATAGAGAGATTCAGACCATTCTAGACTATAAGGAGTATACTAATATCACTCGTTTATTCCATCTTGCTTGTAAAGCTGAACGTGAAGTGCAGGATCGACAAGCATTGGCGCGAACTAACTTTTCTGCAGGCCGACCTTCATCATGGACACCGCGTGCATCTTCTACTTCAACTGCACCAGCACCTCAATCACGTGCCTCCTCCAGTCGTGATACAAGAAAACAGGCACAACCACCATTATCTGCCAAGAGCGCACCTGCTAGGCCTGCACAGAGTTCTTCTTCTTCCATGGCATCAACAGGGCACACAAGTGATATTATTTGTCGTCGTTGTAAGGGAGGAGGTCATTATGCGAGAGAATGCAAATCTCCGCGTGTGATGATTGCTACCGCGGATGGTGGATATGAGTCCGCTAGTGACTATGATGAGGAGACTTTGGCTCTTATTACACGTGAAGAACATGGTGGAGATGATTCTGATCATGAGACGCAATACATGGCTCCTGAAGACGCTGACAGGTATGAATGTTTAGTTGCTCAACGTGTTTTGAGTGTGCAGGTCACACAAGCTGAGCAAAATCAGAGGCACAATTTGTTCCATACCAAGGGAGTTGTGAAAGAACGTTCTGTGCGCGTCATCATAGATGGAGGGAGCTGCAACAACTTGGCTAGCATGGAGATGGTGGAGAAGCTTTCTCTCACCACAAGACCACATCCACATCCTTACTACATCCAATGGTTCAACAACAGCGGCAAGGTTAAGGTAACACGTACTGTTCGTGTGCATTTTAGTATATCTACATATGCTGATTATGTTGATTGTGATGTGGTACCTATGCAAGCATGTTCCTTATTACTTGGTAGACCATGGCAATTTGATAAAAATTCTGTACACCATGGTAGAAACAATCAGTATACTCTTGTTCATAAGGATAAGAATATTACTTTGCTTCCTATGACTCCTGATTCTATTTTGAAAGATGATATTCATAGAGCTAATAAAGCAAAACAAGAGAAGAATAAGAGTGAAAATCAGATTGTGGCAAAAGAATTTGAGCAACAAATGAAGCCTAATAATAAACCATCTAGTGTTGCTTCTGAAATTAAATTGAAAAGTGCATGTTTATTTGCCACCAAATCTGACATTGATGAGCTAGATTTCAGCAAATCTGTTTGCTATGCTTTTGTGTGCAAAGAGGCATTATTTTCATTCGAGGACGTGCCTTCCTCTTTGCCTCCTGCTATCACTAATATTTTGCAGGAGTTCGCTGACGTCTTTCCACAAGACGTGCCACCGGGATTACCACCTATTCGAGGGATTGAGCATCAGATCGACTTAATTCCCGGTGCTTCACTGCCAAACCGTGCGCCATACCGTACCAATCCAGAGGAGACGAAGGAGATTATGCGTCAAGTACAAGAGCTTCTCGACAAAGGTTATATACGCGAATCCCTTAGTCCTTGTGTTGTTCCTATTATTCTAGTGCCGAAAAAGGATGGTACATCGCGTATGTGTGTTGATTGTAGAGGCATTAATAATATTACTATTCGTTATCGTCATCCTATTCCTAGGCTAGATGATATGCTTGATGAATTGAGTGGCTCTACAATATTCTCCAAAGTTGATTTGCGTAGTGGATACCATCAAATTCGTATGAAATTGGGGGATGAATGGAAAACAGCATTTAAACCTAAGTTTGGATTATATGAGTGGTTAGTCATGCCTTTTGGGTTAACTAATGCGCCTAGTACTTTCATGAGACTAATGAACGAAGTTTTACGTGCTTTCATTGGACGATTTGTGGTAGTCTATTTTGATGATATACTGATTTATAGCAGATCTTTGGAAGAACATTTGGAACATTTACGTGCTGTTTTTATTGCTCTACGTGATGCACGTTTGTTTGGTAACCTTGGGAAGTGCACCTTTTGCACCGACCAAGTATCTTTTCTTGGCTATGTTGTTACTCCCCAGGGAATTGAAGTTGATAAAGCCAAGATTGAAGCTATTGAGAGTTGGCCGCAGCCCAAAACGGTCACACAAGTGAGGAGTTTTCTTGGCCTCGCTGGATTCTATAGGCGTTTTGTGAGAGATTTCAGCACCATTGCTGCACCTCTCAATGAGCTTACAAAGAAAGATGTGCCTTTTCTTTGGGGTACCGCACAGGAAGAAGCCTTCTCGGTATTGAAAGATAAGTTGACACATGCTCCTTTACTCCAACTTCCTGATTTTAATAAGACTTTTGAGCTTGAATGTGATGCTAGTGGAATTGGATTAGGAGGTGTGTTATTACAAGATGGCAAACCTGTTGCATACTTTTCTGAAAAATTGAGTGGGCCTAGTCTGAATTATTCTACTTATGATAAAGAATTATATGCTCTTGTTCGGACTTTAGAAACATGGCAAGATTATTTATGGCCCAAAGAATTTGTTATACATTCTGATCATGAATCTTTGAAACATATTAAAAGTCAAGCTAAACTGAATCGTAGACATGCTAATGGGTTGAATTCATTGAGACTTTCCCTTATGTCATTAAACACAAGAAGGGAAAAGAAAATGTTATTGCTGATGAATTGTCTCGTCGCTATACTATGCTTTCACAACTTGACTTCAAAATATTTGGTTTGGAGACCATCAAAGATCAATATGTGCATGATGTTGATTTTAAAGATGTAATGCAGAATTGTAAAGAAGGAAGAATGTGGAACAAGTTTGTCGTTAATGATGGATTTGTGTTTCGTGCTAACAAGCTATGCATTCCAGCTAGCTCCGTTCGTCTTTTGTTGTTGCAGGAGGCGCATGGAGGAGGATTAATGGGACACTTTGGCGTGAAGAAGACGGAGGACGTACTTGCTACACATTTCTTTTGGCCAAAGATGAGACGGGATGTTGAGCATTTTATTGCTCGCTGCACTACATGTCAAAAAGCTAAGTCACGACTCAATCCTCATGGTTTATATATGCCTTTGCCTGTACCTAGTGTTCCTTGGGAGGATATATCTATGGACTTTGTTTTAGGTTTACCTCGAACAAAGAAGGGGAGGGATAGCATATTTGTTGTCGTGGATAGATTCTCGAAAATGGCACACTTTATACCATGTCATAAAAGCGATGATGTTGTTAATGTTGCTGATTTGTTCTTTCGTGAAATTATTCGCTTGCATGGTGTGCCAAATACTATTGTTTCAGATTGTGATACTAAATTTCTTAGCCACTTTTGGAGATGTTTATGGGCTAAGTTGGGGACTAAACTGCTTTTTAGTACTACTTGTCACCCCCAAACTGATGGCCAAACTGAAGTAGTCAATAGAACATTGTCTACTATGCTTAGGGCTATTTTGAAGAGTAATAAGAAAATGTGGGAGGAATGCTTGCCTCATATTGAATTTGCTTATAATCGTTCATTGCATTCTACTACTAAGATGTGCCCTTTTGAAGTTGTGTATGGTTTCCTACCTCGTGCACCTATTGATTTGTTGCCTCTTCCATCTTCGGAGAAGGTTAATTTTGATGCTAAACAACGTGCTGAATTGATTTTAAAAATGCATGAGTTAACTAAGGAAAACATTGAGCGTATGAATGCCAAATATAAACTTGCTGGAGATAAGGATAGAAAACATGTTGTGTTTGCACCTGGAGATCTTGTTTGGTTACATTTGCGTAAGGATAGATTTCCTGATTTGCGCAAATCAAAGCTCATGCCATGGGCTGATGGTCCCTTTAAGGTGTTAGAGAAAATAAATGATAATGCATATAAACTTGAGCTGCCTACAGATTTTGGGGTTAGTCCCACTTTTAACATTGCAGATTTGAAGCCTTATTTGGGTGAGGAAGATGAGCTTCCGTCGTGGACGACTTCGTTTCAAGAAGGGGAGGATGATGAGTACATCAATACCATTGTTACACCCACAGCCCCTGCTGCTATACACACTGGACCAATTACTAGAGCTCGCGCACACCAACTAAATTACCAGGTACTTTCGTTTCTTGGTAATGATTCTAATGTTCATGTGAATATGATGCTGCCTAAATTTGATACATTTGTTTTGCTTACAAATGAAGGGCCTAGCTTGGAGAAGGATGAACATTGGAGCAAGAACAAGCATGGAGATGATGGCATGCGCAAGGGGAACAAGAACAGAGTTTCAAGTGATGAATTCAGGTCTTTGAAGCCTCCATAACGAGTGCATGAAGCCTTGGACGAAATATACAAGATGTCACTTCATAAATTTCGTCCAGAGGCTATTATAGGTGCTGCGTCACCTTTTTATTGGGCCAGGCCCATGTAATTTCGAAATACATAAGTATAGGCTATTTTTAGAGTCCGTATGTGTGGGGAAACAAGAGATAGGGTTGATTTCGGACCCCTCCACCAAGGGCCACGAAATTTCCCCTCTCTTCCTCCATATATACAGCCCTTAGGGCACCGTTTAGACTTTGGGTTTTGTTGAGATTAAAAGTTCGCCATAGCTGCAACTTCGCGTACTTTGTTTGTGTTCAACGACCAGACAAAGGCGTCACAGAACCCCACCTTAATCAATAAAGCTTTCATCTTGTATTCGTAATATCCAGATTGCAATCTTAGTTTCTTGCTTGTTCTTCGTTTGCTCGCAGGAAACAGACCCTCGTGGTCAGGTTGATCGTGCTCCGGCGTGGTCAATAACCTCTCGGAGTTGGTTTAGCGATTGCTAAGGCGCGACGTCCTCGCACGTTCGTAGTCGGATCGTCAAAGTCGACTTCCACCAAAGCGATATCCATCATCTCATCGACAGACGGGACACCTTTGCCTCTATCATCATCTGAGTTGATCATAAGAGGTAATGACAAAGGTACTGATCTTCCATCTCTACATGAGAATGATGAATGTCTTGTCAATTTGAATGCACCATCTGATGAGCTACCCACTACTTTGATCACACCACCTATTTTAGAGGACTACGTTGATAATTTGACTTTGCCATGTGATCAAACAACTGAAATATCAACAATTTTGAGTGCACCCATTGAATTAACTGTTGATGCAAAAGAATCAATGTTTACTCATTTTGATATGACCTCTAATCTTGGTGATGATTCTGTGTTGAATGACTTATTGCATGTTTGCTTATTTAAGCATGTTGTAGCATGTAAATTTGATGCAAGTAAGGTTTATTCACCAATGTTGGGATGGTTTAATGATGAACATTTTCAATCTTTTTAAATGAATAAGAGCTTCACTTATATGTGCAAACTAAGTTGCAATATTTTCATGCCTTCTACTTCTTGTGCTAATGTTTTGGCTTTAGATTTTATGAACTATGCAAGTTACTCATCTATTCATGTGTCATATATGCAAAAATCGAGGGAAGTAAAAATAGATGACATATACATATACAACATGTACACCTTCTCTCTTTTGTTAGCCACATTTTAGATTAAGCAATGCCGAGGACGGCTTTATTTTCAAGAAGGGGAGGATGATGAGGACATGACTACCTTGGATATGACCAAAAATATTGCATACATGCATATTTGTCAGGTGATTTCTAGTGCAAACTATTCAATAATCTATTTATGTTATCCAGAACAAAAATACTTCACACACTTTTGTGTTTTGTCTAATTGCAGGTGTATGGGACATTTGTACAATCCACATATGAAGATAAGGAAGAAAGAGATGTTTATTTTGCTGTTCAAAAAGTTCTCTCACGTCACTTTTGGCCCAAGAGAAGATAGAGTCCAAGTCTCTCACGTTCTGGATTCAGATTCGGACTGCACAGACATACCTGACTCAAAACGCCAACAACTTTTTCATACGGACTCCAAATTGGGTGATTCTTTTTTTGTTGGAAAAGTAGATTTCATGCTCTTTCCAACCCAATTAGAATCACCTTAAAATCCGCCCGGAGCGTTGAGTTATGGACGAAACAATCTGACGCTGCACCAGAATCCGAGTCAAACTACAAGTCCAAAGGTGTTACATCACCTCCACTTGGGCCCATTGGCCTTGTACGACCTAGGGTTAGTTTTAGGCTGCCTGGGGACGTCCTCCCACCTCCTTGGCCGCCACCCCTTGCTCCTATATAAGTAGATCCATCTAGTAGCTTTTTCCTTGGGATTTGTTTAGTTAAAAGTTAGCCATTGCAACTTCGTGTACTTTGTTTGTGTCCAACGACCAGACCAAGACCGCTTACGGATCCTCACCTTTATCAATACTTCATATATACTCGCAGTATTCAGATTGCTTTTATCATATTCTTGCTTGTTCTTCGATTGCTTGCAGGAATAGACCTTCGTGGTCAGGTTGATTGTGCTCCCGCGTGGTCAATAACCTCTCAAAGTTGGTTTAGCGATTGCTAAGGCGCAACGTCGTGCACGTTTGTAGTCGGATCGTCAAAGTCATCTTCACCAAATCGATAGTTATCATCTCATCAAAAGATCGGGACACCCCGCCTCTATCAAGTGGTATCAGTTTTCAGGTTGCTCGGTGAGATTTTACAGTTTTTCATAGTTTAGATCGGATCTGTCATTCATACCTACAGTCCATGAAAAAGCCACAAAAAAAGTTAGATCTGTTCATCCTTTATCCAAGCCAGTCCGAGCCTTTGCAATTTTCTATTCATTGCTTGCATAGTTGAATTATCGGTTGCATCGTCGTGTCAGTTGCTGGTCTTAGTGTCTAGTTCCTTTAGAGTTTCGAGTTCTGTTCACATTAGTCACGCCGCCGCTGCATCATTATCCCTTCCGCCGTCCACCATCCCATCTATTGATTTCCACCACGTGCTACGCACTGTTCATTGTCATAATCATAGTTGAGGTCATTCACATCTTCGCCTGATCCAATCTGCATCTTATCTAGTTTGTCTTGGAAAGAGGGAGAAAAAAAGAGAGAGAGAAAAAAGAGAGAAAAAAGGAAAGAAAAAAAAAGAAAAAGAGAGAGAAGTAAAAGAAAAAAGCGTGAGAAAAAAAGGAGATTAGAAAAAAAAATCGGATCTATCTAGAATCAATCTCGTACCTGAATTCGGATTGGAATCTGTTTTGCGCACTGTTCATTAAAACAGGTGTATCTTCGTCATACAAAGTCCGTTTTGGCTCCGTGGGTAGTCAAATTGAAGCTAGCGACGGGCCGCATCTAAATAGTTGCAGAAGGTAGTTCAATACTTGACACCTCAAAATCGGCTTCCAAATAGGTCTTTTTGCCCTCCGAAGTTTGTGAACACAGCTTGTTCCAATTTTTCAGGCCAGTTTTAGAATTCTTTGACTCATCATATTAACTCGGAATTGAGTGATTCTTTTTGCATTGGAAAGGTTGAGTTAGTAGCATTGTTTGAAAGAATTTATCAGAAAATTGGCTCAAACTTTTCAATAGGAAAGTTGGAGAGAAAGTTGTTGTATATCCTGCTTGGCAGTTGTTTTTCATCATTATCTTTACTGCCGTTGTGATCTTCACTTATATCTTGCTGTCCAAAGCTACTTAGTATCCTTCATTGATGCTAGTTATGCTACGCCGTGACCTCATTAGTGTTCTAGGCTCGCGTCTCTAGTCCGGTCTAGCTTAGGACCAGCACAGTACCGTCGTTGAGCGTATATTCAACATTGCATCTTTGAATTGATTATTGCTAATCTTTTGCTACCATATATAGCCAACCCAGCTCCACATATTTCTACACCGTGTTTACGCACTTTCCCCTGGCAATCGCTTTACTCAATCTTTAGAGTTATTTGACACCGTTGGTTGCCGATCACCACCTGCTATGTGGTAAGAACTTGTAGGATATTGAGATTTGCTATACTGTGAGTGTTTTACCACCACTTCCAAGTAGTTCATAGGAACAATTTTTTTGGATTCCGTTTCTTGTTTCTACTAATCATGACAGGATCCAGAGTCAATCATGGGCTTTGTCGATCGTGGGAGACGTGCCACCACCTTTGCAAACACCACAACCGGCACGAGAGGTGCACAAACATCCAAATTCACATGATCAGGTTAATGTATCTATACCACCATTTAATGGCCGTTTTAGATCTGCTTTATATATTGAATGGGAGTTCGACATAAAAAATATATTTGCTTCCCATAATTTCGATGAACATAAAAAGGTTAAGGTTGCGGTTGGTTCTTTCACTGGTTATGCTTTGGTTTGGTGGAGTGAATATTGTCGGTTACACCCTGATTATATACCTACTACTTGGGATGATTTGAAACTTGCCATGCGACATACTTTCGTCCCTGCTTATTATACTCGTGACATGACTAAGAAGTTGCAACACTTAAAACAAGGTAGTGAAACTGTAACAAAATATTATGATGATTTACAAACTACCTTGTTGCATTCCTCTTTAGAAGAAAGTGAAGATGATTTTATGGATAGATTTTGGGGAGGATTAAACCGTGATATTCAAGAGATACTAGTTCATGACGAGTGTTATCCTATGGACCATTTGTTTCATCTTGCTTGCAAAGCTGAACAGGAAATAAAACGACGTGTTGGCCACGAGGAGAACAAGCGCACGGTGCACATTCCAAGAGTTGATATGATTGTTCCTTCAACTACTAGGCATACTATGACAACCACATCCGTTGTTGTCAGGACTACATCACCTCCACCATGTGACACATCGCCCCCGAGAGTGGCTACATCATCTGAGTTGATCATAAGAGGTAATGACAAAGGTACTGATCTTCCATCTCTACATGAGAATGATGAATGCCTTGTCAATTTGAATGCACCATCTGATGAGCGACCCACTACTTTGATCACACCACCTATGTTAGAGGACTACGTTGATAATTTGACTTTGCCATGTGATCAAACAACTGAAATATCAACAATTTCGAGTGCACCCATTGAATTAACTGTTGATGCAAAAGAATCAATGTTTACTCATTTTGATATGACCGCTAATCTTGGTGATGATTCTGTGTTGAATGACTTATTGCATGTTTGCTTATTTAAGCATGTTGTAGCATGTAAATTTGATGCAAGTAAGGTTTATTCACCAATGTTGGGATGGTTTAATGACGAACATTTTCAATCTTTTGAAATGAATAAGAGCTTCACTTATATGTGCAAACTAAGTTGCAATATTTTCATGCCTTCTTCTTCTTGTGCTAATGTTTTGGCTTTAGATTTTATGAACTATGCAAGTTACTCATCTATTCATGTGTCATATATGCAAAAATCGAGGGAAGTAAAAATGGATGACATATACATATACAACATGTACATCTTCTCTCTTTTGTTAGCCACATTTTAGATTAAGCAACGCCGAAGACGGCTTTATTTTCAAGAAGGGGAGGATGATGAGGACATGACTACCTTGGATATGACCAAAAATATTGCATACATGCATATTTGTCAGGTGATTTCTAGTGCAAACTATTCAATAATCTATTTATGTTATCCAGAACAAAAATACTTCACACACTTTTGTGTTTTGTCTAATTGCAGGTGTATGGGACATTTGTACAATCCACATATGAAGATAAGGAAGAAAGAGATGTTTATTTTTCTGTTTAAAAAGTTCTCTCACGTCACTTTTGGCCCAAGAGAAGATAGAGTCCAAGTCTCTCACGTTCTGGATTCAGATTCGGACTTCACAGACATACCTGACTCAAAACGCCAACAACTTTTTCATACGGACTCCGAATTGGGTGATTATTTTTTTTTTGGAAAGTAGATTTCATGCTCTTTCCAACCCAATTGGAATCACCTTAAAATCCGTCCGGAGCGTTGAGTTATGGACGAAACAATCTGACGCTGCACCAGAATCCGAGTCTAACTACAAGTCCAAAGGTGTTACATCACCTCCACTTGGGCCCATTGGCCTTGTACGACCTAGGGTTAGTTTTAGGCTGCCTTGGGACGTCCTCCCATCTCCTTGGCCGCCACCCCTTGCTCCTATATAAGTAGATCCATCTAGTAGCTTTTTCCTTGGGATTTGTTTAGTTAAAAGTTAGCCATTGCAACTTCGTGTACTTCGTTTATGTCCAACGACCAGACCAAGACCGCTTACGGATCCTCACCTTTATCAATACTTCATATATACTCGCAATATTCAGATTGCTTTTATCATATTCTTGCTTGTTCTTCGATTGCTTGCAGGAATAGACCTTCGTGGTCAGGTTGATTGTGCTCCGGCGTGGTCAATAACCTCTCGAAGTTGGTTTAGCGATTGCTAAGGCGCAACGTCGTGCACGTTTGTAGTCGGATCGTCAAAGTCATCTTCACCAAATCGATAGTTATCATCTCATCGAAAGATCGGGACACCCCGCCTCTATCAAGTGGTATCAGTTTTCAGGTTGCTCGGTGAGATTTTACAGTTTTTCATAGTTTAGATTGCATCTGTCATTCATACCTACAGTCCATGAAAAAGCCACAAAAAAAAGTTAGATCTGTTCATCCTTTATCCAAGCCAGTCTGGGCCTTTGCAATTTTCTATTCATTGCTTGCATAGTTGAATTATCGGTTACATCGTCGTGTCAGTTGCTGGTCTTAGTGTCTAGTTCCTTTAGAGTTTCAAGTTCTGTTCACATTAGTCACGCCGCCGCTGCATCATTATCCCTTCTGCCATCCACCATCCCATCTATTAATTTCCACCACGTGCTACCCACTGTTCATTGTCATAATCATAGTTGAGGTCATTCACATCTTCGTCTGATCCAATCTGCATCTTATCTAGTTTGTCTTTGAAAGAGGGAGAAAAAAAGAGAGAGAAAAAAAAGAGAGAAAAAAGGAAAGAAAAAAAAAGAAAAAGAGAGAGAAGAAAAAGGAAAAAAAAGCATGCGAAAAAAAAAGGAGAGAAGACAAAAAATCGGATCTATCTAGAATCAATCTCGTACCTGAATTCGGATTGGAATCTGTTTTGCGCACTGTTCAGTAAAACAGGTGTATCTTCGTCATATAAAGTCCGTTTTGGCTCCGTGAGTAGTCAAATTGAAGCTAGCGACGAGCCGCATCTAAATAGTTGCAGAAGCTATTTCAATATTTGACACCTCAAAATCGGCTTCCAAATAGGTCTTTTTGCCCTCCGAAGTTTGTGAACACAGCTTGTTCCAATTTTTCAGGCCAGTTTTAGAATTCTTTGACTCATCATATCAACTCGGAATTGAGTGATTCTTTTTGCATTGGAAAGGTTGAGTTAGTAGCATTGTTTGAAAGAATTTATCAGAAAATTGGCTAAAACTTTTCAATAGGAAAGTTGGAGAGAAAGTTGTTGTATATCCTGCTTGGCAGTTGTTTTTCATCATTATCTTTATTGCCGTTGTGATCTTCACTTATATCTTGCTGTCCAAAGCTACTTAGTATCCTTCATTGATGCTAGTTATGCTACGCCGTGACCTCATTAGTGTTCTAGGCTCGCGTCTCTAGTCCGGTCTAGCTTAGGACCAGCACAGTACCGTCGTTGAGCGTATATCCAACATTGCATCTTTGAATTGATTATTGCTAATCTTTTGCTACCATATATAGCCAACCCAGCTCCACATATTTCTACACCGTGTTTACGCACTTTCCCCTGGCAATCGCTTTACTCAATCTTCAGAGTTATTTGACACTGTTGGTTGCCGATCACCACCTGCTACGTGGTAAGAACTTATAAGATATTGAGATTTGCTATACTGTGAGCGTTTTACCACCACTTCCAAGTAGTTCATAGGAACAATTTTTTTGGATTCCGTTACTTGTTTCTACTAATCATGACACGATCCAGAGTAAATTCATGGGCTTTGTCGATCGTGGGAGACGTGCCACCACCTTTGCAAATACCACAACCGGCACGAGAGGTGCACAAACATCCAAATGCACATGATCAGGTTAATGTATCTATACCACCATTTAATGGCCGTTTTAGACCTGCTTTATATATATTGAATGGGAGTTCGACATAAAAAATATATTTGCTTCCCATAATTTCGATGAACATAAAAAGGTTAAGATTGCGGTTGGTTCTTTCACTGGTTATGCTTTGGTTTGGTGGAGTGAATATTGTCGGTTACACCCTGATTATATACCTACTACTTGGGATGATTTGAAACTTGCCATGCGACATACTTTCGTCCCTGCTTATTATACTCGTGACATGATTAAGAAGTTGCAACACTTAAAACAAGGTAGTGAAACTGTAACAAAATATTATGATGATTTACAAACTACCTTGTTGCATTCCTCTTTAGAAGAAAGTGAAGATGATTTTATGGATAGATTTTGGGGAGGATTAAACCGTGATATTCAAGAGATACTAATTCATGACGAGTGTTATCCTATGGACCATTTGTTTCATCTTGCTTGCAAAGCTGAACAGGAAATAAAATGACGTGTTGGCCACGAGGAGAACAAGCGCACGGTGCACATTCCAAGAGTTGATATGATTGTTCCTTCAACTACTAGGCATACTATGACAACCACATCCGTTGTTGTCAGGACTACATCACCTCCACCATGTGACACATCGCCCCCGAGAGTGGCTACATCATCTGAGTTGATCATAAGAGGTAATGACAAAGGTACTGATCTTCCATCTCTACATGAGAATGATGAATGCCTTGTCAATTTGAATGCACCATCTGATGAGCGACCCACTACTTTGATCACACCACCTATTTTAGAGGACTACGTTGATAATTTGACTTTGCCATGTGATCAAACAACTGAAATATCAACAATTTTGAGTGCACCCATTGAATTAACTGTTGATGCAAAAGAATCAATGTTTACTCATTTTGATATGACCGCTAATCTTGGTGATGATTCTGTGTTGAATGACTTATTGCATGTTTGCTTATTTAAGCATGTTGTAGCATGTAAATTTGATGCAAGTAAGGTTTATTCACCAATGTTGGGATGGTTTAATGCTGAACATTTTCAATCTTTTGAAATGAATAAGAGCTTCACTTATATGTGCAAACTAAGTTGCAATATTTTCATGCCTTCTACTTCTTGTGCTAATGTTTGGCTTTAGATTTTATGAACTATGCAAGTTACTCATCTATTCATGTGTCATATATGCAAAAATCGAGGGAAGTAAAAATGGATGACATATACATATACAACATGTACATCTCTCTTTTGTTAGCCACATTTTAGATTAAGCAACGCCGAGGACGGCTTTATTTTCAAGAAGGGGAGGATGATGAGGACATGACTACCTTGGATATGACCAAAAATATTGCATACATGCATATTTGTCAGGTGATTTCTAGTGCAAACTATTCAATAATCTATTTATGTTATCCAGAACAAAAATACTTCACACACTTTTGTGTTTTGTCTAATTGCAGGTGTATGGGACATTTGTACAATTCACATATGAAGATAACGAAGAAAGAGATGTTTATTTTGCTGTTTAAAAAGTTCTCTCACGTCACTTTTGGCCCAAGAGAAGATAGAGTCCAAGTCTCTCACGTTCTGGATTCAGATTCGGACTTCACAGACATACCTGACTCAAAACGCCAACAACTTTTTCATACGGACTCCGAATTGGGTGATTCTTTTTTTATTGGAAAGTAGATTTCATGATCTTTCCAACCCAATTGGAATCACCTTAAAATCCGTCCGGAGCGTTGAGTTATGGACGAAACAATCTGACGCTGCACCAGAATCCGAGTCAAACTACAAGTCCAAAGGTGTTACATCACCTCCACTTGGGCCCATTGGCCTTGTACGACCTAGGGTTACTTTTAGGCTGCCTTGGGACGTCCTCCCATCTCCTTGGCCGCCACCCATTGCTCCTATATAAGTAGATCCATCTAGTAGCTTTTTCCTTGGGATTTGTTTAGTTAAAAGTTAGCCATTGTAACTTCGTGTACTTCGTTTGTGTCCAACAATCAGACCAAGACCGCTTACGGATCCTCACCTTTATCAATACTTCATATATACTCGCAATATTCAGATTGCTTTTATCATATTCTTGCTTGTTCTTCGATTGCTTGCAGGAATAGACCTTCGTGGTCAGGTTGATTGTGCTCCGGCGTGGTCAATAACCTCTTGAAGTTGGTTTAGTGATTGTTAAGGCGCAACGTCGTGCACGTTTGTAGTCGGATCATCAAAGTCATCTTCACCAAATCGATAGTTATCATCTCATCGAAAGATCGGGACACCCCGCCTCTATCAAGTGGTATCAGTTTTCAGGTTGCTCGGTGAGATTTTACAGTTTTTCATAGTTTAGATCGCATCTGTCATTCATACCTACAGTCCATGAAAAAGCCACAAAAAAAAGTTAGATCTGTTCATCCTTTATCCAAGCCAGTCTGAGCCTTTGCAATTTTCTATTCATTACTTGCATAGTCGAATTATCGGTTGCATCGTCGTGTCAGTTGCTGGTCTTAGTGTCTAGTTCCTTTAGAGTTTCGAGTTCTGTTTACATTAGTCACGCCGCCGCTGCATCATTATCCCGTCGGCCGTCCACCATCCCATCTATTAATTTCCACCACGTGCTACGCACTGTTCATTGTCATAATCATAGTTGAGGTCATTCACATCTTCGCCTGATCCAATCTGCATCTTATCTAGTTTGTCTTTAAAAGAGGGAGAAAAAAAGAGAGAGAAAAAAAAGAGAGAAAAAAGGAAAGAAAAAAAAAGAAAAAGAGAGAGAAGAAAAAGAAAAAAAGCGTGAGAAAAAAAAGGATAGAAGACGAAAAATCGGATCTATCTAGAATCAATCTCGTACCTGAATTCGGATTGGAATCTGTTTTGCGCACTGTTCAGTAAAACAGGTGTATCTTCGTCATACAAAGTCCGTTTTGGCTCCGTGAGTTGTCCAATTGAAGCTAGCGACGAGCCGCATTTAAATAGTTGCAGAAGCTTGTTCAATATTTGACACCTCAAAATCGGCTTCTAAATAGTTCTTTTTGCCCTCCGAAGTTCGTGAACACAGCTTGTTCCAATTTTTCAGGCCAGTTTTAGAATTCTTTGACTCGTCATATCAACTCGGAATTGAGTGATTCTTTTTGCATTGGAAAGGTTGAGTTAGTAGCATTCTTTAAAAGAATTTATCAGAAAATTGGCTCAAACTTGTCAATAGGAAAGTTGGAGAGAAAGTTGTTGTATATCCTGCTTGGCAGTTGTTTTTCATCATTATCTTTATTGCCGTTGTGATCTTCACTTATATCTTGCTGTCCAAAGCTACTTAGTATCCTTCATTGATGCTAGTTATGCTACGCCGTGACCTCATTAGTGTTCTAGCCTCGCGTCTCTAGTTCGGTCTAGCTTAGGACCAGCACAGTACCGTCGTTGAGCGTATATCCAACATTGCATCTTTGAATTGATTATTGCTAATCTTTTGCTACCATATATAGCCAACCCAGCTCCACATATTTCTACACCGTGTTTACGCACTTTCCCCTGGCAATCGCTTTACTCAATCTTCAGAGTTATTTGACACCGTTGGTTGCCGATCACCACCTGCTACGTGGTAAGAACTTGTAAGATATTGAGATTTGCTATACTGTGAGCGTTTTACCACCACTTCCAAATAGTTCATAGGAACAATTTTTTTTTGGATTCCGTTACTTGTTTCTACTAATCATGACAGGATCCAGAGTAAATTCATGGGCTTTGTCGATTGTGGGAGACGTGCCACCACCTTTGCAAATACTACAACCGGCACGAGAGGTGCACAAACATCCAAATGCACATGATCAGGTTAATGTATCTATACCACCATTTAATGGCCGTTTTAGACCTGCTTTATATATATTGAATGGGAGTTCGACATAAAAAATATATTTGCTTCCCATAATTTCGATGAACATAAAAAGGTTAAGATTGCGGTTGGTTCTTTCACTGGTTATCCTTTGGTTTGGTGGAGTGAATATTGTCAGTTACACCCTGATTATATACCTACTACTTGGGATGATTTGAAACTTGCCATGCGACATACTTTCGTCCCTGATTATTATACTCGTGACATGATTAAGAAGTTGCAACACTTAAAACAAGGTAGTGAAACTGTAAAATATTATGATGATTTACAAACTACCTTGTTGCATTCCTCTTTAGAAGAAAGTGAAGATGATTTTATGGATAGATTTTGGGGAGGATTAAACCGTGATATTCAAGAGATACTAATTCATGACGAGTGTTATCCTATGGACCATTTGTTTCATCTTGCTTGCAAAGCTGAACAGGAAATAAAACGACGTGTTGGCCACGAGGAGAACAAGCGCACGGTGCACATTCCAAGAGTTGATATGATTGTTCCTTCAACTACTAGGCATACTATGACAACCACATCCGTTGTTGTCAGGACTACATCACCTCCACCATGTGACACATCGCCCCCGAGAGTGGCTACATCATCTGAGTTGATCATAAGAGGTAATGACAAAGGTACTGATCTTCCATCTCTACATGAGAATGATGAATGCCTTGTCAATTTGAATGCACCATCTGATGAGCGACCCACTACTTTGACCACACCACCTATTTTAGAGGACTACGTTGATAATTTGACTTTGCCATGTGATCAAACAACTGAAATATCAACAATTTCCAGTGCACCCATTGAATTAACTGTTGATGCAAAAGAATCAATGTTTACTCATTTTGATATGACCTCTAATCTTGGTGATGATTCTGTGTTGAATGACTTATTGCATGTTTGCTTATTTAAGCATGTTGTAGCATGTAAATTTGATGCAAGTAAGGTTTATTCACCAATGTTGGGATGGTTTAATGATAAACATTTTCAATCTTTTGAAATGAATAAGAGCTTCACTTATATGTGCAAACTAAGTTACAGTATTTTCATGCCTTCTACTTCTTGTGCTAATGTTTTGGCTTTAGATTTTATGAACTATGCAAGTTACTCATCTATTCATGTGTCATATATGCAAAAATCGAGGGAATTAAAAATGGATGTCATATACATATACAACATGTACACCTTCTCTCTTTTGTTAGCCACATTTCAGATTAAGCAACGCCGAGGACGGCTTTATTTTCAAGAAGGGGAGGATGATGAGGACATGACTACCTTGGATATGACCAAAAATATTGCATACATGCATATTTGTCAGGTGATTTCTAGTGCAAACTAATCAATAATCTATTTATGTTATCCAGAACAAAAATACTTCACACACTTTGGTGTTTTGTCTAATTGCAGGTGTATGAGATATTTGTACAATCCACATATGAAGATAAGGAAGAAAGAGATGTTTATTTTGCTGTTCAAAAAGTTCTCTCACGTCACTTTTGGCCCAAGAGAAGATAGAGTCCAAGTCTCTCACGTTCTGAATTCAGATTCGGACTGCACAGACATACCTAACTCAAAACGCCAACAACTTTTTCATACGGACTCCGAATTGGGTGATTATTTTTTTGTTGGAAAGTAGATTTCATCCTATTTCCAACCCAATTGGAATCACCTTAAAATCCGTCCGGAGCGTTGAGTTATGGACGAAACAATCTGACGCTGCACCAGAATCCGAGTCAAACTACAAGTCGAAAGGTGTTACATCACCTCCACTTGGGCTCATTGGCCTTGTACGACCTAGGGTTAGTTTTAGGCTGCTGATGAGGACATCAATACAATTGTTACACCCACAGCCCCTGCTGCTATACATACTGGACCAATTACTAGAGCTCGTGCACGCCAACTAAATTACCAGGTACTTTCGTTTCTTGGTAATGATTCTAATGTTCATGAGAATATGATGCTGCCTAAATTGGATACATTTGTTTTGCTTACAAATGAAGGGCCTAGCTTGGAGAAGGATGAACATTGGAGCAAGAACAAGCATGGAGATGATGGCATGCGCAAGGGGAACAATAACGGAGTTACAAGTGATGATTTCAGGACTTTGAAGCCACCATAATGGGTGCATGAAGCCTTGGACGAAATATACAAGATGCCACTTCATAAATTTCGTCCCGAGGCTATTTTAGGTGCTGCGTCACCTTATTATTGGGCCAGGCCCATGTAATTTCGAAATACATAAGTATAGGCTATTTTTAGAGTCCGTATGTGTGGGGAAACAAGAGATAGGGTTGATTTCGGACCCCTCCACCAAGGGCCACGAAATTCCACCCCTCTTCCTCCATATATACAGCCCTTAGGGCATCGTTTAGACTTTGGGTTTTGTTTAGATTAAAAGTTTGCCATAGCTGCAACTTCGCGTACTTCGTTTGTGTTCAACGACCAGACAAAGGCGTCACAGAACCCCACCTTGATCAATAAAGCTTTCATCTTATATTCGCAATATCCAGATTGCAATCTTAGTTTCTTGCTTGTTCTTCGTTTGCTCGCAGGAAACAGACCCTCGTGGTCAGGTTGATCGTGCTCCGGCGTGGTCAATAACCTCTCGGAGTTGGTTTAGCGATTGCTAAGGCGCGACGTCCTCGCACGTTCGTAGTCGGATCGTCAAAGTCGACTTCCACCAAAGCGATATCCATCATCTCATCGAAAGACGGGACACCTTTGCCTCTATCAGCACGTAGTGTTGATTTTGATCAACCTCATCCTCATAATCTCCCACATAATCATCCTCCTCCACATCAGCAGCAGGAGCCACAGAAGTATCAACAGCAGCACCAACAGTTTGGCCAAACGCAAGAGGAACACGGCTTGCTCGGCGGAGGTCTGCTTCGCGACGTGGAGGTAGTCGTTGTTGTTGTTGTTGGAGAGGTGCGTTAGGTGCAGCGGGTGGTGGTGGTGGAAGACGCGCGAGCAATTCATTAAACTTGTTATCGAGCTTTGTTTCGAACGTCTTCTCAAGGCCAGTGATCTTCTCCATGGCCTCTTCAAAATTGTTCTGATAGAGGCAAAGGTGTCCCGTCTTTCGATGAGATGATGGATATCGCTTTGGTGGCAGTCGACTTTGACGATCCGACTACGAACGTGCGAGGACGTCGCGCCTTAGCAATCGCTAAACCAACTCCGAGAGGTTATTGACCACGCCGGAGCACGATCAACCTGACCACGAGGGTCTGTTTCCTGCGAGCAAACGAAGAACAAGCAAGAAACTGAGATTGCAATATGGATATTGCGAATATAAGATGAAAGCTTTATTGATCAAGGTGGGGTTCTGTGACGCCTTTGTCTGGTCGTTGAACACAAACGAAGTACGCGAAGTTGCAGCTATGGCGAACTTTTAATCTAAACAAAACCCAAAGTCTAAACGATGCCCTAAGGGCTGTATATATGGAGGAAGAGGGGGGAATTTCGTGGCCCTTGGAGGAGGGGTCCGAAATCAACCCTATCTCTTGTTTCCCCACACATACGGACTCTAAAAATAGCCTATACTTATGTATTTCGAAATTACATGGGCCTGGCCCAATAATAAGGTGACGCAGCACCTAAAATAGCCTCGGGACGAAATTTATGAAGTGGCATCTTGTATATTTCGTCCAAGGCTTCATGCACCCATTATGGTGGCTTCAAAGTCCTGAAATCATCACTTGTAACTCCGTTCTTGTTCCCCTTGCGCATGCCATCATCTCCATGCTTGTTCTTGCTCCAATGTTCATCCTTCTCCAAGCTAGACCCTTCATTTGTAAGCAAAACAAATGTATCCAATTTAGGCAGCATCATATTCTCATGAACATTAGAATCATTACCAAGAAACGAAAGTACCTGGTAATTTAGTTGGCGTGCACGAGCTCTAGTAATTGGTCCAGTATGTATAGCAGCAGGGGCTGTGGGTGTAACAATTGTATTGATGTCCTCATCATTCGGAGTCCGTATGAAAAACTTGTGTGCGTTTTGAGTCAGGTATGTCTGTGCAGTCCGAATCTGAATCCAGAACGTGAGAGACTTGGACTCTATCTTCTCTTGGGCCAAAAGTGACGTGAGAGAACTTTTTGGACAGCAAATAAACATCTCTTTCTTCCTTATCTTCATATGTGGATTGTACAAATGTCCCATACACCTGCAATTAGACAAAACACAAAAGTGTGTGAAGTATTTTTGTTCTGGATAACATAAATAGATTATTGAATAGTTTGCACTAGAAATCACCTGACAAATATGCATATATGCAATATTTTTGGTCATATCCAAGGTAGTCATGTCCTCATCACCTCCACCAAGGGCCACGAAATTCCCCCCTCTTCCTCCATATATACAGCCCTTAGGGCATCGTTTAGACTTTGGGTTTTGTTTAGATTAAAAGTTCGCCATAGCTGCAACTTCGCGTACTTCGTTTGTGTTCAACGACCAGACAAAGGCGTCACAGAACCCCACCTTGATCAATAAAGCTTTCATCTTATATTCGCAATATCCAGATTGCAATCTCAGTTTCTTGCTTGTTCTTCGTTTGCTCGCAGGAAACAGGCCCTCGTGGTCAGGTTGATCGTGCTCCGGCGTGGTCAATAACCTCTCGGAGTTGGTTTAGCGATTGCTAAGGCGCGACGTCCTCGCACGTTCGTAGTCGGATCGTCAAAGTCGACTTCCACCAAAGCGAAATCCACCATCTCATCGAAAGACGGGACACCTTTGCCTCTATCAGCTGCCCTGGGACGTCCTCCCACCTCCTTGGCCGCCACCCCTTTCTCCTATATAAGTATATCCATCTAGTAGCTTTTCCCTTGGGATTTGTTTAGTTAAAAGTTAGCCATTGCAACTTCGTGTACTTCGTTTGTGTCCAACGACCAGACCAAGACCGCTTACGGATCCTCACCTTTATCAATACTTCATATATACTCGCAATATTCAGATTGCTTTTATCATATTCTTGCTTGTTCTTCGATTGCTTGCAGGAATAGACCTTCGTGGTCAGGTTGATTGTGCTCCGGCGTGGTCAATAACCTCTCGAAGTTGGTTTAGCGATTGCTAAGGCGCAACGTCGTGCACGTTTGTAGTCGGATCGTCAAAGTCATCTTCACCAAATCGATAGTTATCATCTCATCGAAAGATCGGGACACCCCGCCTCTATCAAGTGGTATCAGTTTTCAGGTTGCTCGGTGAGATTTTACAGTTTTTCATAGTTTAGATCGCATCTGTCATTCATACGTACAGTCCATGAAAAAGCCACAAAAAAAAGTTAGATCTGTTCATCCTTTATCCAAGCCAGTCTGAGCCTTTGCAATTTTCTATTCATTGCTTGCATAGTGGAATTATCGGTTGCATCGTCGTGTCAGTTGCTGGTCTTAGTGTCTAGTTCCTTTAGAGTTTCGAGTTCTGTTCACATTAGTCACGCCGCCGCTGCATCATTATCCCTTCCGCCGTCCACCATCCCATCTATTAATTTCCACCACGTGCTACGCACTGTTCATTGTCATAATCATAGTTGAGGTCATTCACATCTTCGCCTTATCCAATCTGCATCTTATCTAGTTTGTCTTGGAAAGAGGGAGAAAAAAAGAGAGAGAAAAAAAAGAGAGAAAAAAGGAAAGAAAAAAAATAAAAAGAGAGAGAAGAAAAAGAAAAAAAAAGCATGGTAAAAAAAAGGAGAGAAGACAAAAAATCGGATCTATCTAGAATCAATCTCGTACCTGAATTCGGATTGGAATCTGTTTTGCGCACTGTTCAGTAAAACAGGTGTATCTTCGTCATACCAAGTCCGTTTTGGCTCCGTGAGTAGTCAAATTGAAGCTAGCGACGAGCCGCATCTAAATAGTTGCAGAAGTTAGTTCAATATTTGACACCTCAAAATCGGCTTCCAAATAGGTCTTTTTGCCCTCCGAAGTTTGTGAACACAGTTTGTTCCAATTTTTCAGGCCAGTTTTAGAATTCTTTGACTCATCATATCAACTCGGAATTAAGTGATTCTTTTTGCATTGGAAAGGTTGAGTTAGTAGCATTGTTTGAAAGAATTTATCAGAAAATTGGCTCAAACTTTTCAATAGGAAAGTTGAAGAGAAAGTTGTTGTATATCCTGCTTGGCAGTTGTTTTTCATCATTATCTTTATTACCGTTGTGATCTTCACTTATATCTTGCTGTCCAAAGCTACTTAGTATCCTTCATTGATGCTAGTTATGCTAAGCCGTGACCTCATTAGTGTTCTAGGCTCGCGTCTCTAGTCCGGTCTAGCTTAGGACCAGCACAGTACCGTCGTTGAGCGTATATTCAACATTGCATCTTTGAATTGATTATTGCTAATCTTTTGCTACCATATATAGCCAACCCAGCTCCACATATTTCTACACCGTGTTTACGCACTTTCCCCTGGCAATCGCTTTACTCAATCTTCAGAGTTATTTGACACCGTTGGTTGCCGATCACCACCTGCTACGTGGTAAGAACTTGTAAGATATTGAGATTTGCTATACTGTGAGCGTTTTACCACCACTTCCAAGTAGTTCATAGGAACAATTTTTTTGGATTCCGTTACTTGTTTCTACTAATCATGACAGGATCCAGAGTAAATTCATGGGCTTTGTCGATCGTGGGAGACGTGCCACCACCTTTGCAAATACCACAACCGGCACGAGAGGTGCACAAAGATCCAAATGCACATGATCAGGTTAATGTATCTATACCACCATTTAATGGCCGTTTTGGACCTGCTTTATATATATTGAATGGGAGTTCGACATAAAAAATATATTTGCTTCCCATAATTTCGATGAACATAAAAAGGTTAAGATTGCGGTTGGTTCTTTCACTGGTTATGCTTTGGTTTGGTGGAGTGAATATTGTCGGTTACACCCTGATTATATACCTACTACTTGGGATGATTTGAAACTTGCCATGCGACATACTTTCGTCCCTGCTTATTATACTTGTGACATGATTAAGAAGTTGCAACACTTAAAACAAGGTAGTGAAACTGTAACAAAATATTATGATGATTTACAAACTACCTTGTTGCATTCCTCTTTAGAAGAAAGTGAAGATGATTTTATGGATAGATTTTGGGGAGGATTAAACCGTGATATTCAAGAGATACTAATTCATGACGAGTGTTATCCTATGGACCATTTGTTTCATCTTGCTTGCAAAGCTAAACAGGAAATAAAACGACGTGTTGGCCACGAGGAGAACAAGCGCACGGTGCACATTCCAAGAGTTGATATGATTGTTCCTTCAACTACTAGGCATACTATGACAACCACATCCGTTGTTGTCAGGACTACATCACCTCCACCATGTGACACATCGCCCCCGAGAGTGGCTACATCATCTGAGTTGATCATAAGAGGTAATGACAAAGGTACTGATCTTCCATCTCTACATGAGAATGATGAATGCCTTGTCAATTTGAATGCACCATCTGATGAGCGACCCACTACTTTGATCACACCACCTATTTTAGAGGACTACGTTGATAATTTGACTTTGCCATGTGATCAAACAACTGAAATATCAACAATTTTGAGTGCACCCATTGAATTAACTATTGATGCAAAAGAATCAATGTTTACTCATTTTGATATGACCTCTAATCTTGGTGATGATTCTATGTTGAATGACTTATTGCATGTTTGCTTATTTAAGCATGTTGTAGCATGTAAATTTGATGCAAGTAAGGTTTATTCACCAATGTTGGGATGGTTTAATGATAAACATTTTCAATCTTTTGAAATGAATAAGAGCTTCACTTATATGTGCAAACTAAGTTGCAATATTTTCATGCCTTCTACTTCTTGTGCTAATGTTTTGGCTTTAGATTTTATGAACTATGCAAGTTACTCATCTATTCATGTGTCATATATGCAAAAATCGAGGGAAGTAAAAATGGATGACATATACATATACAACATGTACACCTTCTCTCTTTTGTTAGCCACATTTCAGATTAAGCAATGCCGAGGACGGCTTTATTTTCAAGAAGGGGAGGATGATGAGGACATGACTACCTTGGATATGACCAAAAATATTGCATACATGCATATTTGTCAGGTGATTTCTAGTGCAGACTATTTCTAGTGCAAAAAACGTTGGTTTAGGGATTGCTAAGGCGCAACGTCGTGCACGTTTGTAGTCGGATCGTCAAAGTCATCTTCACCAAATCGATAGTTATCATCTCATTGAAAGATCGGGACACCCCGCCTCTATCACATTCATACCTGTCAGCGTCTTCAGGAGCCATGTATTGTGTGTCATGATTAGAATCATCTCCACCACGTGCTTCACGTGTAATAAGAGCCAAAGTATCCTCATCGTAGTCACTAGCGGACTCATACCCACCATCCTCAGTAGCAATCATCACACGCTGAGATTTGCATTCTCTCGCATAGTGACCTCTTCCCTTACAACGACGACAAATAATATCACTTGTGTGCCCTGTTGATGCCATGGAAGAAGAAGATCTGTGTAGGCCCGGCAGGTGCGCTCTTGGCAGGAAGTGGTGGTTGTGCCTGCTTTCTTGTATCACGGCTGGAGGTAGCAGTTGATGGAGGTGCTGGTGTAGTGGAAGTAGAGGATGCACGCGGTGTCCATGATGAAAGTCGACCTGCAGAAAAGTTATTTCGCGCCAATGCTTGTCGATCCTGCACCTCACGTTCAGCTTTACAAGCAAGATGGAATAAACGAGTGATATTAGTATACTCCTTATACTATAGAATGGTCTAAATCTCTCTATTTAATCCACCTATAAAACGTGCAAGCATAGCTTCATTCTCCTCAACAATACCACATCTAATCATGCCAGCTTGTAATTCCTGATAATATTCTTCTACAGAATTTTTTCCTTGTCTTAAACGCTGCAATATTTGAAGAAATTCACGTTGATAATATGGTGGAACCCAACGAGTACGCATAGCAGTTTTCAAAGCAGCCCAAGTAGTTGGAATAGGATATAATCTACAATGTTCAGACCACCATACACATGCAAAACTAGTGAAAGCACAAACAGCAGCAAGAACCCGTCTCTCCTCGGGATATTGTAAACATGTAAAACGTTGTTCAGTTTCTAACTCCCAAGTAAGATATATATCAGGAACATATCTACCCTCAAATGGTGGAATATTCAATTTCAGTTTCGGAATATGGTCATTATCTCGTACCTGAGGTGGTGGTGCAGGCCTACCGTTGCGAATATATACCTGAGGTCGACCTGCTGGTGGTGGTGCTAGTGGCTGCACGTAGTTCTGATTTTGATCAACCTCATCCTCATAATAGTCCTCCACCTCTCCAGTAACAGCAGGAGCTACAGAAGCACCAACAGCAGTAGCAGCGGCACCAGAATTTTGTGCTGGCTCAATAGGAACATGATGTGCTCGTCCATACTGATTCGGAAGGGGGTGTAGTAGTTGTTGTTGTTGCAGAGGTGCGATAGGTGCACCCGGTGGTGGTTGTGGAAAACGCGCGAGCAATTCATTACACTTGCTATCAAGCTTTGTTTCAAACGTCTTCTCAATGCCATCTATCTTCTCCATGGCCTCGTCAAATCTGTTTAACACATCTTGCACCTATCCACTCATCATTTGCTGAAATTTATCATGTAGCTGTTTGTTCGTCAGGTTCTCCCAATCAGTCTCATCGGCTTGTGATCCCACCATGGTTAGCAGCAAATAGAAACACATAAGAATATGATCGTACAGACTACTAAGAAGTGGTGGTGGTGTATCACAAACCCGTCAAGCAAATCTCAAATTCTTACCAGTTCTTACCCTGAAGCAGGTGGTGATCGGCAACCGTTGTAGTCAAAACTCTCAAAGATTGGATAGAGCGATTACCAGGGAGAGTCAAACGCACGATGTAGATGTATGTGGAGCTGGGAAGGCTTATAACATGGTAGCAAAAAAAGGTCAGCAATAATCAATTCAAAGATGCAAAGTTGAATAAACGCTCAACGACAGTACTGTGCTGGTCCTAGGCTAGATCGTACTAGAGACGCGAGCCTAGAACACTAACAAAATCACGACACTGCACGTAAACAAGGGAGGAGCACACTCTGAATTATTTTTTTCACTTTTTTTCCTCTTTTTTTTTGCTCCGCAACAATTTTTTTTTGAAAAAGTATACAAATGGCCTAAAAACTGCCTAGCCAGAATTTTCCAGACTTAGTTTTTTTTTTGAAACTGGAACTATTTTTCTTCTGCGGATGGCTCGGAAGTTTGGGAGTCCTACTCTATCACGACTCGGAGTATCGCGTGATCTAGAAATCGAGAACAAATCAACAATTACAAGACTCGGACTAGGACTAGTGGCGGAGATGAATCTGGTGGAAACTCGGACTGGTGGCGGATATTTGCAGGGTGATGGAACACAGACTGGTGGCGAATCTGTGATGGAGGTGGACTCGGATTAGCGTGATGGTGGTGGATATGTGGTATATGGTCGCGGCGATGACGATGGTGGTATATGGCAGCGGTGATGATGATGGTGGTATATGGCAGCGGTGATGACAATGGTGTGGTGCCGTGACAACTTGTGAACAGAACTCGAAACTCTAAAGTACTAGACGCTAGGACCAGCAACTTGACACGATGATGCAACCGCAAATTCAACAAAGCAAATACAGAAAAGATTCTGCAAAGGCTCAGATTGGTTCGGATAAGATGAACTAACCCTAACTTTTTTGGCTTTTTCGTGGACTATAGGTATGAAGAACAGACTCGATCTAAACTATGAAAAACTGTAAAATCTCACCGAGCAACCTGGAAATCTGATACCACTTGATAGAGACAAAAGTGTCCCGTCTTTCGATGAGATGATGGATATCGCTTTGGTGGAAGTCGACTTTGACGATCCGACTACGAACGTGCGAGGACATCGCGCCTTAGCAATCGCTAAAACAACATCGAGACGTTATTGACCACGCCGGAGCACGATCAACCTGACCACGAGGGTCTGTTTCCTGCGGGCAAACGAAGAACAAGCAAGAAACTGAGATTGCAATCTGGATATTCTGAATATAAGATGAAAGCTTTATTGATCAAGGTGGAGTTCTGTGACGCCTTTGTCTGGTCGTTGAACACAAACGAAGTACGCGAAGTTGCAGCTATGGCGAACTTTTAATCTAAACAAAACCCAAAGTCTAAACGGTGCCCTAAGGGCTGTATATATGGAGGAAGAGGGGGGAATTTCATGGCCCTTGGTGGAGGGTCCGAAATCAACCCTATCTCTTGTTTCCCCACACATACGGACTCTAAAAATAGCCTATACTTATGTATTTCGAAATTACATGGGCCTAGCCCAATAATAAGGTGACGCAGCACCTAGAATAGCCTCGAGACGAAATTTATGTAGTGGCATCTTGTATATTTCGTCCAAGGGTTCATGCACCCATTATGGTGGCTTCAAAGTCCTGAAATCATCACTTGTAACTCCGTTATTGTTCCCCTTGCACATGCCATCATCTCCATGCTTGTTCGTGCTCCAATGTCCATCCTTCTCCAAGCTAGGCCCTTCATTTGTAAGGAAAACAAATGTATCCAATTTAGGCAGCATCATATTCTCATGAACATTAGAATCATTACCAAGAAACGAAAGTACCTGATAATTTAATTGGCGGGCGCGTGCTCTAGTAATTGGTCCAGTATATGAAGCAATAGGGGACGTGGGTGTAAAAATAGATTACATGGGCCTGGCCCAAAATAAGGTGGCGCAACACCAATAATAAGCTATAGATGAAATTTAGGAAAGGCCATCTTGTATATTTCATCCATCTTCTTGTATGTCATCATGGTGGCTTCAACATCCGGAAATCTCCACTTGAACCTCCGTTCTTGTTCTCTTCGCACGCACCTTCATCTCCGTGCTTGACCATGCTCCGATGTTCAACCTTCTTGTCCGTGCTAGGCCCTTCAGCAAGCAACACAAATGTATCTAAGTTAGGCAACATCATATTCTCATGAACACTAGGAACATTATCAAGAAACGAAAGTACCTGGTAATTTAATTGGCGTATCTGAGCTCTAGCAACTGTTCCAAGAGGTAAAACAACAGGGGATATGGGTGTAACTGTGGTAGCCATGTCCTCATCATATACAGCACTTAGGGCACCGTTTAGACTTTGGGTTTTGTTTAGATTAAAGTTTGCCATAGCTGCAACTTCGCGTACTTCATTTGTGTTCAACGACTAGACAAAGACGTCTCAGAACCCCACCTTGATCAATAAAGCTTTCATCCTATATTCGCAATATCCAGATTGCAATCTCAGTTTCTTGCTTGTTCTTCGTTTGCTCGCAGGAAACAGACCCTCGTGGTCAGGTTGATCGTGCTCCGGCGTGGTCAATAACATCTCGGAGTTGGTTTAGCGATTGCTAAGGCACAACGTCCTCGCACGTTCGTAGTCGGATCGTCAATGTCGACTTCCACCAAAGCGATATCCATCATCTCATCGAAAGATGGGACACCTTTGCCTTTATCAAGTGGTATCAGATTTCCAGGTTGCTCGGTGAAATTTTAAAGTTTTTCGTAGTTTACATTGAGTCGGTTCTTCATACCTACAGGCCATGAAAAAGCCACAAAAAAAGAGTCTGGAGACCCCCGGGCAATTTTTAGGCCAAAATTTCAGCGACCGAAAATATTTTTTCCCTATCCTATTTTTAGGTCCCCAGGAGTGTTTTGAGACATTCGCCATCATAGTGATCTTTTGTCGCACTTTTTCGTCGTTGCTGCCCTGATTATCGAAAAAAAATTGTCAAAAAGTTTTCCGTGCCCATCTTGTCAGCTTGACCTGGGAAGAGTTTTGAGACACTCGCCATTATAGTGATTTTTCGCAAAAAAAAGAGCAGCGCAAAAGAAAGAGCGAAAAAAAATATTCCAGAGTGTGCTTTTCCCTTGTTTAAGTGCAGCGCCGTGATTTTGTTAGTGTTCTAGGCTCGCGTCTCTAGCATGGTCTAGCCTAGGACCAGCACAGTGCCGTCGTTGAGCGTTTATTCAACTTTGCATCTCTGAATTGATTATTGCTGATCCTTTTTGCTACCATATTATAAGCCTTCCCAGCTCCCTGGTAATCGCTTTATCCAAGCTTTGAGAGTTTTGACTACATCAGTTGCCGATCACCGCCTGCTGCTGGGTAAGAACTGGTAAGAATTTGAGTTTTGCTTGACGGATTTGTGACACCCACCACCACCACCACTTGTTAGTTATCTGTAGGATCATATTCTTGTATGTTTCTATTGCTGCTAACCATTCCAGGATCACAAGCCGACGAGATTGACTGGGAGAACTTAACGACCAAGGAGCTTCATGATAAGTTTCAGCAAATGATGACTGAATAGGTGCAAGATGTGCTGAACAATTTTGAAGAGGCCATGGAGAAGATCACTGGCCTTGAGAAGACGTTCGAAACAAAGCACGATAACAGATTTAATGAACTGCTTGCGCGTCTTCCACCACCGGCTGCACCTGCCGCACCTCTGCAACAACAACAACAACGACGACAACGACTACCTCCACATCGCGAAACAGCCCTCCGTCGAGCGAGCCGTGTTCCTCTTCAGCCTTGCCAAACTGTTGGTGCTGCTGTTGATAATTCTGTGGCTCTTGCTGCTGATGGGGATGAGGATTATTATGCGGGAGATTACGAAGATGAGGTTGATCAAAATCAGAACTGTGCTCAACCACCAGCACCACAACCACCAGGTCGTCCACATGCAAATAATGGCAATGTTAGGGCTCCCTCTCAGGTACGAGATCATGACCATCTCCCTAAACTGAAATTGAATATTCCACCATTTGAGGGTAGATATGTTCCTGATATATATCTTACTTGGGAGTTAGAAACTGAACAACAATTTACATGTTTACAATATCCTGAGGAGAGACGTGTTCCTACTGCTGTTTGTGCTTTCACTAGCTTTGCATGTGTTTGGTGGTCTGAACATTGTAGATTATATCCTGTTCCAGCTACTTGGGCTGCTTTGTAAACTGCTATGCGTACTCGTTGGTTTCCACCATATTACCAACGTGAATTGCTTCAAAAATTGCAGCGTTTGAGACAAGGAAATTTTTTAGTAGAAGAATATTATCAGGAATTACAAACTGGCATGATTAGATGTGGTATTGTTGAGGATAATGAACCTATGCTTGCCCGTTTTATGGGTGGATTAAATAGAGAGATTCACACCATTCTAGAGTATAAGTAGTATACTAATATCACTCGTTTATTCCATCTTGCTTGTAAAGCTGAACATGAAGTGCAGGATCGACAAGCATTGGCGCGAACTAACTTTTCTGCAGGTCGACCTTCATCATGGACACCGTGTGCATCTTCTACTTCCACTGCACCAGCACCTCCATTAGGTGCCACCTCCAGCCGTGGTACAAGAAAGCAGGCACAACCACCACTATCTGCCAAGAGAGCACCTGGCGGGCCTACACAGAGCTCTTCTTCTTCCATGGCATCAACTGGGCACACAAGTGATATTATTTGTCGTCGTTGTAAGGGAAGAGGTCATTATGCGAGAGAATGCAAATCTCAGCGTGTGATGATTGCTACTGAGGATGGTGGGTATGAGTCCGCTAGTGACTATCATGCGGAGACGTTGGCTCTTATTACACGTGAAGAACACGGTGGAGATGATTCTGATCATGAGACGCAATACATGGCTCCTGAAGATGCTGATAGGTATGAATATTTAGTTGCTCAACATGTTTTGAGTGTGCAGGTTACACAAGCTGAGCAAAATCAGAGGCATAATTTGTTCCATACAAAGGGAGTTGTGAAGGAACGTTCTGTGCGCGTCATCATAGATGGAGGGAGCTGCAACAACTTGGCTAGCATGGAGATGGTGGGGAAGCTATCTCTCACCACAAGACCGCATCCACATCCTTACTACATCCAATGGTTCAACAACAGCGGCAAGGTTAAGGTAACACGTACTGTTCGTGTGCATTTTAGTATCTCTACATATGCTGATTATGTTGATTGCGATGTGGTACCTATGCAAGCATGTTCCTTATTACTTGTAGACCATGGCAATTTGATAAAAATTCTGTACACCATGGTAGAAACAATCACTATACTCTTGTTCATAAGGATAAAAATATTACTTTGCTTCCTATGACTCCTGATTCCATTTTGAAAGATTATATTAATAGAGCTAATAAAGCAAAACAAGAGAAGAATAAGAGTGAAAATCAGATTGTGGCAAAAGAATTTGAGCAACAAATGAAGCCTAATAATAAACCATCTAGTGTTGCTTCTAAAATTAAATTGAAAAGTGTATGTTTACTTGCCACTAAATCTAATATTCATGAGCTAGATTTTAGCAAATCTGTTTGCTATGCTTTTGTGTGCAAAGAGGCATTATGTTCATTCGAGGACGTGCCTTCCTCTTTGCCTCCTGCTGTCACTAACATTTTGCAGGAGTTAATTCCCGGTGCATCAAATTCGAGGGATTGAGCATCAGATTGACTTAATTCCCGGTGCTTCACTGCCAAACCGTGCACCATACCGTACCAATCCAGAGGAGACGAAGGAGATTATGCGTCAAGTACAAGAGCTTCTCGACAAAGGTTATATACGCGAATCCCTTAGTCCTTGTGCTGTTCCTATTATTCTAGTGCCGAAAAAGGATGGTACATCACGTATGTGTGTTGATTGTAGAGGCATTAATAATATTACTATTCGTTATCGTCATCCTATTCCTAGGCTAGATGATATGCTTGATGAATTGAGTGGCTCTACAATATTCTCCAAAGTTGATTTGCGTAGTGGCTACCATCAAATTCGTATGAAATTGGGAGATGAATAGAAAACAGCATTTAAAACTAAGTTTGGATTATATGAGTGGTTAGTCATGCCTTTTGGGTTAACTAATGCACCTAGTACTTTCATGAGATTAATGAACGAAGTTTTACGTGCTTTCATTGGACGATTTGTGGTAGTTTACTTTGATGACATATTGATTTATAGCAGATCTTTGGAAGAACATTTGGAACATTTACGTGCTGTTTTTATTGCTCTACGTGATGCACGTTTGTTTGGTAACCTTGGGAAGTGCACCTTTTGCACCGACCGAGTGTCTTTTCTTGGCTATGTTGTTACTCCACAGGGAATTGAAGTTGATAAAGCCAAGATTGAAGCTATTGAGAGTTGGCCGCAGCCCAAAACGGTCACACAAGTGAGGAGTTTTCTTGGCCTCGCTGGATTCTATAGGCGTTTTGTGAGACATTTCAGCACCATTGCTGCACCTCTCAATGAGCTTACAAAGAAAGATGTGCCTTTTCTTTGGGGTACTGCACAGGAAGAAGCCTTCACGGTATTGAAAGATAAGTTGACACATGCTCCTTTACTCCAACTTCCTGATTTTAATAAGACTTTTGAGCTTGAATGTGATGCTAGTAGAATTGGATTAGGAGGTGTGTTATTACAAGATGGCAAACCTGTTGCATACTTTTCTGAAAAATTGAGTGGGCCTAGTCTGAATTATTCTACTTATGATAAAGAATTATATGCTCTTGTTCGGACTTTAGAAACATGGCAACATTATTTATGGCCCAAAGAATTTGTTATACATTCTGATCATGAATCTTTGAAACATATTAAAAGTCAAGCTAAACTGAATCGTAGACATGCTAAATGGGTTGAATTCATTGAGACTTTCCCTTATGTCATTAAACACAAGAAGGGAAAAGAAAATGTTATTGCTGATGCATTGTCTCGTCGCTATACTATGCTTTCACAACTTGACTTCAAAATATTTGGTTTGGAGACTATCAAAGATCAATATGTGCATGATGCTGATTTTAAAGATGTAATGCAGAATTGTAAAGAAGGAAGAATGTGGAACAAGTTTGTTGTTAAGGATGGATTTGTGTTTCGTGCTAACAAGCTATGCATTCCAGCTAGCTCCGTTCGTCTTTTGTTGTTGCAGGAGGCGCATGGAGGAGGATTAATGGGACACTTTGGCGTGAAGAAGACGGAGGACGTACTTGCTACACATTTCTTTTGGCCAAAGATGAGACGGGATGTTGAGCGTTTTATTGCTCGCTGCACTACATGTCAAAAAGCTAAGTCACGACTCAATCCTCATGGTTTATATATGCCTTTGTCTGTACCTAGTGTTCCTTGGGAGGATATATCTATGGACTTTGTTTTAGGTTTACCTCGAACAAAGAAGGGGAGGGATAGCATATTTGTTGTCGTGGATAGATTCTCGAAAATGGCACACTTTATACCATGTCATAAAAGTGATGATGCTGTTAATGTTGCTGATTTGTTCTTTCGTGAAATTATTCGCTTGCATGGTGTGCCAAATACTATTGTTTCAGATCGTGATACTAAATTTCTTAGCCACTTTTGGAGATGTTTATGGGCTAAGTTGGGGACTAAACTGCTTTTTAGTACTACTTGTCACCCCCAAACTAATGGACAAACTGAAGTAGTCAATAGAACGTTGTCTACTATGCTTAGGGTTGTTTTGAAGAATAATAAGAAAATGTGGGAGGAATGCTTGCCTCATATTGAATTTGCTTATAATCGTTCATTGCATTCTACTACTAAGATGTGCCCTTTTGAAGTTGTGTATGGTTTCCTACCTCGTGCACCTATTGATTTGTTGCCTCTTCCATCTTCGGAGAAGGTTAATTTTGATGCTAAACAACGTGCTGAATTGATTTTAAAAATGCATGAGTTAACTAAGGAAAACATTGAGCGCATGAATGCTAAATATAAACTTGCTGGAGATAAGGGTAGAAAACATGTTGTGTTTGCACCTGGAGATCTTGTTTGGTTACATTTGCGTAAGGATAGATTTCCTGATTTGCGCAAATCAAAGTTAATGCCACGTGCTGATGGTCCCTTTAAGGTGTTAGAGAAAATAAATGATAATGCATATAAACTTGAGCTGCCTGCAGATTTTGGGGTTAGTCCCACTTTTAACATTGCAGATTTGAAGCCTTATTTTGGTGAGGAAGATGAACTTCCGTCGAGGACAACTTCATTTCAAGAAGGGGAGGATGGTGAGGACATCAATACAATTGTTACACCCACAGCCCCTGCTGCTATACATACTGGACCAATTACTAGAGCTCGTGCACGCCAACTAAATTACCAGGTACTTTCGTTTCTTGGTAATGATTCTAATGTTCATGAGAATATGATGCTGCCTAAATTGGATACATTTGTTTTGCTTACAAATGAAGGGCCTAGCTTGGAGAAGGATGAACATTGGAGCAAGAACAAGCATGGAGATGATGGCATGCGCAAGGGGAACAAGAACGGAGTTACCAGTGATGATTTCAGGACTTTGAAGCCACCATAATGGGTGCATGAAGCCTTGGACGAAATATACAAGATGCCACTTCATAAATTTCGTCCCGAGGCTATTTTAGGTGCTGCGTCACCTTATTATTGGGCCAGGCCCATGTAATTTCGAAATACATAAGTATAGGCTATTTTTAGAGTCCGTATGTGTGGGGAAACAAGAGATAGGGTTGATTTCGGACCCCTCTGATAGAGGCGAGGGTCCCGATCTTTCGATGAGATGATAACTATCGATTTGGTGGAGACGACTTTCACGATCCGACTACAAACATGCACGACGTTGCGCCTTAGCAATCGCTAAACCAACTCCGAGAGGTTATTGACCACGCTAGAGCACAATCAACCTGACCACGAAGGTCTATTCCTGCAAGCAATCGAAGAACAAGCAAGAATATGGTAAAAGCAATCTGAATATTGCGAGTATATATGAAGTATTGATAAAGGTGGGGATCCGTAAGCGGTCTTGGTCTGGTCGTTGGACACAAACGAAGTACACTAAGTTGCAATGGCTAACTTTTAACTAAACAAATCCCAAGGAAAAGCTACTAGATGGATCTACTTATATAGGAGCAAGGGGTGGCGGCCAAGGAGGTGGGAGGACGTCCCAAGGCAGCCTAAAACTAAATCTAGGTCGTACAAGGCCAATGGGCCCAAGTGGAGGTGATGTAACACCTTTGGACTTGTAGTTTGACTCGGATTCTGCTGTAGCATCAGATTGTTTCGTCCACAACTCAACGCTCCGGACGAATTTGAAGGTGATTCCAATTGGGTTGGAAAGTGCACGAAATCTAGTTTCCAACAAAAACAAATCACCCAATTCGGAGTCCGTATGAAAAACTTGTGTGTGTTTTGAGTCAGGTGTGTCTGTGCAGTCCGAATCTGAATCCAGAACGTGAGAGACTTGGACTCTATCTTCTCTTGGGCCAAAAGTGACGTGAGAGAACTTTTTGGACAGCAAATAAACATCTCTTTCTTCCTTATCTTCATATGTGGATTGTACAAATGTCCCATACACCTGCAATTAGACAAAACACAAAAGTGTGTGAAGTATTTTTGTTCTGGATAACATAAATAGATTATTGAATAGTTTGCACTAGAAATCACCTGACAAATATGCATATATGCAATATTTTTTGTCATATCCAAGGTAGTCATGTCCTCATCATCCTCCCCTTCTTGAAAATAAAGCCGTCCTCGGCGTTGCTTAATCTGAAATGTGGCTAACAAAAGAGAAAAGGTGTACATGTTGTATATGGATATGTCATCCATTTTTACTTCCCTTGATTTTTGCATATATGACACATTAATAGATGAGTAACTTGCATAGTTCATAAAATCTAAAGCCAAAAAATTAGCACAAGAAGTAGAAGGCATGAAAATATTGCAACTCAGTTTGCACATATAAGTGAAGCTCTTATTCATTTCAAAAGATTGACAATGTTCATCATTAAACCATCCCAACATTGGTGAATAAACCTTACTTGCATCAAATTTACATGCTACAACATGCTTAAATAAGCAAACATGCAATAAGTCATTCAACACAGAATCATCACCAAGATTAGAGGTCATATCAAAATGATTAAACATTGGTTTTTTTGCATCAATAGTTAATTCAATGGGTGCACTCAAAATTGTTGGTATTTCAGTTGTTTGATCACATGGCAAAGTCAAATTATCAACGTAGTCCTCTAAAATAGGTGGTGTGATCAAAGTAGTGGATAGCTCATCAGATGGTGCATTCAAATTGACAAGGCATTCATCATTCTCATGTAGAGATGGAAGATCAGTACCTTTGTCATTACCTCTTATGATCAACTCAGATGATGTAGCCACTCTCGGGGGCGATGTGTCACATGGTGGAGGTGATGTAGTCCTGACAACAACGGATGTGGTTGTCATAGTATGCCTAGTAGTTGAAGGAACAATCATATCAACTCTTGGAATGTGCACCGTGCGCTTGTTCTCCTCGTGGCCAACGCGTCGTTTTATTTCCTGTTCAGCTTTGCAAGCAAGATGAAACAAATGGTCCATAGGATAACACTCTTCATGAATTAGTATCTCTTGAATATCACGGTTTAATCCTCCCCAAAATCTATCCATAAAATCATCTTCACTTTCTTCTAAAGAGGAATGCAACAAGGTAGTTTGTAAATCATCATAATATTTTGTTACAGTTTCACTACCTTGTTTTAAGTGTTGCAACTTCTTAATCATGTCACGAGTATAATAAGCAGGGACGAAAGTATGTCGCATGGCAAGTTTCAAATCATCCCAAGTAGTAGGTATATAATCAGTGTGTAACCGACAATATTCACTCCACCAAACCAAAGCATAACCAGTGAAAGAACCAACCGCAACCTTAACCTTTTTATGTTCATCGAAATTATGGGAAGCAAATATATTTTTTTATGTCGAACTCCCATTCAATATATAAAGCAGGTTTAAAACGGCCATTAAATGGTGGTATAGATACATTAACCTGATCATGTGCATTTGGATGTTTGTGCACCTCTCGTGACGGTTGTGGTATTTGCAAAGGTGGTGGCACGTCTCCCGCGATCGACAAAGCCCATGAATTGACTCTGGATCCTGTCATGATTAGTAGAACAAGAAACAAAACCCAAAAATAATGTTCCTATAACTACTAGGATGTGGTGGTAAAATGCTCACAGTAAAGCAAATATCAATGTCTTACAAGTTCTTACCATGCAGCAGGCGGTGATCGGCAACCAGCGGTGTCAAGTAACTCCGAATATTGAGTAAAGCGATTGCCAGGGGAGCATACGTATACACGGTGTAGAAATATGTGGAGCTGGGTTGGCTATATATGGTAGCAAAAGATTAGCAATAATCAATTCAAAGATGCAATGTTGAATAAACGCTCAACGACGGTACTGTGCTGGTCCTAGGCTAGACCGGACTAGAGACGCGAGCCTAGAACACTAATGAGGTCACGGCGTAGCACAACTAGCATCAATGAAGGATACTAAGTAGCTCTTGACAGCAAGATATAAGTGAAGATCACAACAGTAGTGAAGATAATAAGGTGAAACAACAGCCAATCAGGATATATCAACAACTTTGTCTCCAACTTTCCTCCGAAAAAGTTTGTGCCGATTTTTTTGTTTTTTTTCTTCTCTCTTTTTTTTTCTCACACTTTTTTTTTCTTTCTCTCCTTTTTTTTCTCTGACTTTTTTTCCTTTTTTTCTCTCGTTTTTTTCTCTCTTTTTTTCTCCCTCTTTCCAAAACAAACTAGATAAGATGCAGATTGGATCAAGTGAAGATGTGAACGATCTCAACTATTATTATGACAATGAATGGTGGGTAGCACGTGGTGGAAATTAATAGATGGGATGATGGACAGCGGAAGGGATAATGATGCAGCGGCGGCGTGACTAATGTGAACAGAACTCGAAACTCTAAAGGAACTAGACACTAAGACCAGCAACTGACACGACGATGCAACCGATAATTCAACTATGCAAGCAACGAATAGAAAATTGCAAAGGCTCAGACTGGCTTGGATAAAGGATGAACAGATCTAACTTTTTTTGTGGCTTTTTCATGAACTATAGGTATGAATGACAGATGCGATCTAAACTATGAAAAACTGTAAAATCTCACCGAGCAACCTGAAAACTGATACCACTTGATAGAGGCGAGGGTCCCGATCTTTCGATGAGATGATAACTATCGATTTGGTGGAGACGACTTTCACGATCCGACTACAAACATGCACGACGTTGCGCCTTAGCAATCGCTAAACCAACTCCGAGAGGTTATTGACCACGCTAGAGCACAATCAACCTGACCACGAAGGTCTATTCCTGCAAGCAATCGAAGAACAAGCAAGAATATGGTAAAAGCAATCTGAATATTGCGAGTATATATGAAGTATTGATAAAGGTGGGGATCCGTAAGCGGTCTTGGTCTGGTCGTTGGACACAAACGAAGTACACTAAGTTGCAATGGCTAACTTTTAACTAAACAAATCCCAAGGAAAAGCTACTAGATGGATCTACTTATATAGGAGCAAGGGGTGGCGGCCAAGGAGGTGGGAGGACGTCCCAAGGCAGCCTAAAACTAAATCTAGGTCGTACAAGGCCAATGGGCCCAAGTGGAGGTGATGTAACACCTTTGGACTTGTAGTTTGACTCGGATTCTGCTGCAGCATCAGATTGTTTCGTCCACAACTCAACGCTCCGGACGAATTTGAAGGTGATTCCAATTGGGTTGGAAAGTGCACGAAATCTAGTTTCCAACAAAAAAAAAATCACCCAATTCGGAGTCCGTATGAAAAACTTGTGTGTGTTTTGAGTCAGGTGTGTCTGTGCAGTCCGAATCTGAATCCAGAACGTGAGAGACTTGGACTCTATCTTCTCTTGGGCCAAAAGTGACGTGAGAGAACTTTTTGGACAGCAAATAAACATCTCTTTCTTCCTTATCTTCATATGTGGATTGTACAAATGTCCCATACACCTGCAATTAGACAAAACACAAAAGTGTGTGAAGTATTTTTGTTCTGGATAACATAAATAGATTATTGAATAGTTTGCACTAGAAATCACCTGACAAATATGCATATATGCAATATTTTTTGTCATATCCAAGGTAGTCATGTCCTCATCACCCTCCACCAAGGGCCACGAAATTCCCCCCTCTTCCTCCATATATACATCCCTTAGGGCATCGTTTAGACTTTGGGTTTTGTTTAGATTAAAAGTTCGCCATAGCAGCAACTTCGCATACTTCGTTTGTGTTCAACGACCAGACAAAGGCGTCACAGAACCCCACCTTGATCAATAAAGCTTTCATCTTATATTCGCAATATCCAGATTGCAATCTTAGTTTCTTGCTTGTTCTTCGTTTGCTCGCAGGAAACAGACCCTCGTGGTCAGGTTGATCGTGCTCCGGCGTGGTCAATAACCTCTCGGAGTTGGTTTAGCGATTGCTAAGGCGCGACGTCCTCGCACGTTCGTAGTCGGATCGTCAAAGTCGACTTCCACCAAAGCGATATTCATCATCTCATCGAAAGACGGGACACCTTTGCCTCTATCATCGTCGCTGTTTTTCAGACAACTTTCTGAACCCATTGGCACTTCCTTTTGAAGGAAATTTGAGAGATTATGTTCCTTATAGACATTAGCCCCTCTGGTAGGAAAAAACGTACCTTTCTGTAGATGCTCTATGATCCGGGCAATCTCATTTGGCCGTAAATTGAAGAAAATCCAGCGACTATATGCCTTATTCTCCTTGTTTTCGCCGGATGACATGCTGTAACTCATGCGCGTGAAAGCCAAGAATAAAAGGGCATTCCTGGCATCGGTCAATATATATGTGGAAACGATATCTCCACTATAAAGGACAAGAAATTTTGGGGCAGTCAGGAAAAAGCGCACGAGAAAATGAAATACTTTCAAGGACTACCATAGAATGGACAGATGTTCACTAAAACAGTTATATATTTGTCATTCAGAGTACGTGTCGGACCCATAAGTACTCCAACTGCTCGCGGCGAGCGCGCGAATCCAAAAAATACTCCCCGCTTGCACCAGGAGGCCCGGAGTACCCTCAAATTCAGCCTTAAGCAGGATTTTTTGCCCCTGAAAGTCAAAGAACATCATTCATCGCCTAACCGCCCCAAAGAAAGTACTAGGTGCATTAGTTAACCCAAAAGGCATGACTAACCATGCATATAAACCAAACTTAGTTTTAAATGCTGCTTTCCATTCATCACCCAATTTCATATGAATTTGATGGTATCCACTACGCAAATCAACTTTGGAGAATATTGTAGAGCCACTCAATTCATCAAGCATATCATCTAGCCTAGGAATAGGATGACGATAACGAACAGTAATATTATTAATGCCTCTACAATCAACACACATACGTGACGTACCATCCTTTTTAGGCACTAGTATAATAGGAACAGCACAAGGACTAAGAGATTCGCGTATATAACCTTTGTCGGGCAGCTCCTGTACTTGACGCATAATCTCCTTCGTCTCCTCTGGATTGGTACAGTATGGTGCACGGTTGGGTAGCAATGCATCAGGAATTAAGTCAATTTGATGCTCAAACCCTCGAATAGGTGGTAATCCCGGTGGCACGTCTTGTGGAAAGACGTCAGCGAAGTCCTGCAAAATGTTAGTGACAGCAGGGGGCAAAGAGGAAGGCACGTCCTCAAATGAAAATAATGCCTCTTTGCACACAAAAGCATAGCAAACAGATTTGCTGAAATCTAGCTCATCAATATCAGATTTAGTGGCAACTAAACATGCACTTTTCAATTTAATTTCAGAAACAACACTAGATGGTTTACTATTAGGCTTCATATGTTGCTCAAATTCTTTTGCCACAATCTGATTTTCACTCTTATTTGTCTCCTTTTTTGCTTTATTAGCTCTATTAATATCATCTTTCAAAATGGAATCAGGAGTCATAGGAAGCAAAGTAATATTTTTATCCTTATGAACCAGAGTATAATGATTGTTTCTACCATGGTGTACAGAATTTTTATCAAATTGCCATGGTCGACCAAGTAATAAGGAACATGCTTGCATAGGTACCACATCACAATCAACATAATCAGCATATGTAGAGATACTAAAATGCACACGAACAATGCATGTTACCTTAACCTTGCCGCAGTTGTTGAACCATTGCATGTAGTAAGGATGTGGATGTGGTCTTGTGGTGAGAGATAGCTTCCCCACCATCATCATGCTAGCCAAGTTGTTGCACCTCCCTCCATCTATGCTGACGTGCACAGAACGTTCCTTCACAACTCCCTTTGTATGGAACAAATTGTGCCTCTGATTTTGCTCAGCTTGTGTGACCTGCACACTCAAAACACGTTGAGCAACTAAACATTCATACCTGTCAGCGTCTTCAGGAGCCATGTATTGCGTCTCATGATCAGAATCGTCTCCACCGTGTTCTTCACATGTAATAAGAGCCAAAGTCTCCTCATCATAGTCACTAGCGGACTCATACCCACCATCCTCAGTAGCAATCATCACACGCTGGGATTTGCATTCTCTCGCAAAATGTCCTCTTCCCTTACAACAACGACAAATAATATCACTAGTGTGCCCTGTTGATGCCATGGAAGAAGACGAACTCTATGCAGGCCCGATAGGGTTGCTCTTGGCAGATAATGGTGGTTGTGCCTGCTTCCTTGTATCACGGCTGGAGGTAACAACTGATGGAGGTGTCGGTGCAGTAGAATGTCTGGAACTAGAGGATGCACGCGGTGTCCATGATGAAGGTCAACCTATAGAAAAGTTAGTCCGCGCTAATGCCTGTCGATCCTGCACTTCACGTTCAGCTTTACAAGCAAGATGGAATAAACGAGTGATATTATTATAATCCTTATACTCTAGAATGGTCCGAATCTCTCTATTTAATCCACCCATAAAACGTGCAAGCATAGCTTCATTCTCCTCAACAATACCACATCTAATCATGCCAGTTTGTAATTCCTGATAATATTCTTCTACAGAATTTTTTCCTTGTCTTAAGCGCTGAAATTTTTGAAGTAATTCACGTTGATAACATGGTGGAACCCAACGAGTACGCATAGCAGTTTTCAAAGCAACCCAAGTAGCTGGAACAGGATATAATCTACAATGTTCAGACCACCAAACACATGCAAAGCTAGTGAAAGCACAAACAGCAGCAGGAACACGTCTCTCCTCAGGATATTGTAAACATGTAAATCGTTGTTCAGTTTCTAACTCCCAAGATATATATCAGGAACATATCTACCCTCAAATGGTGGAATATTCAGTTTCAGTTTAGGGAGATGGTCATGATCTCGTACCTGAGGGGGAGCCCTATGATGAGGACATCAATAAAATTGTTACACCCACAGCCCCTGCTGCTATACATACTGGACCAATTACTAGAGCTCGTGCACGCCAACTAAATTACCAGGTACTTTCGTTTCTTGGTAATGATTCTAATGTTCATGAGAATATGATGCTGCCTAAATTGGATACATTTGTTTTGCTTACAAATGAAGGGCCTAGCTTGGAGAAGGATGAACATTGGAGCAAGAACAAGCATGGAGATGATGGCATGCGCAAGGGGAACAAGAACGGAGTTACAAGTGATGATTTCATGACTTTGAAGCCACCATAATGGGTGCATGAAGCCTTGGACGAAATATACAAGATGCCACTTCATAAATTTCGTCCCGAGGCTATTTTAGGTGCTGCGTCACCTTATTATTGGGCCAGGCCCATGTAATTTCGAAATACATAAGTATAGGCTATTTTTAGAGTCCGTATGTGTGGGGAAACACGAGATAGGGTTGATTTCGGACCCCTCCACCAAGGGCCACGAAATTCCCCCCCTCTTCCTCCATATATACAGCCCTTAGGGCATCGTTTAGACTTTGGGTTTTGTTTAGATTAAAAGTTCGCCATAGCTGCAACTTCGCGTACTTCGTTTGTGTTCAACGACCAGACAAAGGCGTCACAGAACCCCACCTTGATCAATAAAGCTTTCATCTTATATTCGCAATATCCAGATTGCAATCTTAGTTTCTTGCTTGTTCTTCGTTTGCTCGCAGGAAACAGACCTTCGTGGTCAGGTTGATCGTGCTCCGGCGTGGTCAATAACCTCTCGGAGTTGGTTTAGCGATTGCTAAGGCGCGACGTCCTCGCACGTTCGTAGTCGGATCGTCAAAGTCGACTTCCACCAAAGCGAAATCCACCATCTCATCGAAAGACGGGACACCTTTGCCTCTATCAAGTGGTATCAGAGTTCCAGGTTGCTCGGTGAGATTTTAGAGTTTTTTGTAGTTTAGATCGAGTCTGTTCTTCATACCTACAGTCCACGAAAAAGCCACAAAAAAAAAATTAGGGTTAGTTCATCATATCCGAACCAATCTGAGCCTTTGCATAATCTTTTTAGGGTTTTGCTTTGTTGAATTTGCGGTTGCATCGTCGTGTCTAGTTGCTGGTCTTAGAGTCTAGTCTTTTAGAGTTTCGAGTTCTGGTCATAAGTTGTCACGCCGCCGCCGCACCATCATCATCACCCCTGCCATCTACCACCACCGCTTATCCGCCACCGCTTCGAATCCGTATCCATATACCACCAAAGCGAAATCCACCATCTCATCGAAAGACGGGACACCTTTGCCTCTATCAAGTGGTATCAGAGCCATTGCAGGAGCCACAGAAAACATGTTGTGTTTGCACCTGGAGATCTTGTTTGGTTACATTTGCGTAAGGATAGATTTCCTGATTTGCGCAAATCAAAGTTAATGCCACGTGCTGATGGTCCCTTTAAGGTGTTAGAGAAAATAAATGATAATGCATATAAACTTGAGCTGCCTGCAAATTTTGGGGTTAGTCCCACTTTTAACATTGCAGATTTGAAGCCTTATTTGGGTGAGGAAGATGAACTTCCGTCGAGGACGACTTCATTTCAAGAAGGGGAGGATGATGAGGACATCAATACAATTGTTACACCCACAGCCCCTGCTGCTATACATACTGGACCAATTACTAGAGCTCGTGCACGCCAACTAAATTACCAGGTACTTTCGTTTCTTGGTAATGATTCTAATGTTCATGAGAATATGATGCTGCCTAAATTGGATACATTTGTTTTGCTTACAAATGAAGGGCCTAGCTTGGAGAAGGATGAACATTGGAGCAAGAACAAGCATGGAGATGATGGCATGCGCAAGGGGAACAAGAACAAAGTTACAAGTGATGATTTCAGGACTTTGAAGCCACCATAATGGGTGCATGAAGCCTTGGACGAAATATACAAGATGCCACTTCATAAATTTCGTCCCGAGGCTATTTTAGGTGCTGCGTCACCTTATTATTGGGCCAGGCCCATGTAATTTCGAAATACATAAGTATAGGCTATTTTTAGAGTCCGTATGTGTGGGGAAACAAGAGATAGGGTTGATTTCGGACCCCTCCACCAAGGGCCACGAAATTCCCCCCCTCTTCCTCCCTATATACAGCCCTTAGGGCATCGTTTAGACTTTGGGTTTTGTTTAGATTAAAAGTTCGCCATAGCTGCAACTTCGCGTACTTCGTTTGTGTTCAACGACCAGACAAAGGCGTCACAGAACCCCACCTTGATCAATAAAGCTTTCATCTTATATTCGCAATATCCAGATTGCAATCTTAGTTTCTTGCTTGTTCTTCGTTTGCTCGCAGGAAACAGACCCTCGTGGTCAGGTTGATCGTGCTCCGGCGTGGTCAATAACCTCTCGGAGTTGGTTTAGCGATTGCTAAGGCGCGACGTCCTCGCACGTTCGTAGTCGGATCGTCAAAGTCGACTTCCACCAAAGCGAAATCCACCATCTCATCGAAAGACGGGACACCTTTGCCTCTATCAAGTGGTATCACCCTAACATTGCCATTATTTGCATGTGGACGACCTGGTGGTATCTGAGGGTACCCTCAGATACGGCCATATTTGCATGTGGACGACCTGGTGGTATCTGAGGGTACGCGAGGAGGCCTGGTAGGGACAAACGTACCTTTCTGCAGATGCTCTATGATCCGGGCAATCTCATTTGGTTGTAAATTGAAGAAAATCCAGCGGCTATATGCCTTATTCTCCTTGTTTTCGCCGGATGGCATGCTGTAACTCATGCGCGTGAAAACCAAGAACAAAAGGGCATTCCTGGCATCGATCAATATATATGTGGAAATGATATCTCCACTATAGAGGACAAGAAATTTTGGGGCGGTTAGGCAAAAAGCGCATGTGAAAATGAAGTACTTTCAAGGACTGCCATAGAATGCACAGATGTTCACTAAAAGGGTAATAATTTTGTCATTCGGAGCCCGTGTCGGACCCACAAGTTCTCAAACTGCTCGCGGCGAGCGTCTGAATCCAGAAAATACTCCCCGCTTGCGCGAAGAGGCCCGGAGTACCCTTAGATATAGCCTTAAGCAGGACTTTTTGGCCCTGAAAGTCAAAGAACATCATTCGTCGCCATTTTTCAGACAAGTTTCTGAACCCATTGGCACTTCCTTTTGAAGGAAACTTGAGAGATTTTGTTCCCTATAGACATTAGCCCCCTGGAAGGGACAAATGTACCTTTCTGCAGATGCTCTATGATCCAGGCAATCTCATTTGGCCGTAAATTGAAGAAAAGCCAGCGGCTATATGCCTTATTCTCCTTGTTTTGCCGGATGGCATGCTGTAACTCATGCACGTGAAAGCCAAGAACTAAAGGGCATTCCTGGCATCGGTCAATATATATGTGGAAACGATATCTCCACTATAAAGGACAAGAAATTTTGGGGCAGTAAGGCAAAAAGCGCAAGAGAAAATGAAGTACTTTCAAGGGGACTGCCATAGAATGGATAGATGCTCACTAAGACGGTCATAATTTTGTCATTAGGAGTCTGTGTCGGACCCATAAGTACTCAAACTGCTCGCAGCGAGCGCGTGAATCCAAAAAATACTCCGCGCTTGCGCCAGGATGCCCGGAGTACCCTCAGAAACGGCCTAAAGCATGACTTTTTGGCCCTGAAAGTCAAAGAACATCATTCGTCGCTGTTTTTCAAACAAGTTTCTGAACCCATTGGCACGTCCTTTTGAAGGAAATTTGAGAGATTATGTTCCTTATAGACATTAGCCCCCCTAGTAGGGACAAACGTACCTTTCTGCAGATGCTTTATGATCCAGGCAATCTCATTTGGCCGTAAATTGAAGAAAATCCCGCGGCTATATGCCTTATTCTCCTTGTTTTTGCCGGATGGCATGCTGTACCTCATGCATGTGAAAGCCAAGAACTAAAGGGCATTCCTGGCAACGGTCAATATATATGTGGAAACGATATCTCCATTATAAAGGACAAGAAATTTTGGGGCAGTCAGGCAAAAAGCGCACGAGAAAATGAACTACTTTCAAGGACTGCAATAGAATGGACAGATGCTCACTAAGACGGTCATAATTTTGTCATTAGGAGTCCGTGTCGGACCCATAAGAACTCAAACTGCTCGCGGCGAGCGTGCGAATCCAAAAAATACTCCCCTCTTGCACCAGGAGGCCCGGAGTACCCTCAGATACGGCCTTAAGCAAGACTTTTTGGCCCTGAAAGTCAAACAACATCATTCGTCGCTGTTTTTCAAACAAGTTTCTGAACCCATTGGCACGTCCTTTTGAAGGAAATTTGAGAGATTATGTTCCTTATAGACATTAGCCCCCCTGGTAGGGACAAACGTACCTTTCTGCAGATGCTCTATGATCCGGGCAATCTCATTTGGCCGTAAATTTAAGAAAAACCAGCGGCTATATGCCTTATTCTCCTTGTTTTCGCCGGATGGCATGCTGTAACTCATGCGCGTGAAAGCCAAGAACTAAAGGGCATTCCTGGCATCGGTCAATATATATGTGGAAATGATATCTCCACTATAGAGGACAAGAAATTTTGGGGCAGTCAGGCAAAAAGCGCACGAGAAAATGAAGTACTTTCAAGGCTTGCCATAGAATGGACATATGTTCACTAAAACAGTCATAATTTTGTCATTCAGAGTCCGTGTTGGACCCATAAGTACTCAAACTGCTCGCGGCTAGTGCATGAATCCAAAGAATACTCCCCGCTTGCGCTAGGAGGCCCGGAGTACCCTCAAATTCAGCCTTAAGCAGGACTTTTTGGCCCTGAATGTCAAAGAACATCATTCGTCGCTGTTTTTCAGACAAGTTTCTGAACCCATTGGCTCTTCCTTTTTGAGGAAATTTGAGAGATTATGTTCCTTATAGACATTAGCCCCGCGGTAGGGACAAACATACCTTTCTCGAGATGCTCTATGATCCGGGCAATCTCAGTTGGCCGTAAATTGAAGAAAATCCAGAGGCTATATGCCTTCTTGTCATTGTTTTCGCCGGATGGCATGCTTTAACTCATGTGCGTGAAAGCCAAGAACAAAAGGGCATTCCTGGCATCGATCAATATATATATGGAAATGATGTCTCCACTATAGAGGACAAGACATTTTGGGGCGGTTAGGCAAAAGGCGCACGTGAAAATGAAGTACTTTTAAGGACTGCCATAGAATGGACAGATGTTCACTAAAAGGGTAATAATTTTGTCATTCGGAGCTCGTGTCAGACCCACAAGTTCTCAAACTGCTCGCGGCGAGCGTCTAAATCCAGAAAATACTCCCCGCTTGCGCGAGGAGGCCCGGAGTACCCTCAGATACAGCCTTAAGCAGGACTTTTTGGCCCTGAAAGTCAAACAACATCATTCGTCGCCATTTTTCAGACAAGTTTCTGAACCCGTTGACACTTCCTTTTGAAAGAAATTTTGAGAGATTATGTTCCTTATAGACATTAGCCCCCCAAGTTGGGACAAACGTACCTTTCTGCAGATGCTCTATGATCCAGGCAATCTCATTTGGCCGTAAATTGAAGAAAATCCAGCGGCTATATGCCTTATTCTCCTTGTTTTCGCTGGATGGCATGCTGTAACTCATGCACGTGAAAGGCAAGAACTAAAGGGCATTACAGGCATCGGTCAATATATATGTGGAAACGATATCTCCACTATATAGGACAAGAAATTTTGGGGCAGTCCGGCAAAAAGCGCACGAGAAAATGAAGTACTTTCAAGGACTGCCATAGAATGGACATATGCTCACTAAGACGGTCATAATTTTGTCATTAGGAGTCCGTGTCGGACCCATAAGTACTCAAACTGCTCGCGACGAGCACGCGAATCCAAAAAAATACTTCGCGCTTGCGCCAGGAGGTCCGGAGTACCCTCAAATTCAGCCTTAAGCAGGACTTTTTGGCCCTGAATGTCAAAGAACATCATTCATCACTGTTTTTCAGACAAGTTTCTGAACCCGTTGGCACTACCTTTTGAAGGAAATTATGAGAGATTATGTTCCTTATAGACATTATCCCCCCTGCTAGGGACAATCGTTCCTTTCTGCAGATGCTCTATGATCCGGGCAATGTCATTTAGCCGTAAATTGAAGAAAATCCAGTGGCTATATGCCTTATTCTCCTTGTTTTCGCCGGATGGCATGCTGTAACTCATGCGTGTGAAAGCCAAGAACAAAAGTGCTTTCCTGGCATCGATCAATATATATGTTGAAACGATATCTCCACTATAGAGGACAAGAAATTTTGGGGCAGTCAGGCAAAAAGCGCACGAGAAAATGAAGTACTTTCAAGGACTGCCATAGAATGGACAAATGCTCACTAAGACGGTCAAAATTTTGTCATTAGGAGTCCGTGTCGGACCCATAAGTACTCAAACTGCTCCGGCGAGCGTGCAAATCGAAAAAAATACTCCTCGCTTGCGCCAGGAGGCCCGGAGTGATGAGGACATCAATACAATTGTTACACCCACAGCCCCTGCTGCTATACATACTGGACCAATTACTAGAGCTCGTGCACGCCAACTAAATTACCAGGTACTTTCGTTTCTTGGTAATGATTCTAATGTTCATGAGAATGTGATGCTGCCTAAATTGGATACATTTGTTTTGCTTACAAATGAAGGGCCTAGCTTGGAGAAGGATGGACATTGGAGCAAGAACAAGCATGGAGATGATGCCATGCGCAAGGGGAACCAGAACGGAGTTACAAGTGATGATTTCAGGACTTTGAAGCCACCATAATGGGTGCATGAAGCCTTGGACGAAATATACAAGATGCCACTTCATAAATTTCGTCTCGAGGCTATTTTAGGTGCTGCGTCACCTTATTATTGGGCCAGGCCCATGTAATTTCGAAATACATAAGTATAGGCTATTTTTAGAGTCCGTATGTGTGGGGAAACAAGAGATAGGGTTGATTTCGGACCCCTCCACCAAGGGCCACGAAATTCCCCCCTCTTCCTCCATATATACAGCCCTTAGGGCATCGTTTAGACTTTGGGTTTTGTTTAGATTAAAAGTTCGCCATAGCTGCAACTTCGCGTACTTCGTTTGTGTTCAACGACTAGACAAAGGCGTCACAGAACCCCACCTTGATCAATAAAGTTTTCATCTCATATTGGCAATATCCAGATTGCAATCTTAGTTTCTTGCTTGTTCTTCGTTTGCTCGCAGGAAACAGACCCTCGTGGTCAGGTTGATCGTGCTCCGGCGTGGTCAATAACCTCTCGGAGTTGGTTTAGCGATTGCTAAGGCGCGACGTCCTCGCACATTCGTAGTCGGATCGTCAAAGTCGACTTCCACCAAAGCGAAATCCACCATCTCAACGAAAGACGGGAGACCTTTGCCTCTATCACGGAGTACCCTCCAATTTAGCCTTAAGCAGGACTTTTTGGCCCTGAAAGTCAAAGAACATCATTCGTCGCTCTTTTTCGGACAAGTTTCTGAACCCATTGGCACTTCCTTTTGAAGGAAATTCGCGAGATTACGTTGCTTATAGACATTATCGCCCTGGTAGAGACAAATGTACCTTTCTACAGATGCCCTATGATCCGGGAAATCTCATTTGGACGTAAATTGAAGAAAATCCAGCGGCTATATGCCTTATTCTCCTTGTTTTTGCCGGATGGCATGCTGTAACTGATAGAGGCAAAGGTGTCCCGTCTTTCGATGAGATGATGGATATCGCTTTGGTGGAAGTCGACTTTGACGATCCGACTATGAACGTGTGAGGACGTCGCGCCTTAGCAATCGCTAAACCAACTCCGAGAGGTTATTGACCACGCCGGAGCACGATCAACCTGACCACGAGGGTCTGTTTCCTGCGAGCAAACGAAGAACAAGCAAGAAACTGAGATTGCAATCTGGATATTGCGAATATAAGATGAAAGCTTTATTGATCAAGGTGGGGTTCTGTGACGTCTTTGTCTGGTCGTTGAACGCAAACGAAGTACGCGAAGTTGCAGCTATGGCGAACTTTAATCTAAACAAAACCCAAAGTCTAAACGGTGCCCTAAGGGCTGTATATATGGAGGAAGATGGGGGGGGGGGATTTCGTGGCCCATGGTGGAGGGGTCCGAAATCAACCCTATCTCTTGTTTCCCCACACATACGGACTCTAAAAATAGCCTATACTTATGTATTTCAAAATTGCATGGGCCCTGCCCAATAATAAGGTGACGCAGCACCTAGAATAGCCTCGGGACGAAATTTATGAAGTGGCATCTTATATATTTCGTCCAAGGCTTCATGCACCCATTATGGTGGCTTCAAAGTCCTGAAATCATCACTTGTAACTCCGTTCGTGTTCCCCTTGCGCATGCCATCATCTCCATGCTTGTTCATGCTCCAATGTCCATCCTTCTCCAAGCTAGGCCCTTCATTTGTAAGCAAAAAAAATGTATCCATTTTAGGCAGCATCATATTCTCATGAACATTAGAATCATTACCAAGAAACGGAAGTACCTGATAATTTAATTGGCGGGCGCGTGCTCTAGTAATTGGTCCAGTATATGTAGCAGTAGGGGCTATGGGTGTAACAATGGTATTGATGTCCTCATCATCCTCCCCTTCTTGAAATGAAGTCGTCCTCGACGGAAGCTCATACTCCTCACCCAAATATGGCTTCAAATCTGCAATGTTAAAAGTGGGACTAACTCCAAAATCTGCAGGCAGCTCAAGTTTATATGCATTATCATTTATTTTCTCTAACACCTTAAAAGGTCCGTCAGCACGTGGCATTAGCTTTGATTTGCGCAAATCAGGAAATCTATCCTTACGCAAATGTAACCAAACAAGATCTCCAGGTGCAAACACAACATGTTTTCTACCCTTATCTCCAGCAAGTTTATATTTAGCATTCATACGCTCAATGGTTTCCTTAGTTAACTCATGCATTTTTAAAATCAATTCAGCACGTTCTTTAGCATCAAAATTAACCTTCTCCGAAGATGGAAGAGGCAACAAATCAATAGGTGCACGAGGTAGGAAACCATACACAACTTGACAGAGGCAAAGGTGTCCCGTCTTTCGATGAGATGATGGATATCGCTTTGGTGGAAGTCGACTTTGACGATCCGACTACGAACGTGCGAGGATGTCGCGCCTTAGCAATCGCTAAACCAACTCCGAGAGGTTATTGACCACGCCGGAGCACGATCAACCTGACCACGAGGGTCTGTTTCCTGCGAGCAAATGAAGAACAAGCAAGAAACTGAGATTGCAATCTGGATATTGCGAATATAAGATGAAAGCTTTATTGATCACGGTGGGGTTCTGTGACGCCTTTGTCTGGTCGTTGAACACAAATGAAGTACGCGAAGTTGCAGCTATGGCGAACTTTTAATCTTAACAAAACCCAAAGTCTAAACGGTGCCCTAAGGGCTGTATATATGGAGGAAGAGAGGGGGAATTTCGTGGCCCTTGGTGGAGGGGTCCGAAATCAACCCTATCTCTTGTTTCCCCACACATACGGACTCTAAAAATAGCCTATACTTATGTATTTCGAAATTACATGGGCCTGGCCCAATAAAAAGGTGACGCAACACCTATAATAGCCTCTGAACGAAATTTATGAAGTGACATCTTGTATATTTCGTCCAAGGCTTCATACACTCGTTATGGTGGCTTCAATGACCTGAAATCATCACTTGTAACTCCGTTCTTGTTCCCCTTGCGCATGCCATCATCTCCATACTTGTTCTTGCTCCAATATTCATCCTTCTCCAAGCTAGGCCCTTCATTTGTAAGCAAAACAAATGTATCCAATTTAGGCAGCATCATATTCTCATGAACATTAGAATCATTACCAAGAAACGAAAGTACCTGGTAATTTAGTTGGCGTGCGCGAGCTCTAGTAATTGGTCCAGTATGTATAGCAGCAGGGGCTGTGGGTGTAACAATGGTATTGATGTCCTCATCAGTAAGCCTTCCCAGCTCCACATACATCTACGTCGTGCGTTTGATTCTCCCTGGTAATCGCTCTATCCAAGCTTTGAGAGTTTTGACTACAACGGTAGCCGATCACCGCCTGTTGCTGGGTAAGAACTGGTAAGAATTTGAGTTTTGCTTGACGGATTTGTGACATGCACCACCACCACTTGTTCGTAGTCTGTAGGATCATATTCTTGTGTGTTTCTATTGCTGCTAACCATGCCAGGATCACAAGCCGACGAGATTGACTGGGAGAACTTATCGAACAAGGAGCTTCATGATAAGTTTCAGCAAATGATGACTGAACAGGTACAAGATGTGCTGAACAATTTTGAAGAGGCCATGGAGAAGATCACTGGCCTTGAGAAGACGTTCGAAACAAAGCTCGATAACAGATTTAATGAACTGCTTGAGCGTCTTCCACCACCGGCTGCACCTGTCGCACCTCTGCAACAACAACAACTACGCCCCCTTCCGAATCAGTATGGACAAGCACAGCGTGTTCCTATTGAGCCAGGACAAAATTCTGGTGCCGCTGCTACTGCTGTTGGTGCTTCTTTGTCTCCTGCTACAGCTGCTGCTGGTACCCAGGAGGATGATGAGTATGCGGGCGATTATGAGGATGAGGTTGATCAAAATCAGCACTACGTGCAGCCACCTGCACCACCACCACCAGGTCGACCTCAGGTATATATTCGTAATGGTAGGCCTGCACCACCACCTCAGGTACGAGATGATGTCCATATTCCTAAACTGAAATTGAATATTCCACCATTTGAGGGTAGATATGTTCCTGATATATATCTTACTTGGGAGTTAGAAACTGAACAACGATTTACATGTTTACAATATCCTGAGGAGAGACGAGTTGCTACTGCTGTTTGTGCTTTCACTAGTTTTGCATGTGTATGGTGGTCTGAACATTGTAGATTATATCCTATTCCAACTACTTGGGCTGCTTTGAAAACTGCTATGCGTACTCGTTGGGTTCCACCATATTATCAACGTGAATTGCTTCAAAAATTACAGCGCTTAAGACAAGGAAAAAATTCTGTAGAAGAATATTATCAGGAATTACAAACTGGCATGATTAGATGTGGTATTGTTGAGGAGAATGAAGCTATGCTTGCACGTTTTCTGGGTGGATTAAATAGAGAGATTCAGACCATTCTAGACTATAAGGAGTATACTAATATCACTCGTTTATTCCATCTTGCTTGTAAAGCTGAACATGAAGTGCAGGACTGACAAGCATTGGCGCGAACTAACTTTTCTGCAGGCCGACCTTCATCATGGACACCGCGTGCATCTTCTACTTCAACTGCACCAGCACCTCAATCATGTGCCTCCTCCAGTCATGATACAAAAAAACAGGCACAACCACCATTATCTGCCAAGAGCGCACCTGCTGGGCCTGCACAGAGTTCTTCTTCTTCCATGGCATCAACAGGGCACACAAGTGATATTATTTGTCGTCGTTGTAAGGGAGGAGGTCATTATGCGAGAGAATGCAAATCTCCGCGTGTGATGATTGCTACCGCGGATGGTGGATATGAGTCCGCTAGTGACTATGATGAGGAGACTTTGGCTCTTATTACACGTGAAGAACATGGTGGAGATGATTCTGATCATGAGACGCAATACATGGCTCCGGATGACGCTGACAGGTATGAATGTTTAGTTGCTCAACGTTTTGAGTGTGCAGGTCACACAAGCTGAGCAAAATCAGAGGCACAATTTGTTCCATACCAAGGGAGTTGTGAAGGAACGTTCTGTGCGCGTCATCATAGACGGAGGTAGCTGCAACAACTTGGCTAGCATGGAGATGGTGGAGAAGCTTTCTCTCACCACAAGACCACATCCACATCCTTACTACATCCAATGGTTCAACAACAATGGCAAGGTTAAGGTAACATGTACTGTTCGTTTGCATATTAGTATCTATACATATGCTGATTTTGTTGATTGTGATGCGGTACCTATGCAAGCATGTTCCTTATTACTTGGTAGACCATGGCAATTTGATAAAAATGTTGTACACCATGGTAGAAACAATCATTATACTCTTGTTCATAAGGATAAAAATATTACTTTGCTTCCTATGACTCCTGATTCTATTTTAAAAGATGATATTAATAGAGCTAACAAAGCAAAACAGGAGAAGAATAACAGTGAAAATCAGATTGTGGCAAAAGAATTTGAGCAACAAATGAAGCCTAATAATAAACCATCTAGTGTTGCTTCTGAAATTAAATTGAAAAGTGCATGTTTATTTGCCACCAAATCTGATATTGATGAGCTAGATTTCAGCAAATCTGTTTGCTATGCTTTTGTGTGCAAAGAGGCATTATTTTCATTCGAGGACGTGCCTTCCTCTTTGCCTCCTGCTGTCACTAACATTATGCAGGAGTTCGCTGACGTATTTCCATAAGACGTGCCACCGGGATTACCACCCATTCGAGGGATTGAGCATCAAATTGACTTAATTCCCGATGCATCGCTACCCAACCGTGCACCATACCGTACCAATCCAGAGGAGACGAAGGAGATTATGCGTCAAGTACAGGAGCTGCTCGACAAAGGTTATATACGCGAATCTCTTAGTCCTTGTGCTGTTCCTATTATACTAGTGCCTAAAAAGGATGGTACGTCACGCATGTGTGTTGATTGTAGAGGCATTAATAATATTACTATTCGTTATCGTCATCCTATTCCTAGGCTAGATGATATGCTTGATGAATTGAGTGGCTCTACAATATTCTCCAAAGTTGATTTGCGTAGTGGATACCATCAAATTCATATGAAATTGGGTGATGAATGGAAAACAGCATTTAAAACTAAGTTTGGTTTATATGAGTGGTTAGTCATGCCTTTTGGGTTAACTAATGCGCCTAGTACTTTCATGAGACTAATGAACGAAGTTTTACGTGCTTTCATTGGACGATTTGTGGTAGTCTATTTTGATGATATACTGATTTATAGCAAATCTTTGGAAGAACATTTGGAACATTTACGTGCTGTTTTTATTGCTCTACGTGATGCACATTTGTTTGGTAACCTTGGGAAGTGCACCTTTTGCACCGACCGAGTATCTTTTCTTGGCTATGTTGTTACTCCACAGGGAATTGAAGTTGACAAAGCCAAGATTAAAGCTATTGAGAGTTGGCCGCAGCCCAAAACGGTCACACAAGTCAGGAGTTTTCTTGGCCTCGCTGGATTCTATAGGCGTTTTGTGAGAGATTTCAGCACCATTGCTGCACCTCTCAATGAGCTTACAAAGAAAGATGTGCCTTTTCTTTGGGGTACCGCACAGGAAGAAGCCTTCTCGGTATTGAAAGATAAGTTGACACATGCTCCTTTACTCCAACTTCCTGATTTTAATAAGACTTTTGAGCTTGAATGTGATGCTAGTGGAATTGGATTAGGAGGTGTGTTATTACAAGATGGCAAACCTGTTGCATACTTTTCTGAAAAATTGAGTGGGCCTAGTCTGAATTATTCTACTTATGATAAAGAATTATATGCTCTTGTTCGGACTTTAGAAACATGGCAACATCACTTATGGCCCAAAGAATTTGTTATACATTCTGATCATGAATCTTTGAAACATATTAAAAGTCAAGCTAAACTGAATCGTAGACATGCTAAATGGGTTGAATTCATTGAGACTTTCCCTTATGTCATTAAACACAAGAAGGGTAAAGAAAATGTTATTGCTGATGCATTGTCTCGTCGCTATACTATGCTTTCACAACTTGACTTCAAAATATTTGGCTTGGAGACCATCAACGATCAATATGTGCATGATGCTGATTTTAAAGATGTATTGCAGAATTGTAAAGAAGGAAGAACCTGGAATAAGTTCGTTGTTAATGATGGATTTGTGTTCCGTGCTAACAAGCTATGCATTCCAGCTAGCTCCGTTCGTCTTTTGTTGTTGCAGGAGGCGCATGGAGGAGGACTAATGGGACACTTTGGCGTGAAGAAGACGGAGGACGTACTTGCTACACATTTCTTTTGGCCAAAGATGAGACGGGATGTTGAGCGTTTTATTACTCGCTGCACTACATGTCAAAAAGCTAAGTCACGACTCAATCCTCATGGTTTATATATGCCTTTGCCTGTACCTAGTGTTCCTTGGGAGGATATATCTATGGACTTTGTTTTAGGATTACCTCGAACAAACAAGGGGAGGGATAGCATATTTGTTGTCGTGGATAGATTCTCGAAAATGGCACACTTTATACCATGTCATAAAAGCGATGATGCTGTTAATGTTGCTGATTTGTTCTTTCGTGAAATTATTCGCTTGCATGGTGTGCCAAATACTATTGTTTCAGATCGTGATACTAAATTTCTTAGCCACTTTTGGAGATGTTTATGGGCTAAGTTGGGGACTAAACTGCTTTTTAGTACTACTTGTCACCCCCAAACTGATGGACAAACTGAAGTAGTCAATAGAACATTGTCTACTATGCTTAGGGCTGTTTTGAAGAATAATAAGAAAATGTGGGAGGAATTCTTGCCTCATATTGAATTTGCTTATAATCGTTCATTGCATTCTACTACTAAGATGTGCCCTTTTGAAGTTGTGTATGGTTTCCTACCTCGTGCACCTAAAGATTTGTTGCCTCTTCCATCTTCGGAGAAGGTTAATTTTGATGCTAAAGAACGTGCTGAATTGATTTTAAAAATGCATGAGTTAACTAAGGAAAACATTGAGCGTATGAATGCTAAATATAATATTGCTGGAGACAAGGGTAGAAAACATCTTGTGTTTGCACCTGGAGATCTTGTTTGGTTACATTTGCGTAAGGATAGATTTCCTGATGTGCACAAATCAAAGTTAATGCCACGTGCTGGTGGTTCTTTTAAGGTGTTGGAGAAAATAAATGATAATGCATATAAACTTGACCTGCCTGCAGATTTTGGGGTTAGTCCCACTTTTAACATTGCAGAGTTGAAGCCTTATTTGGGTGAGGAAGATGAGCTTCCGTCGAGGACGACTTCATTTCAAGAAGGGGAGGATGATGAGGACATCAATACCATTGTTACACCCACAGCCCCTGCTGCTATACATACTGGACCAATTACTAGAGCACGTGCACGCCAACTAAATTACCAGGTGATAGAGGCGAGGGTGTCCCGATCTTTCGATGAGATGATAACTATCGATTTGGTGGAGACGACTTTGACGATCCGACTACAAACGTGCACGACGTTGCGCCTTAGCAATCGCTAAACCAATCTCCTGAGGTTACTGACGATGCTATAAGCACAGTCAGCCTGACCACGAAGGTCTATTCCTGCAAGCAATCGAAGAACGAGCAAGAATATGATAAAGCAATCTGAATATTGCAAATATATATGAGGTATTGATAATGGTGGGGATCCGTAAGCGGTCTTGGTCTGGTCGTTGGACACAAACGAAGTACACGAAGTTGCAATGGCTAACTTTTAACTAAACAAATCCCCCAGGAAAAAGCTACTAGATGGATCTACTTATATAGGAGCAAGGGGTGGCGGCCAAGGAGGTGGGAGGACGTCCCAAGGCAGCCTAAAACTAACCCTAGGTCATACAAGGCTCGTGGGCCCAAGTGGAGGTGATGCAACACCTTTGGGCTTGTAGTTTGACTCGGATTCTGCTGCAACGTCAGATTGTTTCGTCCGTAACTCAACGCTCTAGACGAATTTGAAGGTGAATCCAATTGGGTTGGAAAGAGCACGAAATCTAGTTTCCAACAAAAAAAGATCACCCAATTCGGAGTCCGTATGAAAAAGTTGTTGGCGTTTTGAGTCAGGTATGTCTGTGCAGTCCGAATCTGAATCCAGAACGTGAGAGACTTGGACTCTATCTTCTCTTGGCCCAAAAATGTCGTGAGAGGACTTTTTGAACACAACCTAAACTTCTCCTTTTCCCGTATCTTCATATGTGGATTGTACAAATGTCCCATACACCTGCAATTAGACAAAACACAAAAGTGTGTGAAGTATTTTTGTTCTGGATAACATAAATAGATTATTGAATAGTTTGCATTAGAAATCACCTGACAAATATGCATGTATGCAATATTTTTGGTCGTATCCAAGGTATTCATGTCCTCATCATCCTCCCCTTTTTGAAAACAAAGCCGTCCTCGGCGTTGCTTAATCTGAAATGTCGCTAACAAAAGAGACAAGGTGTACATGTTGTATATGTATATGTCATTCAGTTTAACTTCCGTTGATTTTTGCATGTATGACACATGTATACATGAGTAACTTTCATAGTTCATAAAAACTAAAGCCAAAAAATTATTACAAGATGTAGAAGGCATGAAAATATTAGAACTCAGTTTGCACATATAAGTGAAGCTCTTATTCATTTCAAAAGATTCGCAATGTTCATCATTAAACCATCCCAACTTTGGTGAATAAACCTTACTTGCATCAAATTTACATGCTACAACATGCTTAAATGAACTATAGGTTTGAAGAACAGACTCGATCTAAACTATGAAAAACTGTAAAATCTCACCGAGCAACCTGGAAATCTGATACCACTTGATAGAGGCGAGGGTGTCCCGATCTTTCGATGAGATGATAACTATCGATTTGGTGGAGACGACTTTGACGATCCGACTACAAACGTGCACGACGTTGCGCCTTAGCAATCGCTAAACCAATCTCCTGAGGTTACTGACGATGCCGGAAGCACAGTCAGCCTGACCACGAAGGACTATTCCTGCAGGCAATCGAAGAACGAGCAAGAATATGATAAAGCAATCTGAATATTGCAAATATATATGAGGTATTGATAATGGTGGGGATCCGTAAGCGGTCTTGGTCTGGTCGTTGGACACAAACGAAGTACACGAAGTTGCAATGGCTAACTTTTAACTAAACAAATCCCCCAGGAAAAAGCTACTAGATGGATCTACTTATATAGGAGCAAGGGGTGGCGGCCAAGGAGGTGGGAGGACGTCCTAAGGCAGCCTAAAACTAACCCTAGGTCGTACAAGGCTCATGGGCCGAAGTGGAGGTGATGCAACACCTTTGGGCTTGTAGTTTGACTCGGATTCTGCTGCAACGTCAGATAGTTTCGTCCGTAACTCAACGCTCCAGACGAATTTGAAGGTGAATCCAATTGGGTTGGAAAGAGCACGAAATCTAGTTTCCAACAGAAAAAGAATCACCCAATTCGGAGTCCGTATGAAAAAGTTGTTGGCGTTTTGAGTCAGGTATGTCTGTGCAGTCCGAATCTGAATCCAGAACGTGAGAGACTTGGACTCTATCTTCTCTTGGCCCAAAAGTGTCGTGAGAGGACTTTTTGAACACAACCTAAACTTCTCCTTTTCCCGTATCTTCATATGCGGATTGTACAAATGTCCCATACACCTGCAATTAGACAAAACACAAAAGTGTGTGAAGTATTTTTGTTCTGGATAACATAAATAGATTATTGAATAGTTTGCATTAGAAATCACCTGACAAATATGCATGTATGCAATATTTTTGGTCGTATCCAAGGTATTCATGTCCTCATCACCAGGTACTTTCGTTTCTTGGTAATGATTCTAATGTTCATGAGAATATGATGCTGCCTAAATTGGATACATTTGTTTTGCTTACAAATGAAGGGCCTAGCTTGGAGAAGGATGAACATTGGAGCAAGAGAAAGCATGGAGATGATGGCATGCGCAAGGGGAACAAGAACGGAGTTACGAGTGATGATTTCAGGTCTTTGAAGCCACCATAAGAGTGCATGAAGCCTTGGACGAAATATACAAGATGCCACTTCATAAATTTCGTCCAGAGGCTATTATAGGTGCTGCGTCACCTTTTTATTCGGCCAGGCCCATGTAATTCTGAAATACATTAGTATATGCTATTTTTAGAGTCCGTATGTGTGGGGAAACAAGACATAGGGTTGATTTCGGACCCCTCCACCAAGGGCCACGAAATTCCCCCTCTCTTCCTCCATATATACAGCCCTTAGGGCACCGTTTAGACTTTGGGTTTTGTTTAGATTAAAGTTCGCCATAGCTGCAACTTCGTGTACTTCGTTTGTGTTCAACGACCAGACAAAGGCATCATAGAACCCCACCTTGATCAATAAAGCTTTCATCTTATTTTCGCAATATCCAGATTGCAATCTCAGTTTCTTGCTTGTTCTTCGTTTGCTCGCAGGAAACAGACCCTGGTGGTCAGGTTGATCGTGCTCCGGCGTGGTCAATAACCTCTCGGAGTTGGTTTAGCGATTGCTAAGGCGCGACGTCCTCGCACGTTCGTAGTCGGATCGTCAAAGTCGACTCCCACCAAAGCGAAATCCATCATCTCATCGAAAGACGGGACACCTTTGCCTGTATCAGCATTAGTTAACCCAAAAGGCATGACTAACCACTCATATAATCCAAACTTAGTTTTAAATGTTGTTTTCCATTCACCCCCCAATTTCATACGAATTTGATGGTATCCACTACGCAAATCAACTTTGGAGAATATTGTAGAGCCACTCAATTCATCAAGCATATCATCTAGCCTAGGAATAGGATGACGATAACAAATAGTAATATTATTAATGCCTCTACAATCAACACACATACGCGATGTACCATCCTTTTTCGGCAGTAGAATAATAGGAACAGCACAAGGACTAATGGATTCGCGTATATAACCTTTGTCGAGAAGCTCTTGTACTTGACGCATAATATCCTTCATCTCCTCTGGATTGGTACGGTATGGCGCACGGTTTGGCAGTGATGCACCGGGAATTAAGTCAATCTGATGCTCAATCCCTCGAATAGGCGGTAATCCCGGTGGCACGTCTTGTGAAAAGACGTCAGCGAACTCCTGCAAAATGTTAGTGACAGCAGGAGGCAAAGAGGAAGGCACGTCCTCGAATGAAAATAATGCCTCTTTCCACACAAAAGCATAGCAAACAGATTTGCTAAAATCTAGCTCATCAATATCTGATTAATGGCAAGTAAACATGCACTTTTCAACTTAATTTCAGAAGCAACACTAGATGGTTTACTATTAGGCTTCATTTGTTGCTCAAATTCTTTTGCCATAATCTGATTTTCACTCTTATTTTTCTCCTATTTTGCTTTATTAGCTCTATTAATATCATCTTTCAAAATGGACTCAGGAGTCATAGGAAGCAAAGTAATATTTTTATCCTTATGAACAAGAGTATACTGATTGTTTCTACCATGGTGTACAGAATTTTTATCAAATTGCCATGATCTACCAAGTAATAAGGAACATGCTTGCATAGGTACCACATCACAATCAACATAATCAGCATATGTAGAGATACTAAAATGCACACGAACAGTACGTGTTACCTTAACCTTGCCGCTGTTGTTGAACCATTGGATGTAGTAAGGATGTGGATGTGGTCTTGTGGTGAGAGAAAGCTTCTCCACCATCTCCATCCTAGCCAAGTTGTTGCAGCTCCCTCCCTCTATGATGACGCGCACAGAACGTTCCTTCACAACTCCCTTGGTATGGAAAAAATTGTGCCTCTGATTTTGCTCAGCTTGTGTGACCTGGACACTCAAAACACGTTGAGCAACTAAACATTCATACCTGTCAGCGTCTTCAGGAGCCATGTATTGCGTCTCATGATCAGAATCATCTCCACCATGTTCTTCATGTGTAATAAGAGCCAACATCTCCTCATCATAGTCACTAGCGGACTCATACCCACCATCCTCAGTAGCAATCATCACACGCTGAGATTTGCATTCTCTCGCATAATGACCTCTTCCCTTACAACGATGACAAATAATATCACTTGTGTGCCCAGTTGATGCCATTGAAGAAGAAGAGCTCTGTGTAGGCCCGGCAGGTGTGCTCTTGGCAGATTGTGGAGGTTGTGCCTGCTTTCTTGTATCAAGGCTGGAGGTAGCAGCTGATGGAGGTGCTAGTGTAGTGGAAGTAGAGGATGCACGCGGTGTCCATGATGAAAGTCGACCTGCAGAAAAGTTAGTTCGCGCCAATGCTTGTCGATCCTGCACTTCATGTTCAGCTTTACAAGCAAGATGGAATAATCGAGTGATATTAGTATACTCCTTATACTCTAGAATGGTCTGAATCTATCTATTTAATCCACCTATAAAATGTGCAAGCATAGCTTCATTCTCCTCAACAATACCACATCTAATCATGCCAGTTTGTAATTCCTGATAATATTCTTCTACAGAATTTTTTCTTTGTCTTAAACGCTGCAATTTTTGAAGCAATTCACGTTGATAATATGGTGGAACTCAACGAGTACACATAGCAGTTTTCAAAGCAGCCCAAGTAGTTGGAATAGGATATAATCTACAATGTTCAGACCACCATAGACATGCAAAACTAGTGAAAGCACAAACAGCAGCAGCAACCCGTCTCTCCTCGGGATATTGTAAACATGTAAAACGTTGTTCAGTTTCTAACTCCCAAGTAAGATATATATCAGGAACATATCTACCCTCAAATGGTGGAATATTCAATTTCAGTTTCGGAATATGGTCATTATCTCGTACCAGAGGTTGTAGTGCAGGCCTACCGTTGCGAATATATACCTGAGGTCGACCTGCTGGTGGTGGTGCTGGTGGCTGCACATAGTTCTGATTTTGATCAACCTCATCCTCATAATATTCCTCCACCTCTACAGTAACAGCAGGAGCTACAGAAGCACCAACAGCAGTAGCAGCGGCACCAGAATTTTGTCCTGGCTCAATAGGAACACGCTGTGCTCATCCATACTGATTCGGAAGGGGGCGTTGTTGTAGTTGTTGTTGTTGCAGAGGTGCGATAGGTGCAGCCGGCGGTGGTTGTGGGAGACGTTTGAGTAATTCATCGGACTTGGCGTCCAACTTGGTGTCAATTGTCTTCTCAATGTCATCCATCCTCTCCAATGCCTTTCCAAAGCTGGCCATCACGTCTTCCACTTGTTGACCCAACATTTGATGAAACTTATCATGAAGGTCCTTGTTCGTCATGTTCTCCCAGTCAATCTTGTCGGCGTGTGTTCCTGCCATAGTTAGCAGCAATAGAAACAGACAAGTATATGATCCTACAGACAACTGGAATATGGTGGTGGTGGGGTGTCACAAATCCTTCAAGCAAATCTCAAGTTCTTACCAGTTCTTACCCAGCAGCAGGTGGTGATCGGCAACCGTTGTTGTCAAAACTCTCAAAGCTTGGATAGAGCGATTACCAGGGAGAGTCAAACGCACGACGTAGATGTATGTGGAGCTGGGAAGGCTTATAATATGGTAGCAAAAAGGGTCAGCAATAATCAATTCAGAGGTGCAAAAGTTGAATAAACGCTCAACGACGGTACTGTGCTAGTCCTAGGCTAGACTGTGCTAGAGACGCGAGCCTAGAACACCAACAAAATCACGGCGCGGCACGTAAACATGGGAGGAGCACACTCTGAATTTTTTTTCTCTTTTTTTGCACTTTTTTTCCTCTTTTTTTTTGCTCCGCAACAAATTTATTTCGAAAAAGTCTACAAATGGTCTAAAAACTGCCTAGCCAGAATTTTCCTTTTTTGAGTTTGGAACTATTTCTCTACTGCGGGTAGCATGGAAGTTGGGGAGTCTTTCTCTGTCCCGACTCGGAGTATGGCGTGATCTGGAAACCCAAAACAGAGTAACAAAATACTGGACTCGGAATAGCGTGATGGTGGCGGATACGTGGTATATGGTCGCGGCAATGACGATGGTGGTATATGGCAGCGGTGATGATGATGCTGGTATATGGCAACGGTGATGACAATGGTGCGGCGGCGTGACAACTTGTGAACAGAACTCGAAACTCTAAAGTACTAGACGCTAGGACCAGCAACTTGACACGACGATGCAACCGCAAATTCAACAAAGCAAATACAGAAAAGATTATGCAAAGGCTCAGATTGGTTCGGATAAGATGAACTAACCCTAACTTTTTTTTTGGCTTTTTCGTGGACTATAGGTATGAAGAACAGACTCAATCTAAACTATGAAAAACTGTAAAATCTCACCGAGCAACCTGGAACTCTGATACCACTTGATAGAGGCAAAGGTGTCCCGTCTTTCGATGAGATGATGGATATCGCTTTGGTGGAAGTCGACTTTGACGATCTGACTACGAACGTGCGAGGACGTCGCGCCTTAGCAATCGCTAAACCAACTCCGAGAGGTTATTGACCACGCCGGAGCACGATCAACCTGACCACAAGGGTCTGTTTCCTGATAGCAAACGAAGAACAAGCAAGAAATTGAGATTGCAATCTAGATATTGCGAATATAAGATGAAAGCTTTATTGATCAAGGTGGGGTTCTGAGACGTCTTTGTTTGGTCGTTGAACACAAACAAAGTACGCGAAGTTGCAGCTATGGCGAACTTTAATCTAAACAAAACCCAAAGTCTAAACGGTGCCCTAAGGGCTGTATATATGGAGGAAGAGGGGGGGAATTTCGTGGCCCTTGGTGGAGGGGTCCGAAATCAACCCTATCTCTTGTTTCCCCAAACATACGGACTCTAAAAATAGCCTATACTTATGTATTTCAAAATTACATGGGTCTGGCCCAATAATAAGGTGACGCAGCACCTAGAATAGCCTCGGGACGAAATTTGTGAAGTGGCATCTTGTATATTTCGTCCAAGGATTCATGCACCCATTATGGTGACTTCAAAGTCCTGAAATCATCACTTGTAACTCCGTTCGTGTTCCCATTGCGCATGCCATAATCTCCATGCTTGTTCGTGCTCCAATGTCCATCCTTCTCCAAGATAGGCCCTTCATTTGTAAGCAAAACAAATGTATCCATTTTAGGCAGCATCATATTCTCATGAACACTAGAATCATTACCAAGAAACGAAAGTACCTGATAATTTAATTGACGGGCGCGTGCTCTAGTAATTGGTCCAGTATATGTAGCAGTAGGGGCTGAGGGTGTAACAATGGTATTGATGTCCTCATCAGTAACTCATGCGTGTGAAAGCCAAGAACAAAACATTCCTGGCATCGATCAATATATATGTGTAAACGATATTTCCACTATAGAGGACAAGAAATTTTGGGGCGGTTAGGCAAAAAGCACATGTGAAAATGAAGTACTTTCAAGGACTGCCATAGAATGGAAAGATGTTCACTAAAAGGGTAACAATTTTGTCATTCGGAGCCCGTGTCGGACCCACAAGTTCTCAAACTGCTCGCGGTGAGCGTCAGAATCCAGAAAATACTCCCCGCTTGCGCGAGGAGGCCCGGAGTACCCTCAGATACGGCCTTAAGCAGGACTTTTTGGCCCTAAAAAATCAAAGAACATCATTCGTCGCCATTTTTCAGACAAGTTTCTGAACCCGTTGGCACTTCCTTTTGAAGGAAATTTGAGAGATTATGTTCCTTATAGACATTAGCCCCCCTGGTAGGGACAAACGTACCTTTCTGCAGATGCTCTATGATCCAGGCAATCTCATTTGACCGTAAATTGAAGAAAATCCAGCGGCTATATGCCTTATTCTCCTTGTTTTCGCCGGATGGCATGCTGTAACTCATGCACGTGAAAGCCAAGAACTAAAGGGCATTCCAGGCATCGGTCAATATATATGTGGAAATGATATCTCCACTATATAGGACAAGAAATTTTGGGGCAGTCAGGCAAAAAGCGCACGAGAAAAGGAAGTACTTTCAAGGACTGCCATAGAATGGACAGATGCTCACTAAGACGGTCATAATTTTGTCATTAGGAGTCCGTGTCGGACCCATAAGTACTCAAACTGCTCGCGACGAGCGCGTGAATCCAAAAAATACTCCGTGCTTGCGCCAGGAGGCCCGGAGTACCCTCCAATTCAGCCTTAAGCAGGACTTTTTGGCCCTGAAAGTCAAAGAACATCATTCATCGCTGTTTTTCAGACAAGTTTCTGAACCCATTGGCACTTCCTTTTGAAGGAAATTCGCGAGATTATATTGCTTATGGACATTATCCCCCCTGGTAGGGACAAACGTACCTTTCTACAGATGCTCTATGATCCGGGCAATCTCATTTAGCCGTAAATTGAAGAAAATCCAGCGGCTATATGCCTTATTCTCCTTGTTTTCGCCGGATGGCATGCTGTAACTCATGCATGTGAAAGCCAAGAACAAAAGGGCTTTCCTGGCATCGATCAATATATATGTCGAAACGATATCTCCACTATAGAGGACAAGAAATTTTGGGGCAGTCAGGCAAAAAGCGCACGAGAAAATGAAGTACTTTCAAGGACTGCCATAGAATGGACAGATGCTCACTAAGACGGTCATAATTTTATCATTAGGAGTCCGTGTCGGACCCATAAGTACTCAAACTGCTCGCGACGAGCGCGTGAATCCAAAAAAATACTCCTCACTTGCGCTAGGATGCCCGGAGTAGCCACTAATTCAGCCTTAAGCAGGACTTTTTGGCCCTCAAAGTCAAAGAACATCATTCGTCGTTGTTTTTCGGACAAGTTTCTGAACCCATTGGCACTTCCTTTTGAAGAAAATTCGCGAGATTATGTTTCTTATAGACATTATCCCCCTGGTAGGGACAAATGTACATTTCTGCAGATGCTCTATGATCCGGGCAATCTCATTTGGCCGTAAATTGAAGAAAATCCAGCGGCTATATGCCTTATTCTCCTTGTTTTCGCCGGATGGCATGCTGTAACTCATGCATGTGAAAGCCAAGAACAAAAGGGCATTCCTGGCATCGATCAATATATATGTGGAAACGATATCTCCACTATAGAGGACAAGAAATTTTGGGGCGGTTAGCCAAAAAGCGCTTGTGAAAATGAAGTACTTTCAAGGACTGCCATGGAATGGACAGATGTTCACTAAAAGGGTAACAATTTTGTCATTCGGAGCCCGTGTCGGACCCACAAGTTCTCAAACTGCTCACGGCGGGCGTCTGAATCCAGAAAATACTCCCCATTTGCGCGAGGAGGCCCGGAGTACCCTCAGATACGGCCTTAAGCAGGACTTTTTGGCCCTGAAAGTCAAAGAACATCATTCGTCGCCATTTGACAAAAAATTCCAAAAAACTCCAAAAAATTCCAAAAACGCCCTCTGTTTTGGCCCAAAATTTTCCAAAAACGCACTTGACAAAAAAATTTCTGGCTATCCTATTTTTAGGTGTTTCTAAGCGTATTGAGACAGTCGCCGTTATAGAAAGTATTTTTTGACCCGTTTCCAGTTTTTGGGTCTAGGCAGTCGAAAAAAAAATGGTCGAAAAAATTTCGTGCCCATCCTGTCAGTTTGACCTGGGAAGAGTTTTGAGACACTCGCCATTATAGTGATTTTTTCGCAAAAAAAATCAGCGCAAAAAAAAGCAGCGCAAAAAAAAGGAGCGAAAAAAAAATCCAGAGTGTGCTTTTCCCTTGTTTACGTGCAGCGCCGTGATTTTGTTAGTGTTCTAGGCTCGCGTCTCTAGCACGATCTAGCCTAGGACCAGCACAGTACCGTCGTTGAGCGTTTATTCAACTTTGCATCTCTGAATTGATTATTGCTGACCTTTTTTGCTACCATATTATAAGCCTTCCCAGCTCCACAACATCTACGTCGTGCGTTTGACTCTCCCTGGTAATCGCCATATCCAAGCTTTGAGAGTTTTGACTACAACGGTTGCTGATCACCACCTGCTGCTGGGTAAGAACTGGTAAGAATTTGAGGTTTGCTTGACGGGTTTGTGATACACCACCACCACTTCTTAGTAATCTGTAGGATCATATTCTTGTGTGTTTCTATTTGCTGCTAACCATGGTAGGATCACAAGCCGATGAGACTGATTGGGAGAATCTGACGAACAAACAGCTACATGATAAATTTCAGCAAATGATGAGTGGACAGGTGCAAGATGTGCTAAACAGATTTGACGAGGCCATGGAGAAGATAGATGGCATTGAGAAGGCGTTCGAAACAAAGCTTGATAGCAAGTTTAATGAATTGCTTGCGCGTTTTCCACAACCACCGCCGGCTGCACCTATCGCACCTCGGCAACAACAACAACAACAACAACAACAACGCATCCTTTCGAATCAGTATGGACAAGTGAAGCGTGTTCCTATTGAGGATGGCCAAACTTCTGGTGCTGCTGTTCCTGTTGTTGATACTTCTTTGGCCCCTGCTACTGCTGCTGGTGGTACCCAGGAGGATGATGAGTATGCGGGCGATTATGAGGATGAGGTTGATCAAAATTAGAACTACGTGCAGCCACCAACACCACCACCAGGTCGACCTCAGGTATATATATTCGTAATGGTAGGCCTGCACCACCACCTCAGGTACGAGATGATGTCCATATTCCTCAACTGAAATTGAATATTCCACCATTTGAGGGTAGATATGTTCCTGATATATATCTTACTTGGGAGTTAGAAACTGAACAACGTTTTACATGTTTACAATATCCCGAGGAGAGACGGGTTGCTGCTGCTGTTTGTGCTTTCAGTAGTTTTGCAAGTGTATGGTGGTCTGAACATTGTAGATTATATCCTATTCCCGCTACTTGGGCTGCTTTGAAAACTGTTATGCATACTCGTTGAGTTCCACCATATTATCAACGTGAATTGCTTCAAAAATTGCAGCATTTAAGACAATGAAAAAATTCTGTAGAAGAATATTATCAGGAATTACAAACTGGCATGATTAGATGTGGTATTGTTGAGGAGAATGAAGCTATGCTTGCACGTTTTCTGGGTGGATTAAATAGAGAGATTCAGACCATTCTAGACTATAAGGAGTATACTAATATCACTCGTTTATTCCATCTTGCTTGTATAGCTGAACGTGAAGTGCAGGATCGACAAGCATTGGCGCGCACTAACTTTTCTGCAGGTCGACCTTCCTCATGGACACCGCGTGCATCTTCTACTTCCACTACACCAGCACCTCCATCAGGTGCCACCTCCAGTCGTGATACAAGAAAACAGGCACAACCACCATTATCTGCCAAGAGCGCACCTGCGGGGCCTGCACAGCGTTCTTCTTCTTCCATAGCATCAACAGGGCACACAAGTGATATTATTTGTCGTCGTTGTAAGGGCGGAGGTCATTATGCGAGAGAATGCAAATCTCAGCGTGTGATGATTGCTACCGAGGATGGTGGGTATGAGTCCGGTAGTGACTATGATGAGGAGACTTTGGCTCTTATTACACGTGAAGAACATGGTGGAGATGATTCTGATCATGAGACGCAATACATGGCTCCTGAAGACACTGACAGGTATGAATGTTTAGTTGCTCAACGTGTTTTGAGTGTGCAGGTCACACAAGCTGAGCAAAATCAGAGGCACAATTTGTTCCATACCAAGGGAGTTGTGAAGGAACGTTCTGTACGCGTCATCATAGACGGAGGGAGCTGTAACAACTTGGCTAGCATGGAGATGGTGGATAAGCTTTCTCTCACCACAAGACCACATCCACATCCTTACTACATCCAATGGTTCAACAACAGCGGCAAGGTTAAGGTAACACGTACTGTTCGTGTGCATTTTAGTATCTCTACATATGTTGATTGTGATGTGGTACCTATGCAAGCATGTTCCTTATTACTTGGTAGACCATGGCAATTTGATAAAAATTCTGTACACCATGGTAGAAACAATCACTATACTCTTGTTCATAAGGATAAAAATATTACTTTGCTTCCTATGACTCCTGATTCCATTTTGAAAGATGATATTAATAGAGCTAATAAAGCAAAACAGGAGAAGAATAAGAGTGAAAATCAGATTGTGGCAAAAGAATTTGAGCAACAAATGAAGCCTAATAATAAACCATCTAGTGTTGCTTCTGAAATTAAATTGAAAAGTGCATGTTTGATGAGGACATCAATACCATTGTTACACCCACAACCCCTACTGCTACATATACTGGACCAATTACTAGAGCTCGCGCACGCCAATTAAATTATCAGGTACTTTCGTTTCTTGGTAATGATTCTAATGTTTATGAGAATATGATGCTGCCTAAATTGGATACATTTGTTTTGCTTACAAGTGAAGGGCCTAGCTTGGAGAAGGATTGACATTGGAGCAAGAACAAGCATGGAGATGATGCCATGCGCAAGGGGAACCAGAACGGAGTTACAAGTGATGATTTCAGGACTTTGAAGCCACCATAATGGGTGCATGAAGCCTTGGACGAAATATACAAGATGCCACTTCATAAATTTCGTCCCGAGGCTATTATAGGTGCTGCGTCACCTTATTATTGGGCCAGGCCCATGTAATTTCGAAATACATAAGTATAGGCTATTTTTAGAGTCCGTATGTGTGGGGAAACAAGAGATAGGGTTGATTTCGGACCCCTCCACCAAGGGCCACGAAATTCCCCCCTCTTCCTCCATATGTACAGCCCTTAGGGCGCCGTTTAGACTTTGGGTTTTGTTTAGATTAAAAGTTCACCATAGCTGCAACTTCGCGTACTTCGTTTGTGTTCAATGACCAGACAAAGGCGTCATCGAACCCCACCTTGATCAATAAAGCTTTCATCTTATATTCGCAATATCCAGATTGCAATCTTAGTTTCTTGCTTGTTCTTCGTTTGCTCGCAGGAAACAGACCCTCGTGGTCAGGTTGATCGTGCTCCGGCGTGGTCAATAACCTCTCGGAGTTGGTTTAGCGATTGCTAAGGCGCGACGTCCTCTCACCTTCGTAGTCGGATCGTCAAAGTCGACTTCCACCAAAGCGATATCCATCATCTCATCGAAAGACGGGACACCTTTGCCTCTATCAAGTGGTATCAGATTTCCAGGTTGCTCGGTGAGATTTTATAGTTTTTCGTAGTTTAGATCGAGTCTGTTCTTCATACCTACAGTCCACGAAAAAGCCACAAAAAAAGTTAGGGTTAGTTCATCATATCCGAACCAATCTGAGCCTTTGCATAATCTTTTTAGGGTTTTGCTTTGTTGAATTTGCGGTTGCATCGTCGTGTCTAGTTGCTGGTCTTAGAGTCTAGTCTTTTAGAGTTTCGAGTTCTGGTCATAAGTTGTCACGCCGCCGCCGCACCATCATCATCGCCCCTGCCATCTACCACCACCGCTCCGAATCCGTATCCATATACCACCACCAATCCGTGTCCATATACCACCATCGATCCATATCCATATACTACCACCGCTACCACCACCGCTGCCATATACAACCACCATATATCCACCACCAATCCGAGTTCCTTGCTTATTAGGTTTGTTTTCGAGATCCATCTAGATTCCGATTCGTGTTTCCTTGCCGGAGTAGGTTTCGGAAAAAAAAGGGAAACCACCCTCCGTTTAGGCCCAAAATTTTCCGAAAAAGCACTTGTCGAAAAATTTTCTGGCTATCCTATTTTTAGGTGCTTCTAAGCGTATTGAGACAGTCGCCGTTATAGAAAGTTTTTTTTGACCTGTTTCCAGTTTTTGGGTCCGGGCAGTCGAAAAAAAAAATTGGTAAAAAAAATTTTCGTGCCCATCCTGTCAGTTTGACCTGGGAAGAGTTTTGAGACACTCGCCATTATAGTGATTTTTCGCAAAAAAAAGAGCAGCGCAAAAAAAAGAGCGAGAAATTTTTTTCCAGAGTGTGCTTTTCCCTTGTTTACGTGCAGCGCCGTGATTTTGTTAGTGTTCTAGGCTCGCGTCTCTAGCACGGTCTAGCCTAGGACCAGCACAGTACCGTCATTGAGCGTTTGTTCAACTTTGCATCTCTGAATTGATTATTGCTTACCCCTTTTGCTACTATATTATAAGTGATAGAGGCAAAGGTGTCCCGTCTTTCGATGAGATGATGGATATCGCTTTGGTGGAAGTCGACTTTGACGATCCGACTACGAACGTGCGAGGATGTCGCGCCTTAGCAATCGCTAAACCAACTCCAAGAGGTTATTGACCACGCCGGAGCACGATCAACCTGACCACGAGGGTCTGTTTCCTGCGAGCAAACGAAGAACAAGCAAGAAACTAAGATTGCAATCTGGATATTGCAAATATAAGATGAAAGCTTTATTGATCAAGGTGGGGTACTGTGACGCCTTTGTCTGGTCGTTGAACACAAACGAAGTACGCGAAGTTGCAGCTATGGCGAACTTTTAATCTAAACAAAACCCAAAGTCTAAACGGTGCCCTAAGGGCTGTATATATGGAGGACGAGAGGGGGAATTTCGTGGCCCTTGGTGGAGGGGTCCGAAATCAACCCTGTCTCTTGTTTCCCCACACATACGGACTCTAAAAATAGCCTATACTTATGTATTTCAAAATTGCATGGGCCTGGCCCAATAATAAGGTGATGCAGCACCTAGAATAGCCTCGGGACGAAATTTATGAAGTGGCATCTTATATATTTCGTCCAAGGCTTCATGCACCCATTATGGTGGCTTCAAAGTCCTGAAATCACCACTTGTAACTCCGTTCGTGTTCCCCTTGCGCATGCCATCATCTCCATGCTTGTTCATGCTCCAATGTCCATCCTTCTCCAAGCTAGGCCCTTCATTTGTAAGCAAAAAAATGTATCCATTTTAGGCAGCATCATATTCTCATGAACATTAGAATTATTACCAAGAAACGGAAGTACCTGATAATTTAATTGGCGGGCGCGTGCTCTAGTAATTGGTCCAGTATGTATAGCAGCAGGGGCTGTGGGTGTAACAATGGTATTGATGTCCTCATCATCCTTCCCTTCTTGAAACGAAGTCTTCGTCGACGGAAGCTCATCTTCCTCACCCAAATAAGGCTTCAAATCTGCAATGTTAAAAGTGGGACTAACCCCAAAATCTGCAGGCAGCTCAAGTTTATATGCATTACCATTTATTTTCTCTAACACCTTAAAGGGACCCTCAGCCCGTGGCATGAGCTTTGATTTGCGCAAATCAGGAAATCTATCCTTACGCAAATGTAACCAAACAAGATCTCCAGGTGCAAACACAACATGTTTTCTACCCTTATCTCCAGCAAGTTTATATTTGGCATTCATACGCTCAATGTTTTCCTTAGTTAACTCATGCATTTTTAAAATCAATTCAGCACGTTGTTTAGCATCAAAATTAACCTTCTCCGAAGATGGAAGAGGCAACAAATCAATAGGTGCACGAGGTAGGAAACCATACACAACTTCAAAAGGGCACATCTTAGTAGTAGAATGCAATGAACGATTATAAGCAAATTCAATATGAGGCAAGCATTCCTCCCACATTTTCTTATTACTCTTCAAAACAGCCCTAAGCATAGTAGACAATGTTCTATTGACTACTTCAGTTTGGCCATCAGTTTGGGGGTGACAAGTAGTACTAAAAAGCAGTTTAGTCCCCAACTTAGCCCATAAACATCTCCAAAAGTGGCTAAGAAATTTAGTATCACGATCTGAAAAAATAGTAATTGGCACACCATGCAAGCGAATAATTTCACGAAAGAACAAATCAGCAACATTAACAGCATCATCGCTTTTATGACATGGTATAAAGTGTGCCATTTTCGAGAATCTATCCACGACAACAAATATGCTATCCCTCCCCTTCTTTGTTCGAGGTAAACCTAAAACAAAGTCCATAGATATATCCTCCCAAGGAACACTAGGTACAGGCAAAGGCATATATAAACCATGAGGATTGAGTCGTGACTTAGCTTTTTGACATGTAGTGCAGCGAGCAATAAAACGCTCAACATCCCGTCTCATCTTTGGCCAAAAGAAATGTGTAGCAAGTACGTCCTCCGTCTTCTTCACGCCAAAGTGTCCCATTAATCCTCCTCCATGCGCCTCCTACAACAACAAAAGACGAACGGAGCTAGCTGGAATGCATAGCTTGTTAGCACGAAACACAAATCCATCGTTAACGACAAACTTGTTCCACATTCTTCCTTCTTTACAATTCTGCAATACATCTTTAAAATCAGCATCATGCACATATTGATCTTTGATGGTCTCCAAGCCAAATATTTTGAAGTCAAGTTGTGAAAGCATAGTATAGCGACGAGACAATGCATCAGCAATAACATTTTCTTTTCCCTTCTTGTGTTTAATGACATAAGGGAAAGTCTCAATGAATTCAACCCATTTAGCATGTCTACGATTCAGTTTTGCTTGACTTCTAATATGTTCCAAAGATTCATGATCAGAATGTATAACAAATGCTTTGGGCCATAAATAATGTTGCCATGTTTCTAAAGTCCGAACAAGAGCATATAATTCTTTATCATAAGTAGAATAATTCAGACTAGGCCCACTCAATTTTTCAGAAAAGTATGCAACAGGTTTGCCATCTTGTAATAACACACCTCCTAATCCAATTCCACTAGCATCACATTCAAGCTCAAAAGTCTTATTAAAATCAGGAAGTTGGAGTAAAGGAGCATGTGTCAACTTATCTTTCAATACCGAGAAGGCTTCTTCCTGTGCGGTACCCCAAAGAAAAGGCACATCTTTCTTTGTAAGCTCATTGAGAGGTGCAGCAATGGTGCTGAAATCTCTCACAAAACGCCTATAGAATCCAGCGAGGCCAAGAAAACTCCTCACTTATGTGACCGTTTTGGGTTGCGGCCAACTCTCAATAGCTTCAATCTTGGCTTTATCAACTTCAATTCCCTGTGGAGTAACAACATAGCCAAGAAAAGATACTCGGTCGGTGCAAAAGGTGCACTTCCCAAGGTTACCAAACAAACGTGCATCACGTAGAGCAATAAAAACAGCACGTAAATGTTCCAAATGTTCTTCCAAAGATCTGCTATAAATCAGTATATCATCAAAATAGACTACCACAAATCGTCCAATGAAAGCACGTAAAACTTCGTTCATTAGTCTCATGAAAGGCATGAATCAGGAGTCATTAGTTAACCCAAAAGGCATTACTTAACCCAAAAGGCATGACTAACCACTCATATAATCCAAACTTAGTTTTAAATGCTGTTTTCCATTCATCCCCCAATTTCATACGAATTTGATGGTATCCACTACGCAAATCAACTTTGGAGAATATTGTAGAGCCACTCAATTCATCTAGCATATCATCTAGCCTAGGAATAGGATGACGATAACGAATAGTAATATTATTAATGCCTCTACAATCAACACACATACGCGATGTACCATCCTTTTTGGGCACTAGAATAATAGGAACAGCACAAGGACTAAGGGATTCGCGTATATAACCTTTGTCGAGAAGCTCTTGTACTTGACGCATAATCTCCTTCGTCTCCTCTGGATTGGTACAGTATGGCGCACGGTTTGGCAGTGAAGCACCAGCAATTAAGTCGATCTGATGCTCAATCCCTCGAATAGGTGGTAATCCCGGTGGCACGTCTTGTGGAAAGACGTCAGCGAACTCCTGCAAAATGTTAGTGATAGCAGGAGGCAAAGAGGAAGGCACGTCCTCGAATGAAAATAATGCCTCTTTGCACACAAAAGCATAGCAAACAGATTTGCTGAAATCTAGCTCATCAATATCAGATTTGGTGGCAAATAAACATGCACTTTTCAATTTAATTTCAGAAGCAACACTAGATGGTTTATTATTAGGCTTCATTTGTTGCTCAAATTCTTTTGCCACAATCTGATTTTCACTCTTATTCTTCTCTTGTTTTGCTTTATTAGCTCTATGAATATCATCTTTCAAAATAGAATCAGGAGTCATAGGAAGCAAAGTAATATTTTTATCCTTATGAACAAGAGTATACTGATTGGTTCTACCATGGTGTACAGAATTTTTATCAAATTGCCATGGTCTACCAAGTAATAAGGAACATGCTTGCATAGGTACCACATCACAATCAACATAATCAGCATATGTAGATATACTAAAATGCACACGAACAGTACATGTTACCTTAACCTTGCCGCTGTTGTTGAACCATTGGATGTAGTAAGGATGTGGATGTGGTCTTGTGGTGAGAGAAAGCTTCTCCACCATCTCCATGCTAGCCAAGTTGTTGCAGCTCCCTCCATCTATGATGACGCGCACAGAATGTTCTTTCACAACTCCCTTGGTATGGAACAAATTGTGCCTCTGATTTTGCTCAGCTTGTGTGACCTGCACACTCAAAACACGTTGAGCAACTAAACATTCATACCTGTCAGCGTCTTCAGGAGCCATGTATTGCGTCTCATGATCAGAATCATCTCCACCATGTTCTTCACGTGTAATAAGAGCCAAAGTCTCCTCATCATAGTCACTAGCGGACTCATATCCACCATCCGTGGTAGCAATCATCACACGCGGAGATTTGCATTCTCTCGCATAATGACCTCTCCCTTACAACGACAACAAATAATATCACTTGTGTGCCCTGTTGATGCCATGGAAGAAGAAGAACTCTGTGCAGGCCCAGCAGGTGCGCTCTTGGCAGATAATGGTAGTTGTGCCTGTTTTCTTGTATCACGACTGGAGGAGGCACGTGATTGAGGTGCTGGTGCAGTTGAAGTAGAAGATGCACGCGGTGTCCATGATGAAGGTCGGCCTTCAGAAAAGTTAGTTCGCGCCAATGCTTGTCGATCCTGCACTTCACTTTCAGCTTTACAAGCAAGATGGAATAAACGAGTGATATTAGTATACTCCTTATAGTCTAGAATGGTCTGAATCTCTCTATTTAATCCACCCAGAAAACATGCAAGCATAGCTTCATTCTCCTCAACAATACCACATCTAATCATGCCAGTTTGTAATTCCTGATAATATTCTTCTACAGAATTTTTTCCTTGTCTTAAGCGCTGTAATTTTTGAAGCAATTCACGTTGATAATATGGTGGAACCCAACGAGTACGCATAGCAGTTTTCAAAGCAGCCCAAGTAGTTGGAATAGGATATAATCTACAATGTTCAGACCACCATACACATGCAAAACTAGTGAAAGCACAAACAGCAGCAGCAACTCGTCTCTCCTCAGGATATTGTAAACATGTAAATCGTTGTTCAGTTTCTAACTCCCAAGTAAGATATATATCAGGAACATATCTACCCTCAAATGGTGGAATATTCAATTTCAGTTTAGGAATATGGACATCATCTCGTACCTGAGGTGGTGGTGCAAGCCTACCATTACGAATATATACCTGAGGTCGACCTGCTGGTGGTGGTGCTGGTGGCTGCACGTAGTTCAGATTTTGATCAACCTCATCCTCATAATCTCCCACATAATCATCCTCCTCCGAATCAGCAGCATGAGCCACAGAAGTATCAACAGCAGCACCAACAGTTTGGCCAAATGCAAGAGGAACACGGCTCGCTCGGCGGAGGTCTGTTTCGCGACGTGGAGGTAGTCGTTGTTGTTGTTGTTGTTGGAGAGGTGCGTTAGGTGCAGCGGGGGGTGGTGGTGGAAGACGCGCGAGCAATTCATTAAACTTGTTATCGAGCTTTGTTTCGAACGTCTTCTCCATGCCATCTATCTTCTCCATGGCCTCTTCAAATCTGTTTAGCACATCTTGCACCTGTCCACTCATCATTTGCTGAAATTTATCATGCAAATCCTTATTCGTCATGTTCTCCCAGTCAGTCTCGTCGGCTTGTGATCCTGGCATGGTTAGCAGCAATAGAAACACACAAGAATATGATCCTACAGACTACTAACAAGAGGTGGTGGTGGGTGTCACAAATCCGTCAAGCAAATCTCAAATTCTTACCAGTTCTTACCCAGCAGCAGGCGGTGATCGGCAACCGTTGTAGTCGAAAACTCTCAAAGCTTGGATAGAGCGATTACCAGGGAGAGTCAAATGCACGACGTATATGTATGTGGAGCTGGGAAGGCTTATAACATGGTAGCAAAAAGGGTCAGCAATAATCAATTCAGAGATGCAATGTTGAATAAACGCTCAACGACGGTACTGTGCTGGTCCTAGGCTAGACTGTGCTAGAGATGCGAGCCTAGACACCAACAAAATCACGGCGCTGCACGTAAACAAGGGAAAAGCACACTCTGGATTTTTTTTTTCGCTCTCTTTTTTTTTGCTGTTTTTTTTTGCGCAGTTTTTTTTTTGCGAAAAATCACTATAATGGCGAGTGTCTCAAAACTCTTCCGAGGTCAAACTGACAGGATGGGCACGAAATTTTTTCGACCAATTTTTTTTTCGACTGCCCGGACCCAAAAACTGGAAACGGGTCAAAAAAAACTTCCTATAATGGCACCTGTCTCAAAACACTCAGAAACACCTAAAAATAGGATAGCCAGAATTTTTTTCGAAAAATGCATTTTCGAAAAATTTTGGGCCTAAATGGAGGGTGGTTTCCGGACTCTTTTCTTTTCCGAAACCTACTCCGGCAAGGAAACACGAATCGGAATCTAGATGGATCTCGAAAACAAACCTAATATGACAAGAACTCGGATTGGTGGTGGATATATGGTGGTAGATGGCAGCGGTGGTAGTATATGACAGCGGTGGTGGTATATGGATACGGATTCGAAGCGGTGGCGGATAAGCGGTGGTGGTAGATGGCAGGGGCGATGATGATGGTGCGGCGGCGGTGTGACAACTTATGACCAGAACTCGAAACTCTAAAAGACTAGACTCTAAGACCAGCAACTAGACACGACGATGCAACCGCAAATTCAACAAAGCAAGACCCTAAAAAGATTATGCAAAGGCTCAGATTGGTTCGGATATGATGAACTAACCCTAATTTTTTTTGGCTTTTTCGTGGACTGTAGGTATGAAGAACAGACTCGATCTAAACTACGAAAAATTGTAAAATCTCACCGAGCAACCTGGAAATCTGATACCACTTGATAGAGGCAAAGGTGTCCCGTCTTTCGATGAGATGATGGATATCGCTTTGGTGGAAGTCGACTTTGACGATCCGACTACGAACGTGCGAGGATGTCGCGCCTTAGCAATCGCTAAACCAACTCCGAGAGGTTATTGACCACGCCGGAGCACGATCAACCTGACCACGAGGGTCTGTTTCCTCCGAGCAAATGAAGAACAAGCAAGAAACTAAGATTGCAATCTGGATATTGCGAATATAAGATGAAAGCTTTATTGATCAAGGTGGGGTACTGATAGAGGCGGGGTGTCCCGATCTTTCGATGAGATGATAACTATCGATTTCGTGGAGACGACTTTGACGATCCGACTACAAACGTGCACGACATTGCGCCTTAGCAATCGCTAAACCAACTCCGAGAGGTTATTGACCACGCTGGAGCACGATCAACCTGACCACGAAGGTCTATTCCTGCAAGCAATCGAAGAACGAGCAAGAATATGATAAAGCAATCTGAATATTGCGAATATATATGAAGTATTGATAATGGTGGGGATCCGTAAGCGGTCTTGGTCTGGTCGTTGGACACAAACGAAGTACACGAAGTTGCAATGGCTAACTTTTAACTAAACAAATCCCCAGGAAAAGCTACTAGATGGATCTACTTATATAGGAGCAAGGGGTGGCGGCCAAGGAGGTGGGAGGACGTCCCAAGGCAGCCTAAAACTAAATCTAGGTCGTACAAGGCCAATGGGCCCAAGTGGAGGTGATGTAACACCTTTGGACTTGTAGTTTGACTCGGATTCTGCTGCAGCATCAGATTGTTTCGTCGACAACTCAACGCTCCGGACGAATTTGAAGGTGATTCCAATTGGGTTGGAAAGTGCACGAAATCTAGTTTCCAACAAAAAAAGAATCACCCAATTCGGAGTCCGTATGAAAAACTTGTGTGCGTTTTGAGTCAGGTGTGTCTGTGCAGTCCGAATCTGAATCCAGAACGTGAGAGACTTGGACTCTATCTTCTCTTGGGCCAAAAGTGACGTGAGAGAACTTTTTGGACAGCAAATAAACATCTCTTTCTTCCTTATCTTCATATGTGGATTGTACAAATGTCCCATACACCTGCAATTAGACAAAACACAAAAGTGTGTGAAGTATTTTTGTTCTGGATAACATAAATAGATTATTGAATAGTTTGCACTAGAAATCACCTGACAAATATGCATATATGCAATATTTTTGGTCATATCCAAGGTAGTCATGTCCTCATCATCCTCCCCTTCTTGAAAATAAAGCCGTCCTCGGCGTTGCTTAATCTGAAATGTGGCTAACAAAAGAGACAAGGTGTACATGTTGTATATGTATATGTCATCCATTTTTACTTCCCTTGATTTTTGCATATATGACACATGAATAGATGAGTAACTTGCATAGCTCATAAAATCTAAAGCCAAAAAATTAGCACAAGAAGTAGAAGGCATGAAAATATTGCAACTCAGTTTGCACATATAAGTGAAGCTCTTATTCATTTCAAAAGATTGACAATGTGATGAGGACATCAATACAATTGTTACACCCACAGCCCCTGCTGCTATACATACTGGACCAATTACTAGAGCTCGTGCACGCCAACTAAATTACCAGGTACTTTCGTTTCTTGGTAATGATTCTAATGTTCATGAGAATATGATGCTGCCTAAATTGGATACATTTGTTTTGCTTACAAATGAAGGGCCTAGCTTGGAGAAGGATGAACATTGGAGCAAGAACAAGCATGGAGATGATGGCATGCGCAAGGGAAACAAGAACGGAGTTACAAGTGATGATTTCAGGACTTTGAAGCCACCATAATGGGTGCATGAAGCCTTGGACGAAATATACAAGATGCCACTTCATAAATTTCGTCCCGAGGCTATTTTAGGTGCTGCGTCACCTTATTATTGGGCCAGGCCCATGTGATTTCGAAATACATAAGTATAGGCTATTTTTAGAGTCCGTATGTGTGGGGAAACAAGAGATAGGGTTGATTTCGGACCCCTCCACCAAGGGCCACGAAATTCCCCCCCTCTTCCTCCATATATACAGCCCTTAGGGCATCGTTTAGACTTTGGGTTTTGTTTAGATTAAAAGTTCGCCATAGCTGCAACTTCGCGTACTTCGTTTGTGTTCAACGACCAGACAAAGGCGTCACAGAACCCCACCTTGATCAATAAAGCTTTCATCTTATATTCGCAATATCCAGATTGCAATCTCAGTTTCTTGCTTGTTCTTCGTTTGCTCGCAGGAAACAGACCCTCGTGGTCAGGTTGATCGTGCTCCGGCGTGGTCAATAACCTCTCGGAGTTGGTTTAGCGATTGCTAAGGCGCGACGTCCTCGCACGTTCGTAGTCGGATCGTCAAAGTCGACTTCCACCAAAGCGATATCCATCATCTCATCGAAAGACGGGACACCTTTGCCTCTATCATTTTTGGGTTTTGTTTCTTGTTCTACTAATCATGACAGGATCCAGAGTCAATTCATGGGCTTTGTCGATCGCGGGAGATGTGCCACCACCTTTGCAAATACCACAACCGTCACGAGAGGTACACAAACATCCAAATGCACATGATCAGGTTAATGTATCTATACCACCATTTAATGGCCGTTTTAAACCTGCTTTATATATTGAATGGGAGTTCGACATAAAAAATATATTTGCTTCCCATAATTTCAATGAACATAAAAAGGTTAAGGTTGCGGTTGGTTCTTTCACTGGTTATGCTTTGGTTTGGTGGAGTGAATATTGTCGGTTGCACCCTGATTATATACCTACTACTTGGGATGATTTGAAACTTGCCATGCGACATACTTTCGTCCCTGCTTATTATACTCGTGACATGATTAAGAAGTTGCAACACTTAAAACAAGGTAGTGAAACTGTAACAAAATATTATGATGATTTACAAACTACCTTGTTGCATTCCTCTTTAGAAGAAAGTGAAGATGATTTTATGGATAGATTTTGGGGAGGATTAAACCGTGATATTCAAGAGATACTAATTCATGAAGAGTGTTATCCTATGGACCATTTGTTTCATCTTGCTTGCAAAGCTGAACAGGAAATAAAACGACGTGTTGGCCACGAGGAGAACAAGCGCACGGTGCACATTCCAAGAGTTGATATGATTGTTCCTTCAACTACTAGGCATACTATGACAACCACATCCGTTGTTGTCAGGACTACATCACCTCCACCATGTGACACATCGCCCCCGAGAGTGGCTACATCATTTGAGTTGATCATAAGAGGTAATGACAAAGGTACTGATCTTCCATCTCTACATGAGAATGATGAATGCCTTGTCAATTTGAATGCACCATCTGATGAGCTACCCACTACTTTGATCACACCACCTATTTTAGAGGACTACGTTGATAATTTGACTTTGCCATGTGATCAAACAACTGAAATACCAACAATTTTGAGTGCACCCATTGAATTAACTATTGATGCAAAAGAACCAATGTTTAATCATTTTTATATGACCTCTAATCTTGGTGATGATTCTATGTTGAATGACTTATTGCATGTTTGCTTATTTAAGCATGTTGTAGCATGTAAATTTGATGCAAGTAAGGTTTATTCACCAATGTTGGGATGGTTTAATGATGAACATTGTCAATCTTTTGAAATGAATAAGAGCTTCACTTATATGTGCAAACTGAGTTGCAATATTTTCATGCCTTCTACTTCTTGTGCTAATTTTTTGGCTTTAGATTTTATGAACTATGCAAGTTACTCATCTATTCATGTGTCATATATGCAAAAATCAAGGGAAGTAAAAATGGATGACATATACATATACAACATGTACACCTTGTATTTTTTGTTAGCCACATTTCAGATTAAGCAACGCCGAGGACGGCTTTATTTTCAAGAAGGGGAGGATGATGAGGACATGACTACCTTGGATATGACCAAAAATATTGCATATATGCATATTTGTCAGGTGATTTCTAGTGCAAACTATTCAATAATCTATTTATGTTATCCAGAACAAAAATACTTCACACACTTTTGTGTTTTGTCTAATTGCAGGTGTATGGGACATTTGTACAATCCACATATGAAGATAAGGAAGAAAGAGATGTTTATTTGCTGTCCAAAAAGTTCTCTCACGTCACTTTTGGCCCAAGAGAAGATAGAGTCCAAGTCTCTCACGTTCTGGATTCAGATTCGGACTGCACAGACACACCTGACTCAAAACGCACACAAGTTTTTCATACGGACTCCGAATTGGGTGATTCTTTTTTTGTTGGAAACTAGATTTCGTGCACTTTCCAACCCAATTGGAATCACCTTCAAATTCGTCCGGAGCGTTGAGTCGTGGACGAAACAATCTGATGCTGCAGCAGAATCCGAGTCAAACTACAAGTCCAAAGGTGTTACATCACCTCCACTTGGGCCCATTGGCCTTGTACGACCTAGATTTAGTTTTAGGCTGCCTTGGGACGTCCTCCCACCTCCTTGGCCGCCACCCCTTGCTCCTATATAAGTAGATCCATCTAGTAGCTTTTCCTTGGGATTTGTTTAGTTAAAAGTTAGCCATTGCAACTTCGTGTACTTCGTTTGTGTCCAACGACCAGACCAAGACCGCTTCCGGATCCCCACCATTATCAATACTTCATATATATTTGCAATATTCAGATTGCTTTATCATATTCTTGCTCGTTCTTCGATTGCTTGCAGGAATAGACCTTCGTGGTCAGGCTGACCGTGCTTCCAGCATCGTCAGTAACCTCAGGAGATTGGTTTAGCGATTGCTAAGGCGCAACGTTGTGCACGTTTGTAGTCGGATTGTCAAAGTCGTCTCCACCAAATCGATAGTTATCATCTCATCGAAAGATCGGGACCCTCGCCTCTATCAGTTTCACTACCTTGTTTTAAGTGTTGCAACTTCTTAATCATGTCACGAGTATAATAAGCAGGGACGAAAGTATGTCGCATGGCAAATTTCAAATCATCCCAAGTAGTAGGTATATAATCAGGGTGTAACCGACAATATTCACTCCACCAAACCAAAGCATAACCAGTGAAAGAACCAACCGCAACCTTAACCTTTTTATGTTCATTGAAATTATGGGAAGCAAATATATTTTTTATGTCAAACTCCCATTCAATATATAAAGCAGGTTTAAAACGGCCATTAAATGGTGGTATAGATACATTAACCTGATCATGTGCATTTGGATGTTTGTGCACCTCTCGTGACGGTTGTGGTATTTGCAAAGGTGGTGGCACGTCTCCCGCGATCGACAAAGCCCATGAATTGACTCTGGATCCTGTCATGATTAGTAGAACAAGAAACAAAACCCAAAAATAATGTTCCTATAACTACTAGGATGTGGTGGTAAAACGCTCACAGTAAAGCAAATATCAATGTCTTACAAGTTCTTACCATGCAGCAGGCGGTGATCGGCAACCAGCGGTGTCAAGTAACTCCGAATATTGAGTAAAGCGATTGCCAGGGGAGCGTACGTATACACGGTGTAGAAATATGTGGAGCTGGGTTGGCTATATATGGTAGCAAAAGATTAGCAATAATCAATTCAAAGATGCAATGTTGAATAAACGCTCAACGACGGTACTGTGCTGGTCCTAGGCTAGACCGGACTAGAGACGCGAGCCTAGAACACTAATGAGGTCACGGCGTAGCACAACTAGCATCAATGAAGGATAATAAGTAGCTCTTGACAGCAAGATATAAGTGAAGATCACAACAGTAGTGAAGATAATGAGGTGAAACAACAGCCAAGCAGGATATATCAACAACTTTGTCTCCAACTTTCCTCTGAAAAAGTTTGTGCCGATTTTTTTGTTTTTTTTTTCTTCTCTCTTTTTTTTCCTCACACTTTTTTTCTTTCTCTCCTTTTTTTTCTCTGACTTTTTTTTCCTTTTTTTTCTCTCGTTTTTTTCTCTCTTTTTTTCTCCCTCTTTCCAAAACAAACTAGATAAGATGCAGATTGGATCAAGTGAAGATGTGAACGATCTCAACTATTATTATGACAATGAATGGTGGGTAGCACGTGGTGGAAATTGATGGATGGGTGGTGGACAGCGGAAGAGATAATGATGCAGCGGTGGCGTGACTAATGTGAACAGAACTCGAAACTCTAAACGAACTAGACACTAAGACCAGCAACTCGACACGACAATGCAATCGATAATTCAACTATGCAATCAATGAAAAGAAAATTGCAAAGGCTCAGACTGGCTTGGACCAAGGATGAATAGATCTAACTCTTTTTTGTGGCTTTTTCTTGGACAATAGGTAAGAAAGTAAATCTAATCTAGGAAAACTGGAAAATTCTCACCGAGCAACCTGAAAACTGATACCACTTGATAGAGGCGGGGTGTCCCGATCTTTCGATGAGATGATAACTATCGATTTCGTGGAGACGACTTTGACGATCCGACTACAAACGTGCACGACGTTGCGACTTAGCAATCGCTAAACCAACTCCGAGAGGTTATTGACCACGCTGGAGCACGATCAACCTGACCACGAAGGTCTATTCCTGCAAGCAATCGAAGAACGAGCAAGAATATGATAAAGCAATCTGAATATTGCGAATATATATGAAGTATTGATAATGGTGGGGATCCGTAAGCGGTCTTGGTCTGGTCGTTGGACACAAACGAAGTACACGAAGTTGCAATGGCTAACTTTTAACTAAACAAATCCCCAGGAAAAGCTACTAGATGGATCTACTTATATAGGAGCAAGGGGTGGCGGCCAAGGAGGTGGGAGGACGTCCCAAGGCAGCCTAAAACTAAATCTAGGTCGTACAAGGCCAATGGGCCCAAGTGGAGGTGATGTAACACCTTTGGACTTGTAGTTTGACTCGGATTCTGCTACAGCATCAGATTGTTTCGTCCACAACTCAACGCTCCGGACGAATTTGAAGGTGATTCCAATTGGGTTGGAAAGTGCACGAAATCTAGTTTCCAACAAAAAAAGAATCACCCAATTCGGAGTCCGTATGAAAAACTTGTGTGCGTTTTGAGTCAGGTGTGTCTGTGCAGTCCGAATCTGAATCCAGAACGTGAGAGACTTGGACTCTATCTTCTCTTGGGCCAAAAGTGACGTGAGAGAACTTTTTGGACAGCAAATAAACATCTCTTTCTTCCTTATCTTCATATGTGGATTGTACAAATGTCCCATACACCTGCAATTAGACAAAACACAAAAGTGTGTGAAGTATTTTTGTTCTGGATAACATAAATAGATTATTGAATAGTTTGCACTAGAAATCACCTGACAAATATGCATATATGCAATATTTTTGGTCATATCCAAGGTAGTCATGTCCTCATCAGGTACTGTGACGTCTTTGTCTGGTCGTTGAACACAAACGAAGTACGCGAAGTTGCAGCTATGGCGAACTTTTAATCTTAACAAAACCCAAAGTCTAAACGGTGCCCTAAGGGCTGTATATATGGAGGAAGAGAGGGGGAATTTCGTGGCCCTTGGTGGAGGGGTCCGAAATCAACCCTATCTCTTGTTTCCCCACACATACGGACTCTAAAAATAGCCTATACTTATGTATTTCGAAATTACATGGGCCTGGCCCAATAAAAAGGTGACGCAGCACCTATAATAGCCTCTGGACGAAATTTATGAAGTGACATCTTGTATATTTCATCCAAGGCTTCATGCACTCGTTATGGAGGCTTCAAAGACCTGAAATCATCACTTGTAACTCTGTTCTTGTTCCCCTTGTGCATGCCATCATCTCCATGCTTGTTCTTGCTCCAATGTTCATCCTTCTCCAAGCTAGGCCCTTCATTTGTAAGCAAAACAAATGTATCCAATTTAGGCAGCATCATATTCTCATGAACATTAGAATCATTACCAAGAAACGAAAGTACCTGGTAATTTAGTTGGCGTGCGCGAGCTCTAGTAATTGGTCCAGTATGTATAGCAGCAGGGGCTGTGGGTGTAACAATGGTATTGATGTCCTCATCAGTAAGCCTTCCCAGCTCCACATACATCTACGTCGTGCATTTGATTCTCCCTGGTAATCGCTCTATCCAAGCTTTGAGAGTTTTGACTACAACGGTTGCCGATCACCGCCTGTTGCTGGGTAAGAACTGGTAAGAATTTGAGTTTTGCTTGACGGATTTGTGACATCCACCACCACCACTTGTTCGTAGTCTGTAGGATCATATTCTTGTGTGTTTCTATTGCTGCTAACCATGCCATGATGAGGACATCAATACAATTGTTACACCCACAGCCCCTGCTGCTATACATACTGGACCAATTACTAGAGCTCGTGCACGCCAACTAAATTACCAGGTACTTTCGTTTCTTGGTAATGATTCTAATGTTCATGAGAATATGATGCTGCCTAAATTGGATACATTTGTTTTGCTTACAAATGAAGGGCCTAGCTTGGAGAAGGATGAACATTGGAGCAAGAACAAGCATGGAGATGATGGCATGCGCAAGGGAAACAAGAACGGAGTTACAAGTGATGATTTCAGGACTTTGAAGCCACCATAATGGGTGCATGAAGCCTTGGACGAAATATACAAGATGCCACTTCACAAATTTCGTCCCGAGGCTATTTTAGGTGCTGCGTCACCTTATTATTGGGCCAGGCCCATGTAAGTTCGAAATACATAAGTATAGGCTATTTTTAGAGTCCGTATGTGTGGGGAAACAAGAGATAGGGTTGATTTCGGACCCCTCCACCAAGGGCCACGAAATTCCCCCCCTCTTCCTCCATATATACAGCCCTTAGGGCATCGTTTAGACTTTGGGTTTTGTTTAGATTAGAAGTTCGCCATAGCTGCAACTTCGCGTACTTCGTTTGTGTTCAACGACCAGACAAAGGCGTCACAGAACCCCACCTTGATCAATAAAGCTTTCATCTTATATTCGCAATATCCAGATTGCAATCTCAGTTTCTTGCTTGTTCTTCGTTTGCTCGCAGGAAACAGACCCTCGTGGTCAGGTTGATCGTGCTCCGGCGTGGTCAATAACCTCTCGGAGTTGGTTTAGCGATTGCTAAGGCGCGACGTCCTCGCACGTTCGTAGTCGGATCGTCAAAGTCGACTTCCACCAAAGCGAAATCCATCATCTCATCGAAAGACGGGACACCTTTGCCTCTATCAAGTGGTATCAGTTTTCAGGTTGCTCGGTGAGAATTTCCAGTTTTCCTAGATTAGATTTACTTTCTTACCTATTGTCCAAGAAAAAGCCACAAAAAAGAGTTAGATCTATTCATCCTTGGTCCAAGCCAGTCTGAGCCTTTGCAATTTTCTTTTCATTGATTGCATAGTTGAATTATCGATTGCATTGTCGTGTCGAGTTGCTGGTCTTAGTGTCTAGTTCGTTTAGAGTTTCGAGTTCTGTTCACATTAGTCACGCCACCGCTGCATCATTATCTCTTCCGCTGTCCACCACCCATCCATCAATTTCCACCACGTGCTACCCACCATTCATTGTCATAATAATAGTTGAGATCGTTCACATCTTCACTTGATCCAATCTGCATCTTATCTAGTTTGTTTTGGAAAGAGGGAGAAAAAAAGAGAGAAAAAAAAGAGAGAAAAAAAGGAAAAAAAAGTCAGAGAAAAAAAAGGAGAGAAAGAAAAAAAAGTGTGAGGAAAAAAAAGAGAGAAGAAAAAAAAACAAAAAAATCGGCACAAACTTTTTCAGGGGAAAGTTGGAGACAAAGTTGTTGATATATCCTGCTTGGCTGTTGTTTCACCTCATTATCTTCACTGCTGTTGTGATCTTCACTTATATCTTGCTGTCAAGAGCTACTTAGTATCCTTCATTGATGCTAGTTGTGCTACGCCGTGACCTCATTAGTGTTCTAGGCTCGCGTCTCTAGTCCGGTCTAGCCTAGGACCAGCACAGTACCGTCGTTGAGCGTTTATTCAACATTGCATCTTTGAATTGATTATTGCTAATCTTTTGCTACCATATATAGCCAACCCAGCTCCACATATTTCTACACCGTGTATGCGTACGCTCCCCTGGCAATCGCTTTACTCAATATTCGGAGTTACTTGACACAGCTGGTTGCCGATCACCGCCTGCTGCATGGTAAGAACTTGTAAGACATTGATATTTGCTTTACTGTGAGCGTTTTACCACCACATCCTAGTAGTTATAGGAACATTATTTTTGGGTTTTGTTTCTTGTTCTACTAATCATGACAGGATCCAGAGTCAATTCATGGGCTTTGTCGATCGCGGGAGACATGCCACCACCTTTGCAAATACCACAACCGTCACGAGAGGTGCACAAACATCCAAATGCACATGATCAGGTTAATGTATCTATACCACCATTTAATGGCCGTTTTAAACCTGCTTTATATATTGAATGGGAGTTCGACATAAAAAATATATTTGCTTCCCATAATTTCGATGAAAATAAAAAGGTTAAGGTTGCGGTTGGTTCTTTCACTGGTTATGCTTTGGTTTGGTGGAGTGAATATTGTCGGTTACACCCTGATTATATACCTACTACTTGGGATGATTTGAAACTTGCCATGCGACATACTTTCGTCCCTGCTTATTATACTCGTGACATGATTAAGAAGTTGCAACACTTAAAACAAGGTAGTGAAACTGTAACAAAATATTATGATGATTTACAAACTACCTTGTTGCATTCCTCTTTAGAAGAAAGTGAAGATGATTTTATGGATAGATTTTGGGGAGGATTAAACCGTGATATTCAAGAGATACTAATTCATGAAGAGTGTTATCCTATGGACCATTTGTTTCATCTTGTGATGAGGACATCAATACAATTGTTACACCCACAGCCCCTGCTGCTATACATACTGGACCAATTACTAGAGCTCGTGCACGCCAACTAAATTACCAGGTACTTTCGTTTCTTGGTAATGATTCTAATGTTCATGAGAATATGATGCTGCCTAAATTGGATACATTTGTTTTGCTTACAAATGAAGGGCCTAGCTTGGAGAAGGATGAACATTGGAGCAAGAACAAGCATGGAGATGATGGCATGCGCAAGGGAAACAAGAACGGAGTTACAAGTGATGATTTCAGGACTTTGAAGCCACCATAATGGGTGCATGAAGCCTTGGACGAAATATACAAGACGCCACTTCATAAATTTCGTCCCGAGGCTATTTTAGGTGCTGCGTCACCTTATTATTGGGCCAGGCCCATGTAATTTTGAAATACATAAGTATAGGCTATTTTTAGAGTCCGTATGTGTGGGGAAACAAGAGATAGGGTTGATTTCGGACCCCTCCACCAAGGGCCACGAAATTCTCCCCCTCTTCCTCCATATATACAGCCCTTAGGGCATCGTTTAGACTTTGGGTTTTGTTTAGATTAAAAGTTCGCCATAGCTGCAACTTCGCGTACTTCGTTTGTGTTCAACGACCAGACAAAGGCGTCACAGAACCCCACCTTGATCAATAAAGCTTTCATCTTATATTCGCAATATCCAGATTGCAATCTTAGTTTCTTGCTTGTTCTTCGTTTGCTCGCAGGAAACAGACCCTCGTGGTCAGGTTGATCGTGCTCCGGCGTGGTCAATAACCTCTCGGAGTTGGTTTAGCGATTGCTAAGGCGCGACGTCCTCGCACGTTCGTAGTCGGATCGTCAAAGTCGACTTCCACCAAAGCGAAATCCACCATCTCATCGAAAGATGGGACACCTTTGCCTCTATCATGCCAGGATCACAAGCCGACGAGATTGACTGGGAGAACTTATCGAACAAGGAGCTTCATGATAAGTTTCAGCAAATGATGACTGAACAGGTACAAGATTTGCTGAACAATTTTGAAGAGGCCATGGAGAAGATCACTGGCCTTGAGAAGACGTTCGAAACAAAGCTCGATAACAGATTTAATGAACTGCTTGAGCGTCTTCCACCACCGGCTGCACCTGTCGCACCTCTGCAACAACAACAACTACGCCCCCTTCCGAATCAGTATGGACAAGCACAGCGTGTTCCTATTGAGCCAGGACAAAATTCTGGTGCCGCTGCTACTGTTGTTGGTGCTTCTTTGTCTCCTGCTACTGCTGCTGCTGGTACCCAGGAGGATGATGAGTATGCGGGCGATTATGAGGATGAGGTTGATCAAAATCAGCACTACGTGCAGCCACCTGCACCACCACCACCAGGTCGACCTCAGGTATATATTCGTAATGGTAGGCCTGCACCACCACCTCAGGTACGAGATGATGTCCATATTCCTAAACTGAAATTGAATATTCCACCATTTGAGGGTAGATATGTTCCTGATATATATCTTACTTGGGAGTTAGAAACTGAACAACGATTTACATGTTTACAATATCCTGAGGAGAGACGAGTTGCTGCTGCTGTTTGTGCTTTCACTAGTTTTGCATGTGTATGGTGGTCTGAACATTGTAGATTATATCCTATTCCAACTACTTGGGCTGCTTTGAAAACTGCTATGCGTACTCGTTGGGTTCCACCATATTATCAACGTGAATTGCTTCAAAAATTACAGCGCTTAAGACAAGGAAAAAATTCTGTAGAAGAATATTATCAGGAATTACAAACTGGCATGATTAGATGTGGTATTGTTGAGGAGAATGAAGCTATGCTTGCACGTTTTCTGGGTGGATTAAATAGAGAGATTCAGACCATTCTAGACTATAAGGAGTATACTAATATCACTCGTTTATTCCATCTTGCTTGTAAAGCTGAACATGAAGTGCAAGACCGACAAGCATTGGCGCGAACTAACTTTTCTGCAGGCCGACCTTCATCATGGACACCGCGTGCATCTTCTACTTCAACTGCACCAGCACCTCAATCACGTGCCTCCTCCAGTCGTGATACAAAAAAACAGGCACAACCACCATTATCTGCCAAGAGCGCACCTGCTAGGCCTGCACAGAGTTCTTCTTCTTCCATGGCATCAACAGGGCACACAAGTGATATTATTTGTCGTCGTTGTAAGGGAGGAGGTCATTATGCGAGAGAATGCAAATCTCCGCGTGTGATGATTCCTACCGCGGATGGTGGATATGAGTCCGCTAGTGACTATGATGAGGAGACTTTGGCTCTTATTACACGTGAAGAACATGGTGGAGATGATTCTGATCATGAGACGCAATACATGGCTCCGGATGACGCTGACAGGTATGAATGTTTAGTTGCTCAACGTGTTTTGAGTGTGCAGGTCACACAAGCTGAGCAAAATCAGAGGCACAATTTGTTCCATACCAAGGGAGTTGTGAAGGAACGTTCTGTGCGCGTCATCATAGACGGAGGTAGCTGCAACAACTTGGCTAGCATGGAGATGGTGGAGAAGCTTTCTCTCACCACAAGACCACATCCACATCCTTACTACATCCAATGGTTCAACAACAATGGCAAGGTTAAGGTAACATGTACTGTTCGTTTGCATATTAGTATCTATACATATGCTGATTTTGTTGATTGTGATGCGGTACCTATGCAAGCATGTTCCTTATTACTTGGTAGACCATGGCAATTTGATAAAAATGTTGTACACCATGGTAGAAACAATCATTATACTCTTTTTCATAAGGATAAAAATATTACTTTGCTTCCTATGACTCCTGATTCTATTTTAAAAGATGATATTAATAGAGCTAACAAAGCAAAACAGGAGAAGAATAACAGTGAAAATCAGATTGTGGCAAAAGAATTTGAGCAACAAATGAAGCCTAATAATAAACCATCTAGTGTTGCTTCTGAAATTAAATTGAAAAGTGCATGTTTATTTGCCACCAAATCTGATATTGATGAGCTAGATTTCAGCAAATCTGTTTGCTATGCTTTTGTGTGCAAAGAGGCATTATTTTCATTCGAGGACGTGCCTTCCTCTTTGCCTCCTGCTGTCACTAACATTATGCAGGAGTTCGCTGACGTATTTCCATAAGACGTGCCACCGGGATTACCACCCATTCGAGGGATTGAGCATCAAATTGACTTAATTCCCGGTGCATCGCTACCCAACCGTGCACCATACCGTACCAATCCAGAGGAGACGAAGGAGATTATGCGTCAAATACAGGAGCTGCTCGACAAAGGTTATATACGCGAATCTCTTAGTCCTTGTGCTGTTCCTATTATACTAGTGCCTAAAAAGGATGGTACGTCACGCATGTGTGTTGATTTTAGAGGCATTAATAATATTACTATTCGTTATCGTCATCCTATTCCTAGGCTAGATGATATGCTTGATGAATTGAGTGGCTCTACAATATTCTCCAAAGTTGATTTGCGTAGTGGATACCATCAAATTCGTATGAAATTGGGTGATGAATGGAAAACAACATTTAAAACTAAGTTTGGTTTATATGAGTGGTTAGTCATGCCTTTTGGGTTAACTAATGCGCCTAGTACTTTCATGAGACTAATGAACGAAGTTTTACGTGCTTTCATTGGACGATTTGTGGTAGTCTATTTTGATGATATACTGATTTATAGCAAATCTTTGGAAGAACATTTGGAACATTTACGTGCTGTTTTTATTGCTCTACGTGATGCACATTTGTTTGGTAACCATGGGAAGTGCACCTTTTGCACCGACCGAGTATCTTTTCTTGGCTATGTTGTTACTCCACAGGGAATTGAAGTTGACAAAGCCAAGATTAAAGCTATTGAGAGTTGGCCGCAGCCCAAAACGGTCACACAAGTGAGGAGTTTTCTTGGCCTCGCTGGATTCTATAGGCGTTTTGTGAGAGATTTCAGCACCATTGCTGCACCACTCAACGAGCTTACAAAGAAGGATGTGCCTTTTGTTTGGGGTACCGCACAGGAAGAAGCCTTCATGGTATTGAAAGATAAGTTGACACATGCTCCTTTACTCCAACTTCCTGATTTTAATAAGACTTTTGAGCTTGAATGTGATGCTAGTGGAATTGGATTAGGAGGTGTGTTATTACAAGATGGCAAACCTGTTGCATACTTTTCTGAAAAATTGAGTGGGCCTAGTCTGAATTATTCTACTTATGATAAAGAATTATATGCTCTTGTTCGGACTTTAGAAACATGGCAACATTATTTGTGGCCCAAAGAATTTGTTATACATTCTGATCATGAATCTTTGAAACATATTAAAAGTCAAGCTAAAGTGAATCGTAGACATGCTAAATGGGTTGAATTCATTGAGACTTTCCCTTATGTCATTAAACACAAGAAGGGTAAAGAAAATGTTATTGCTGATGCTTTGTCTCGTTGCTATACTATGCTTTCACAACTTGACTTCAAAATATTTGGTTTGGAGACCATCAAAGATCAATATGTGCGTGATGCTGATTTTAAAGATGTATTGCAGAATTGTAAAGAAGGAAGAAAATGGAACAAGTTTGTCGTTAATGATGGATTTGTGTTCCGTGCTAACAAGCCATGCATTCCAGCTATCTCTGTTCGTCTTTTGTTGTTGCAGGAGGCGCATGGGGGAGGACTAATGGGACACTTTGGCGTGAAGAAGACGGAGGACGTACTTGCTACACATTTCTTTTGGCCAAAGATGAGACGGGATGTTGAGCGTTTTATTGCTCGCTGCACTACATGTCAAAAAGCTAAGTCACGACTCAATCCTCATGGTTTATATATGCCTTTGCCTGTACCTAGTGTTCCTTGGGAGGATATATCTATGGACTTTGTTTTAGGTTTACCTAGAACAAAGAAGGGGAGGGATAGCATATTTGTTGTCGTGGATAGATTCTCGAAAATGGCACACTTTATACCATGTCATAAAAGCGATGATGATGTTAATGTTGCTGATTTGTTCTTTCGTGAAATTATTCGCTTGCATGGTGTGCCAAATACTATTGTTTCAGATCGTGATACTAAATTTCTTAGCCACTTTTGGAGATGTTTATGGGCTAAGTTGGGGACTAAACTGCTTTTTAGTACTACTTGTCACCCCCAAACTGATGGACAAACTGAAGTAGTCAATAGAACATTGTCTACTATGCTTAGGGCTGTTTTGAAGAATAATAAGAAAATGTGGGAGGAATGTTTGCCTCATATTGAATTTGCTTATAATCGTTCATTGCATTCTACTACTAAGATGTGCCCTTTTGAAGTTGTGTATGGTTTCCTACCTCGTGCACCTATTGATTTGTTGCCTCTTCCATCTTCGGAGAAGGTTAATTTTGATCCTAAAGAACGTGCTGAATTGATTTTAAAATTGCATGAGTTAACTTAGGAAAACATTGAGCGTATGAATGCTAAATATAAACTTGCTGGAGATAAGGGTAGAAAACATGTTGTGTTTGCACCTGGAGATCTTGTTTGGTTACATTTGCGTAAGGATAGATTTCCTAATTTGCGCAAATCAAAGCTAATGCCACGTGCTGCTGGTCCCTTTAAGGTGTTGGAGAAAGTAAATGATAATGCATATAAACTTGAGCTGCCTGCAGATTTTGGGGTTAGTCCCACTTTTAACATTGCAGATTTGAAGCCTTATTTGGGAGACGAAGATGAGCTTCCGTCGAGGACGACTTCATTTCAGGAAGGGGAGGATGATGAGGACATCAATACCATTGTTACACCCACAACCCCTACTGCTACATATACTGGACCAATTACTAGAGCTCGCGCACGCCAATTAAATTATCAGGTAGTTTCGTTTCTTGGTAATGATTCTAATGTTCATGAGAATATGATGCTGCCTAAATTGGATACATTTGTTTTGCTTACAAGTGAAGGGCCTAGCTTGGAGAAGGATGGACATTGGAGCAAGAACAAGCATGGAGATGATGCCATGCGCAAGGGGAACCAGAACGGAGTTACAAGTGATGATTTCAGGACTTTGAAGCCACCATAATGGGTGCATGAAGCCTTGGACGAAATATACAAGATGCCACTTCATAAATTTCGTCCCGAGGCTATTCTAGGTGTTGCGTCACTTTATTATTGGGCCAGGCCCATGTAACTTCGAAATACATAAGTATAGGCTATTTTTAGAGTCCGTATGTGTGGGGAAACAAGAGATAGGGTTGATTTCGGACCCCTCCACCAAGGGCCACGAAATTCCCCCCTCTTCCTCCATATGTACAGCCCTTAGGGCGCCGTTTAGACTTTGGGTTTTGTTTAGATTAAAAGTTCGCCATAGCTGCAACTTCGCGTACTTCGTTTGTGTTCAACGACCAGACAAAGGCGTCACAGAACCCCACCTTGATCAATAAAACTTTCATCTTATATTCTCAATATCCAGATTGCAATCTTAGTTTCTTGCTTGTTCTTCGTTTGCTCGCAGGAAACAGACCCTTGTGGTCAGGTTAATCGTGCTCCGGCGTGGTCAATAACCTCTCGGAGTTGGTTTAGCGATTGCTAAGGCGCGACGTCCTCGCACGTTCGTAGTCGGATCGTCAAAGTCGACTTCCACCAAAGCGATATCCATCATCTCATCGAAAGACGGACACCTTTGCCTCTATCAATGTTTATTTGCCACCAAATCTGGTATTGATGAGCTAGATTTCAGCAACTCTGTTTGCTATGCTTTTGTGTGCAAAGAGGCATTATTTTCTTTCAAGGACGTGCCTTCTTCTTTGCCCCCTGCTATCACTAACATTTTGCAGGAGTTCGCTGACGTCTTTCCACAAGACGTGCCACCGGGATTACCACCTATTCGAGGGATTGAGCATCAAATTGACTTAATTCCTGGTGCATCGCTACCCAACCGTGCACCATAACGTGCCAATCCAGAGGAGACGAAGGAGATTATGCGTCAAGTACAGGAGCTGCTCAACAAAGGTTATATACGCGAATCTCTTAGTCCTTGTGTTGTTCCTATTATACTAGTGCCTAAAAAGGATGGTACGTCACGTATGTATGTTGATTGTAGAGGCATTAATAATATTACTATTCGTTATCGTCATCCTATTCCTAGGCTAGATGATATGCTTGATGAATTGAGTGGCTCTACAATATTCTCCAAAGTTGATTTGCGTAGTGGATACCATCAAATTCGTATGAAATTGGGTGATGAATGGAAAACAACATTTAAAACTAAGTTTGGTTTATATGAGTGGTTAGTCATGCCTTTTGGGTTAACTAATGCGCCTAGTACTTTCATGAGACTAGTGAACGAAGTTTTACGTGCTTTCATTGGACGATTTGTGGTAGTCTATTTTGATGATATACTGATTTATAGCAAATCTTTGGAAGAACATTTGGAACATTTACGTGTTGTTTTTATTGCTCTACGTGATGCATGTTTGTTTGGTAACCTTGGGAAGTGCACCTTTTGCACCGACCGAGTATCTTTTCTTGGCTATGTTGTTACTCCATAGGGAATTGAAGTTGACAAAGCCAAGATTGAAGCTATTGAGAGTTGGCCGCAGCCCAAAACGGTCACACAAGTGAGGAGTTTTCTTGGCCTCGCTGGATTCTATAGGCGTTTTGTGAGAGATTTCAGCACCATTGCTGCACCTCTCAACGAGCTTACAAAGAAGGATGTGCCTTTTGTTTGGGGTACCGCACAGGAAGAAGCCTTCATGGTATTGAAAGATAAGTTGACACATGCTCCTTTACTCCAACTTCCTGATTTTAATAAGACTTTTGAGCTTGAATGTGATGCTAGTGGAATTGGATTAGGAGGTGTGTTATTACAAGATGGCAAACCTGTTGCATACTTTTCTGAAAAATTGAGTGGGCCTAGTCTGAATTATTCTACTTATGATAAAGAATTATATGCTCTTGTTCGGACTTTAGAAACATGGCAACATCACTTATGGCCCAAAGAATTTGTTATACATTCTGATCATGAATCTTTGAAACATATTAAAAGTCAAGCTAAACTGAATTGTAGACATGCTAAATGGGTTGAATTCATTGAGACTTTCCCTTATGTCATTAAACACAAGAAGGGTAAAGAAAATGTTATTGCTGATGCATTGTCTCGTCGCTATACTATGCTTTCACAACTTGACTTCAAAATATTTGGCTTGGAGACCATCAACGATCAATATGTGCATGATGCTGATTTTAAAGATGTATTGCAGAATTGTAAAGAAGGAAGAACCTGGAATAAGTTCGTTGTTAATGATGGATTTGTGTTCCGTGCTAACAAGCTATGCATTCCAGCTAGCTCCGTTCGTCTTTTGTTGTTGCAGGAGGCGCATGGAGGAGGACTAATGGGACACTTTGGCGTGAAGAAGACGGAGGACGTACTTGCTACACATTTCTTTTGGCCAAAGATGAGACGGGATGTTGAGCGTTTTATTACTCGCTGCACTACATGTCAAAAAGCTAAGTCACGACTCAATCCTCATGGTTTATATATGCCTTTGCCTGTACCTAGTGTTCCTTGGGAGGATATATCTATGGACTTTATTTTAGGATTACCTCGAACAAACAAGGGGAGGGATAGCATATTTGTTGTCGTGGATAGATTCTCGAAAATGGCACACTTTATACCATGTCATAAAAGCGATGATGCTGTTAATGTTGCTGATTTGTTCTTTCGTGAAATTATTCGCTTGCATGGTGTGCCAAATACTATTGTTTCAGATCGTGATACTAAATTTCTTAGCCACTTTTGCAGATGTTTATGGGCTAAGTTGGGGACTAAACTGCTTTTTAGTACTACTTGTCACCCCCAAACAGATGGACAAACTGAAGTAGTCAATAGAACATTGTCTACTATGCTTAGGGCTGTTTTGAAGAATAATAAGAAAATGTGGGAGGAATTCTTGCCTCATATTGAATTTGCTTATAATCGTTCATTGCATTCTACTACTAAGATGTGCCCTTTTGAAGTTGTGTATGGTTTCCTACCTCGTGCACCTATTGATTTGTTGCCTCTTCCATCTTCGGAGAAGGTTAATTTTGATGCTAAAGAACATGCTGAATTGATTTTAAAAATGCATGAGTTAACTAAGGAAAACATTGAGCGTATGAATGCTAAATATAAAATTGCTGGAGACAAGGGTAGAAAACATCTTGTGTTTGCACCTGGAGATCTTGTTTGGTTACATTTGCGTAAGGATAGATTTCCTGATGTGCACAAATCAAAGTTAATGCCACGTGCTGGTGGTTCTTTTAAGGTGTTGGAGAAAATAAATGATAATGCATATAAACTTGACCTGCCTGCAGATTTTGGGGTTAGTCCCACTTTTAACATTGCAGAGTTGAAGCCTTATTTGGGTGAGGAAGATGAGGTTCCGTCGAGGACGACTTCATTTCAAGAAGGGGAGGATGATGAGGACATCAATACCATTGTTACACCCACAGCCCCTGCTGCTATACATACTGGACCAATTACTAGAGCACGTGCACGCCAACTAAATTACCAGGTGATAGAGGCGAGGGTGTCCCGATCTTTCGATGAGATGATAACTATCGATTTGGTGGAGACGACTTTGACGATCCGACTACAAACGTGCACGACGTTGCGCCTTAGCAATCGCTAAACCAATCTCCTGAGGTTACTGACGATGCTGGAAGCACAGTCAGCCTGACCACGAAGGTCTATTCCTGCAAGCAATCGAAGAACGAGCAAGAATATGATAAAGCAATCTGAATATTGCAAATATATATGAGGTATTGATAATGGTGGGGATCCGTAAGCGGTCTTGGTCTGGTCGTTGGACACAAACGAAGTACACGAAGTTGCAATGGCTAACTTTTAACTAAACAAATCCCCCAGGAAAAAGCTACTAGATGGATCTACTTATATAGGAGCAAGGGGTGGCGGCCAAGGAGGTGGGAGGACGTCCCAAGGCAGCCTAAAACTAACCCTATGTCATACAAGGCTCATGGGCCCAAGTGGAGGTGATGCAACACCTTTGGGCTTGTAGTTTGACTCGGATTCTGCTGCAATGTCAGATTGTTTCGTCCGTAACTCAACGCTCTAGACGAATTTGAAGGTGAATCCAATTGGGTTGGAAAGAGCACGAAATCTAGTTTCCAACAAAAAAAGATCACCCAATTCGGAGTCCGTATGAAAAAGTTGTTGGCGTTTTGAGTCAGGTATGTCTGTGCAGTCCGAATCTGAATCCAGAACGTGAGAGACTTGGACTCTATCTTCTCTTGGCCCAAAAATGTCGTGAGAGGACTTTTTGAACACAACCTAAACTTCTCCTTTTCCCGTATCTTCATATGTGGATTGTACAAATGTCCCATACACCTGCAATTAGACAAAACACAAAAGTGTGTGAAGTATTTTTGTTCTGGATAACATAAATAGATTATTGAATAGTTTGCATTAGAAATCACCTGACAAATATGCATGTATGCAATATTTTTGGTCGTATCCAAGGTATTCATGTCCTCATCATCCTCCCCTTTTTGAAAACAAAGCCGTCCTCGGCGTTGCTTAATCTGAAATGTGGCTAACAAAAGAGACAAGGTGTACATGTTGTATATGTATATGTCATTCAGTTTAACTTCCGTTGATTTTTGCACGTATGACACATGTATACATGAGTAACTTTCATAGTTCATAAAAACTAAAGCCAAAAAATTATTACAAGATGTAGAAGGCATGAAAATATTAGAACTCAGTTTGCACATATAAGTGAAGCTCTTATTCATTTCAAAAGATTCGCAATGTTCATCATTAAACCATCCCAACTTTGGTGAATAAACCTTACTTGCATCGAATTTACATGCTACAACATGCTTAAATGAACTATAGGTTTGAAGAACAGACTCGATCTAAACTATGAAAAACTGTAAAATCTCACCGAGCAACCTGGAAATCTGATACCACTTGATAGAGGCGAGGGTGCCCCGATCTTTCGATGAGATGATAACTATCGATTTGGTGGAGACGACTTTGACGATCCGACTACAAACGTGCACGACGTTGCGCCTTAGCAATCGCTAAACCAATCTCCTGAGGTTACTGACGATGCCGGAAGCACAGTCAGCCTGACCACGAAGGACTATTCCTGCAAGCAATCGAAGAACGAGCAAGAATATGATAAAGCAATCTGAATATTGCAAATATATATGAGGTATTGATAATGGTGGGGATCCATAAGCGGTCTTGGTCTGGTCGTTGGACACAAACGAAGTACACGAAGTTGCAATGGCTAACTTTTAACTAAACAAATCCCCCAGGAAAAAGCTACTAGATGGATCTACTTATATAGGAGCAAGGGGTGGCGGCCAAGGAGGTGGGAGGACGTCCTAAGGCAGCCTAAAACTAACCCTAGGTCGTACAAGGCTCATGGGCCCAAGTGGAGGTGATGCAACACCTTTGGGCTTGTAGTTTGCCTCGGATTCTGCTGCAACGTCAGATTGTTTCGTCCGTAACTCAACGCTCCAGACGAATTTGAAGGTGAATCCAATTGGGTTGGAAAGAGCATGAAATCTAGTTTCCAACAGAAAAAGAATCACCCAATTCGGAGTCCGTATGAAAAAGTTTTTGGCGTTTTGAGTCAGGTATGTCTGTGCAGTCCGAATCTGAATCCAGAACGTGGGAGACTTGGACTCTATCTTCTCTTGGCCCAAAAGTGTCGTGAGAGGACTTTTTGAACACAACCTAAACTTCTCCTTTTCCCGTATCTTCATATGCGGATTGTACAAATGTCCCATACACCTGCAATTAGACAAAACACAAAAGTGTGTGAAGTATTTTTGTTCTGGATAACATAAATAGATTATTGAATAGTTTGCATTAGAAATCACCTGACAAATATGCATGTATGCAATATTTTTGGTCGTATCCAAGGTATTCATGTCCTCATCACCAGGTACTTTCGTTTCTTGGTAATGATTCTAATGTTCATGAGAATATGATGCTGCCTAAATTGGATACATTTGTTTTGCTTACAAATGAAGGGCCTAGCTTGGAGAAGGATGAACATTGGAGCAAGAGAAAGCATGGAGATGATGGCATGCGCAAGGGGAACAAGAACGGAGTTACGAGTGATGATTTCAGGTCTTTGAAGGCACCATAAGAGTGCATGAAGCCTTGGACGAAATATACAAGATGCCACTTCATAAATTTCGTCCAGAGGCTATTATAGGTGCTGCGTCACCTTTTTATTCGGCCAGGCCCATGTAATTTTGAAATACATTAGTATATGCTATTTTTAGAGTCCGTATGTGTGGGGAAACAAGAGATAGGGTTGATTTCGGACCCCTCCACCAAGGGCCACGAAATTCCCCCTCTCTTCCTCCATATATACAGCCCTTAGGGCACCGTTTAGACTTTGGGTTTTGTTTAGATTAAAGTTCGCCATAGCTGCAACTTCGTGTACTTCGTTTGTGTTCAACGACCAGACAAAGGCGTCATAGAACCCCACCTTGATCAATAAAGCTTTCATCTTATTTTCGCAATATCCAGATTGCAATCTCAGTTTCTTGCTTGTTCTTCGTTTGCTCGCAGGAAACAGACCCTGGTGGTCAGGTTGATCGTGCTCCGGCGTGGTCAATAACCTCTCGGAGTTGGTTTAGCGATTGCTAAGGCGCGACGTCCTCGCACGTTCGTAGTCGGATCGTCAAAGTCGACTCCCACCAAAGCGAAATCCATCATCTCATCGAAAGACGGGACACCTTTGCATGTATCAGCATTAGTTAACCCAAAAGGCATGACTAACCACTCATATAATCCAAACTTAGTTTTAAATGTTGTTTTCCATTCACCCCCCAATTTCATACGAATTTGATGGTATCCACTACGCAAATCAACTTTGGAGAATATTGTAGAGCCACTCAATTCATCAAGCATATCATCTAGCCTAGGAATAGGATGACGATAACAAATAGTAATATTATTAATGCCTCTACAATCAACACACATACGCGATGTACCATCCTTTTTCGGCAGTAGAATAATAGGAACAGCACAAGGACTAATGGATTCGCGTATATAACCTTTGTCGAGAAGCTCTTGTACTTGACGCATAATATCCTTCATCTCCTCTGGATTGGTACGGTATGGCGCACGGTTTGGCAGTGATGCACCGGGAATTAAGTCAATCTGATGCTCAATCCCTCGAATAGACGGTAATCCCGGTGGCACGTCTTGTGAAAAGACGTCAGCGAACTCCTGCAAAATGTTAGTGACAGCAGGAGGCAAAGAGGAAGGCACGTCCTCGAATGAAAATAATGCCTCTTTCCACACAAAAGCATAGCAAACAGATTTGCTAAAATCTAGCTCATCAATATCTGATTAATGGCAAGTAAACATGCACTTTTCAACTTAATTTCAGAAGCAACACTAGATGGTTTACTATTAGGCTTCATTTGTTGCTCAAATTCTTTTGCCATAATCTGATTTTCACTCTTATTTTTCTCCTATTTTGCTTTATTAGCTCTATTAATATCATCTTTCAAAATGGACTCAGGAGTCATAGGAAGCAAAGTAATATTTTTATCCTTATGAACAAGAGTATACTGATTGTTTCTACCATGGTGTACAGAATTTTTATCAAATTGCCATGATCTACCAAGTAATAAGGAACATGCTTGCATAGGTACCACATCACAATCAACATAATCAGCATATGTAGAGATACTAAAATGCACACGAACAGTACGTGTTACCTTAACCTTGCCGCTGTTGTTGAACCATTGGATGTAGTAAGGATGTGGATGTGGTCTTGTGGTGAGAGAAAGCTTCTCCACCATCTCCATCCTAGCCAAGTTGTTGCAGCTCCCTCCCTCTATGATGACGCGCACAGAACGTTCCTTCACAACTCCCTTGGTATGGAAAAAATTGTGCCTCTGATTTTGCTCAGCTTGTGTGACCTGGACACTCAAAACACGTTGAGCAACTAAACATTCATACCTGTCAGCGTCTTCAGGAGCCATGTATTGCGTCTCATGATCAGAATCATCTCCACCATGTTCTTCATGTGTAATAAGAGCCAACATCTCCTCATCATAGTCACTAGCGGACTCATACCCACCATCCTCAGTAGCAATCATCACACGCTGAGATTTGCATTCTCTCGCATAATGACCTCTTCCCTTACAACGATGACAAATAATATCACTTGTGTGCCCAGTTGATGCCATTGAAGAAGAAGAGCTCTGTGTAGGCCCGGCAGGTGTGCTCTTGGCAGATTGTGGAGGTTGTGCCTGCTTTCTTGTATCAAGGCTGGAGGTAACAGCTGATGGAGGTGCTGGTGTAGTGGAAGTAGAGGATGCACGCGGTGTCCATGATGAAAGTCGACCTGCAGAAAAGTTAGTTCGCGCCAATGCTTGTCGATCCTGCACTTCATGTTCAGCTTTACAAGCAAGATGGAATAATCGAGTGATATTAGTATACTCCTTATACTCTAGAATGGTCTGAATCTATCTATTTAATCCACCTATAAAATGTGCAAGCATAGCTTCATTCTCCTCAACAATACCACATCTAATCATGCCAGTTTGTAATTCCTGATAATATTCTTCTACAGAATTTTTTCTTTGTCTTAAACGCTGCAATTTTTGAAGCAATTCACGTTGATAATATGGTGGAACTCAACGAGTACACATAGCAGTTTTCAAAGCAGCCCAAGTAGTTGGAATAGGATATAATCTACAATGTTCAGACCACCATAGACATGCAAAACTAGTGAAAGCACAAACAGCAGCAGCAACCCGTCTCTCCTCGGGATATTGTAAACATGTAAAACGTTGTTCAGTTTCTAACTCCCAAGTAAGATATATATCAGGAACATATCTACCCTCAAATGGTGGAATATTCAATTTCAGTTTCGGAATATGGTCATTATCTCGTACCTGAGGTTGTAGTGCAGGCCTACCGTTGCGAATATATACCTGAGGTCGACCTGCTGGTGGTGCTGGTGGCTGCACATAGTTCTGATTTTGATCAACCTCATCCTCATAATATTCCTCCACCTCTACAGTAACAGCAGGAGCTACAGAAGCACCAACAGCAGTAGCAGCGGCACCAGAATTTTGTCCTGGCTCAATAGGAACACGCTGTGCTCGTCCATACTGATTCGGAAGGGGGCGTTGTTGTAGTTGTTGTTGTTGCAGAGGTGCGATAGGTGCAGCCGGCGGTGGTTGTGGGAGACGTTTGAGTAATTCATCGGACTTGGCGTCCAACTTGGTGTCAATTGTCTTCTCAATGTCATCCATCCTCTCCAATGCCTTTCCAAAGCTGGCCATCACGTCTTCCACTTGTTGACCCAACATTTGATGAAACTTATCATGAAGGTCCTTGTTCGTCATGTTCTCCCAGTCAATCTCGTCGGCGTGTGTTCCTGCCATAGTTAGCAGCAATAGAAACAGACAAGTATATGATCCTACAGACAACTGGAATATGGTGGTGGTGGGGTGTCACAAATCCTTCAAGCAAATCTCAAGTTCTTACCAGTTCTTACCTAGCAGCAGGTGGTGATCAGCAACCGTTGTTGTCAAAACTCTCAAAGCTTGGATAGAGCGATTACCAGGGAGAGTCAAACGCACGACGTAGATGTATGTGGAGCTGGGAAGGCTTATAATATGGTAGCAAAAAGGGTCAGCAATAATCAATTCAGAGATGCAAAAGTTGAATAAACGCTCAACGACAGTACTGTGCTAGTCCTAGGCTAGACTGTGCTAGAGACGCGAGCCTAGAACACCAACAAAATCACGGCGCGGCACGTAAACATGGGAGGAGCACACTCTGATTTTTTTTCTCTTTTTTTGCACTTTTTTTCCTCTTTTTTTTTGCTCCGCAACAAATTTATTTCGAAAAAGTCTACAAATGGTCTAAAAACTGCCTAGCCAGAATTTTCCTTTTTTGAGTTTGGAACTATTTCTCTACTGCGGGTAGCATGGAAGTTGGGGAGTCCTTCTCTGTCCCGACTCGGAGTATGGCGTGATCTGGAAACCCAAAATAGAGTAACAAAATACTGGACTCGGAATAGCGTGATGGTGGCGGATACGTGGTATATGGTCGCGGCAATGACGATGGTGGTATATGGCAGCGGTGATGATGATGCTGGTATATGGCAACGGTGATGACAATGGTGCGGCGGCGTGACAACTTGTGAACAGAACTCGAAACTCTAAAGTACTAGACGCTAGGACCAGCAACTTGACACGACGATGCAACCGCAAATTCAACAAAGCAAATACAGAAAAGATTATGCAAAGGCTCAGATTGGTTCGGATAAGATGAACTAACCCTAACTTTTTTTTGGCTTTTTCGTGGACTATAGGTATGAAGAACAGACTCAATCTAAACTATGAAAAACTGTAAAATCTCACTGAGCAACCTGGAACTCTGATACCACTTGATAGAGGCAAAGGTGTCCCGTCTTTCGATGAGATGATGGATATCGCTTTGGTGGAAGTCGACTTTGACGATCTGACTACGAACGTGCGAGGACGTCGCGCCTTAGCAATCGCTAAACCAACTCCGAGAGGTTATTGACCACGCCGGAGCACGATCAACCTGACCACAAGGGTCTGTTTCCTGATAGCAAACGAAGAACAAGCAAGAAATTGAGATTGCAATCTAGATATTGCGAATATAAGATGAAAGCTTTATTGATCAAGGTGGGGTTCTGAGACGTCTTTGTCTGGTCGTTGAACACAAACAAAGTACGCGAAGTTGCAGCTATGGCGAACTTTAATCTAAACAAAACCCAAAGTCTAAATGGTGCCCTAAGGGCTGTATATATGGAGGAAGAGGGGGGGAATTTCGTGGCCCTTGGTGGAGGGGTCCGAAATCAACCCTATCTCTTGTTTCCCCAAACATACGGACTCTAAAAATAGCCTATACTTATGTATTTCGAAATTACATGGGTCTGGCCCAATAATAAGGTGACGCAGCACCTAGAATAGCCTCGGGACGAAATTTGTGAAGTGGCATCTTGTATATTTCGTCCAAGGATTCATGCACCCATTATGGTGACTTCAAAGTCCTGAAATCATCACTTGTAACTCCGTTCGTGTTCCCATTGCGCATGCCATAATCTCCATGCTTGTTCGTGCTCCAATGTCCATCCTTCTCCAAGATAGGCCCTTCATTTGTAAGCAAAACAAATGTATCCATTTTAGGCAGCATCATATTCTCATGAACACTAGAATCATTACCAAGAAACGAAAGTACCTGATAATTTAATTGACGGGCGCGTGCTCTAGTAATTGGTCCAGTATATGTAGCAGCAGGGGCTGAGGGTGTAACAATGGTATTGATGTCCTCATCAGTAACTCATGCGTGTGAAAGCCAAGAACAAAACATTCCTGGCATCGATCAATATATATGTGTAAACGATATTTCCACTATAGAGGACAAGAAATTTTGGGGCGGTTAGGCAAAAAGCGCATGTGAAAATGAAGTACTTTCAAGGACTGCCATAGAATGGAAAGATGTTCACTAAAAGGGTAACAATTTTGTCATTCGGAGCCCGTGTCGGACCCACAAGTTCTCAAACTGCTCGCGGTGAGCGTCAGAATCCAGAAAATACTCCCCGCTTGCGTGAGGAGGCCCGGAGTACCCTCAGATACGGCCTTAAGCAGGACTTTTTGGCCCTAAAAAATCAAAGAACATCATTCGTCGCCATTTTTCAGACAAGTTTCTGAACCCGTTGGCACTTCCTTTTGAAGGAAATTTGAGAGATTATGTTCCTTATAGACATTAGCCCCCCTGGTAGGGACAAACGTACCTTTCTGCAGATGCTCTATGATCCAGGCAATCTCATTTGACCGTAAATTGAAGAAAATCCAGCGCCTATATGCCTTATTCTCCTTGTTTTCGCCGGATGGCATGCTGTAACTCATGCACGTGAAAGCCAAGAACTAAAGGGCATTCCAGGCATCGGTCAATATATATGTGGAAATGATATCTCCACTATATAGGACAAGAAATTTTGGGGCAGTCAGGCAAAAAGCGCACGAGAAAAGGAAGTACTTTCAAGGACTGCCACAGAATGGACAGATGCTCACTAAGACGGTCATAATTTTGTCATTAGGAGTCCGTGTCGGACCCATAAGTACTCAAACTGCTCGCGACGAGCGCGCGAATCCAAAAAATACTCCGTGCTTGCGCCAGGAGGCCCGGAGTACCCTCCAATTCAGCCTTAAGCAGGACTTTTTGGCCCTGAAAGTCAAAGAACATCATTCATCGCTGTTTTTCAGACAAGTTTCTGAACCCATTGGCACTTCCTTTTGAAGGAAATTCGCGAGATTATATTGCTTATGGACATTATCCCCCCTGGTAGGGACAAACGTACCTTTCTATAGATGCTCTATGATCCGGGCAATCTCATTTAGCCGTAAATTGAAGAAAATCCAGCGGCTATATGCCTTATTCTCCTTGTTTTCGCCGGATGGCATGCTGTAACTCATGCATGTGAAAGCCAAGAACAAAAGGGCTTTCCTGGCATCGATCAATATATATGTCGAAACGATATCTCCACTATAGAGGACAAGAAATTTTGGGGCAGTCAGGCAAAAAGCGCACGAGAAAATGAAGTACTTTCAAGGACTGCCATAGAATGGACAGATGCTCACTAAGACGGTCATAATTTTATCATTAGGAGTCCGTGTCGGACCCATAAGTACTCAAACTGCTCGCGACGAGCGCGCGAATCCAAAAAAATACTCCTCACTTGCGCTAGGATGCCCGGAGTAGCCACTAATTCAGCCTTAAGCAGGACTTTTTGGCCCTCAAAGTCAAAGAACATCATTCGTCGTTGTTTTTCGGACAAGTTTCTGAACCCATTGGCACTTCCTTTTGAAGAAAATTCGCGAGATTATGTTTCTTATAGACATTATCCCCCTGGTAGGGACAAATGTACATTTCTGCAGATGCCCTATGATCCGAGAAATCTCATTTGGACGTAAATTGATGAAAATCCAGCGGCTATATGCCTTATTCTCCTTTTTTTCGCCGGATGGCATGCTGTAACTCATGCGCGTGAAAGCCAAGAACAAAAGGGCATTCCTGGCATCGGTCAATATATATGTGGAAACGATATCTCCACTATAGAGGACAAGAAATTTTGGGGCAGTCAGGCAAAAAGCGCACAAGAAAATGAAGTACTTTCAAGGACTGCCATAGAATGGACAGATGTTCACTAAAACAGTCATAATTTTGTCATTCAGAGTCCGTGTCGGACCCATAAGTACTCAAACTGCTCGCGGCGAGCGCGCGAATCCAAAAAATACTCCCCGATTACGCCAGGAGGCCTGGAGTACCCTCAAATTCAGCTTAAGCAGGACTTTTTGGCCCTGAAAGTCAAAGAACATCATTCGTCGCTGTTTTACAAACAAGTTTCTGAACCCATTGGCATTTCCTTTTGAAGGAAATTTGAGAGATTATGTTCCTTATAGACATTAGCCCCCCGGTAGGGACAAATGTACCTTTCTGTAGATGCTCTATGATCCGGGCAATCTCATTTGGCCGTAAATTGAAGAAAATCCAGCGGCTATATGCCTTATTCTCCTTGTTTTCGCCGGATGGCATGCTTTAACTCATGCATGTGAAAGCCAAGAACAAAAGGGCATTCCTGGCATCGATCAATATATATGTGGAAACGATATCTCCACTATAGAGGACAAGAAATTTTGGGAAGGTTAGCCAAAAAGCGATTGTGAAAATGAAGTACTTTCAAGGACTGCCATGGAATGGACAGATGTTCACTAAAAGGGTAACAATTTTGTCATTCGGAGCCCGTGTCGGACCCACAAGTTCTCAAACTGCTCACGGCGGGCGTCTGAATCCAGAAAATACTCCCCATTTGCGCGAGGAGGCCCGGAGTACCCTCAGATACGGCCTTAAGCAGGACTTTTTGGCCCTGAAAGTCAAAGAACATCATTCGTCGCCATTTTTCAGAAAAGTTTCTGAACCCGTTGGCACTTCCTTTTGAAGGAAATTTGAGAGATTACGTTCCTTATAGACGTTAGCCCCCCTGGTAGGGACAAACGTACCTTTCTGCAGATGCTCTACGATCCAGGCAATCTCATTTGGCCGTAAATTGAAGAAAATCCAGCGACTATATGCCTTATTCTCCTTGTTTTCGCCGGATGGCATGCTGTAACTCATGCACGTGAAAGCCAAGAACTAAAGGGCATTCCACGCATCGGTCAATATATATGTGGAAACGATATCTCCACTATATAGGACAAGAAATTTTGGGACAGTCAGGCAAAAAGCGCACGAGAAAAGGAAGTACTTTCAAGGACTGCCATAGAATGGACAGATGCTCACTAAGACGGTCATAATTTTGTCATTAGGAGTCCGTGTCGGACCAATAAGTACTCAAACTGCTCGCGACGAGCGCGCGAATCCAAAAAATACTCCGCGCTTGCGCCAGGAGGCCCGGAGTACCCTCAAATTCAGCCTTAAGCAGGACATTTTGGCCCTGAAAGTCAAAGAACATCATTCATCGCTGTTTTTCAAACAAGTTTCTGAACCCATTGGCACTTCCTTTATAAGGAAATTCGCGAGATTATGTTGCTTATGGACATTATCCCCCCTGGTAGGGACAAGCGTACCTTTCTGCAAATGCTCTATGATCCGGGCAATCTCATTTAGCCGTAAATTGAAGAAAATCCAGCGGCTATATGCCTTTCCTTGTTTTCGCCGGCTGGCATGCTGTAACTCATGCGTGTGAAAGCCAAGAACAAAAGGGCATTCCTGGCATCGGTCAATATATATGTCGAAACGATGTCTCCACTATAGAGGACAAGAAATTTTGTGGCAGTCAGGCAAAAAGCGCACGAGAAAATGAAGTACTTTCAAGGACTGCCATAGAATGGACAGATGCTCACTAAGACGGTCATAATTTTGTCATTAGGGGTCCGTGTCGGACCCATAAGTACTCAAACTGCTCGCGGCGAGCGTGCGAATCCAAAAAAATACTCCTCGCTTGCGCCAGGAGGCCCGGAGTACCCTCCAATTCAGCCTTAAGCAGGACTTTTTGGCCCTGAAAGTCAAAGAACATCATTCGTCGCTGTTTTTCGGACAAGTTTCTGAACCCATTGGCACTTCCTTTTGAAGGAAATTCGCGAGATTATGTTGCTTATAGATATTATCCCCCTGGTAGGGACAAACATACCTTTCTGCAAATGCCCTATGATCCGGGAAATCTCATTTGGACGTAAATTGAAGAAAATCCAGCGGCTATATGCCTTATTCTCCCTGTTTTCACCGGATGGCATGCTGTAACTCGTGCGCGTGAAAGCCAAGAACAAAAGGGCATTCCTGGCATTGATCAATATATATGTGGAAACGATATCTCCACTATAGAGGACAAGAAATTTTGGGGCGGTTAGGCGAAAGGCGCACGTCAAAATGAAGTACTTTCAAGGACTGCCATAGAATGGACAGATGTTCACTAAAAGGGTAATAATTTTGTCATTCCGAGCCCGTGTCGGACCCATAAGTACTCAAATTGCTCCCGGAGAGTGCGCGAATCCAAAAAATACTCCCCGCTTGTGCCAGGAGGCCCGGAGTACCCTCAAATTCAGCCTTAAGCAGGACTTTTTGGCCCTGAAAGTCAAAGAACATCATTCGTCGCTATTTTTCAGACAAGTTTCTGAACCCATAGGCACTTCCTTTTGAAGGAAATTTGAGAGATTATGTTCCTTATAGACATTAGCCCCCTGGTAGGGACAAACGTACCTTTCTGCAGATGCTCTATGATCCGGGCAATCTCATTTAGCCATAAATTGAAGAAAATCCAGCGGCTATATGCCTTATTCTCCTTGTTTTCGCCGGATGGCACGCTGTAACTCATGCGCATGAAAGCCAAGAACAGAAGGGCATTCCTGGCATCGATCAATATATATGTGGAAGCGATATCTCCACTATAGAGCACAAGAAATTTTGGGGCGGTTAGGCAAAAAGCGCATGTCAAAATGAAGTACTTTCAAGGACTGCCATAGAATGGATAGATGTTAACTAAAAGGGTAATAATTTTGTCATTCGGAGCCCATGTCGGACCCACAAGTTATCATACAGCTGGCAGCGAGCGTCGGAATCCAGAAAATACTTCCCGCTTACGCGAGGAGGCCCGGAGTACCCTCAGATATGGCCTTAAGCAGGACTTTTTGGCCCTGAAAGTCAAAGAACATCATTCGTCGCTGTTTTTCGGACAAGTTTCTGAACCCATTGGCACTTCCTTTTGAAGGAAATTCGCGAGATTATGTTGCTTATAGACATTATCCCCCTGGTAAGGACAATCGTACCTTTCTGCAGATGCCCTGTGATCCGGGAAATCTCATTTGGACGTAAATTGAAGAAAATCCAGCGGGTATATGCCTTATTCTCCTTGTTTTCGCTGGATGGCATGCTGTAACTCATGCGCGTGAAAGCCAAGAACAAAAGGGCATTCCTGGCATTGATCAATATATATGTGGAAACGATATCTCCACTATAGAGGACAAGAAATTTTGGGGCGGTTAGGCAAAAAGCCCACGTCAAAATGAAGTACTTTCAAGGACTGCTGATGAGGACATCAATACCATTGTTACACCCACAGCCCCTGCTGCTATACATACTGGACCAATTACTAGAGCTCGTGCACGCCAACTAAATTACCAGGTACTTTCATTTTTTGGTAATGATTCTAATGTTCATGAGAATATGATGCTGCCTAAATTGGATACATTTGTTTTGCTTACAAATGAAGGGCCTAGCTTGGAGAAGGATGAACATTGGAGCAAGAGCAAGCATGGAGATGATGGCATGCGCAAGGGGAACAAGAATGGAGTTACAAGTGATGATTTCAGGACTTTGAAGCCACCATAATGGGTGCATGAAGCCTTGGACGAAATATACAAGATGCCACTTCAGAAATTTCGTCTAGAGGCTATTCTAGGTGCTGCGTCACCTTATTATTGGGCCAGGCCCATGTAATTTCGAAATACATAAGTATAGGTTATTTTTAGAATCCGTATGTGTGGGGAAACAAGAGATAGTGTTGATTTCGGACCCCTCCACCAAGGGTCACAAAATTCCCCCCTCTTCCTCCATATATACAGCCCTTAGGGCACCGTTTAGACTTTGGGTTTTGTTTAGATTAAAGTTCGCCATAGCTGCAACTTCGCGTACTTCGTTTGTGTTCAACGACCAGACAAAGGCGTCACAGAACCCCACCTTGATCAATAAAGCTTTCATCTTATATTCGCAATATCCAGATTGCAATCTCAGTTTCTTGCTTGTTCTTCGTTTGCCCGCAGGAAACAGACCCTCGTGGTCAGGTTGATCGTGCTCCGGCGTGGTCAATAACCTCTCGGAGTTGGTTTAAAGATTGCTAAGGCGCGACGTCCTCACACGTTCGTAGTTGGATCGTCAAAGTCGACTTCCACCAAAGTGAAATCCATCATCTTATCGAAAGACGGGACACCTTTGTCTCTATCAAGTGGTATCAGATTTCCAGGTTGCTCAGTGAGATTTTACAGTTTTTCGTAGTTTAGATCGAGTCTGTTCTTCATACCTATAGTCCATGAAAAAGCCAAAAAAAATTAGGGTTAGTTCATCCCATCCGAACCAATCTGAGCCTTTGCATAATCTTTTCTGTATTTGCTTTGTCGTGTCAAGTTGCTGGTCTTAGCGTCTAGTCTTTTAGAGTTTCGAGTTCTGTTCACAGGTTATCATCGTCGCTGCTGCCATATACCACCACCACATATTCACCGCCAATCTGAATCCATATACGCCACCACATATCCGCCGCCATCACGCCAATCCGAGTTCACCTGCAACATATATCCGTCACCTGTCTGAGTTCCACCAGATTCATCTCCGCCACCAGTCCGAGTTCCACCAGATTCATCTCCGCCACCAGTCCAAGTTCCACCATTTTCATCTCCGCCACCAGTGCTAGTCCGAGTCCAGTAATTGTTGCATTGTTCTCGATTTCCAGATCACGCGATACTCTGAGTCGTGACAGAGAAGGACTCCCCAACTTCCGAGCCATCCGCAGAAGAAAAATAGTTCCAGTTTCAAAAAAAAAGCTAAGTCTGGAAAATTCTGGCTAGGCAGTTTTTAGACCATTTGTAGACTTTTTCGAAAAAAATTGTTGCGGAGAAGATAGATGGCATTGAGAAGACATTCGAAACAAAGCTTGATAGCAAGTTTAATGAATTGCTCGCGCGTTTTCCACAACCACCGCCGGCTGCACCTATCGCACCTCTGCAACAACAACAACTACAACAACGCCCCCTTCCGAATCAGTATGGATGAGCACATCGTGTTCCTATTGAGCCAGGACAAAATTCTGGTGCCGCTGCTACTGCTGTTGGTGCTTCTGTAGCTCCTGTTGTTACTGCAGAGGTGGGGGAATATTATGAGGACGAGGTTGATCAAAATCAGAACTACGTGCAGCCACCAGCACCACCACCAGCAGGTCGACCTCAGGTATATATTCGCAACGGTAGGCCTGCACTACCACCTCAGGTACGAGATAATGACCATATTCCGAAACTGAAATTGAATATTCCACCATTTGAGGGTAGATATGTTCCTGATATATATCTTACGTGGGAGTTAGAAACTGAACAATGTTTTACATGTTTACAATATCCCGAGGAGAGACGGGTTGCTGCTGCTGTTTGTGCTTTCACTAGTTTTGCATGTGTATGGTGGTCTGAACATTGTAGATTATATCCTATTCCAACTACTTGGGCTGCTTTGAAAACGGCTATGCGTACTCGTTGGGTTCCACCATATTATCAACGTGAATTGCTTCAAAAATTGCAGCGTTTAAGACAAGGGAAAAATTCTGTAGAAGAATATTATCAGGAATTACAAACTGGCATGATTAGATGTGGTATTGTTGAGGAGAATGAAGCTATGCTTGCACGTTTTATAGGTGGATTAAATAGAGAGATTCAGACCATTCTAGAGTATAAGGAGTATACTAATATCACTCATTTATTCCATCTTGCTTGTAAAGCTGAACGTGAAGTGCAGGATCGACAAGCATTGGCGCGAACTAACTTTTCTGCAGGTCGACTTTCATCATGGACACCGCGTGCATCCTCTACTTCAACTGCACCAGCACCTCCATCAGGTGCTACCTCTAGCCGTGATACAAGAAAGCAGGCACAACCACCACTATCTGCCAAGAGCGCACCTGCCGGGCCTACGTAGAGCTCTTCTTCTTCCATGGCATCAACTAGGCACACAAGTGATATTATTTGTCGTCGTTGTAAGGGAAGAGGTCATTATGCGAGAGAATGCAAATCTCAGCGTGTGATGATTGCTACTGAGGATGGTGGGTATGAGTCCGCTAGTGACTATGATGAGGAGACGTTGGCTCTTATTACACGTGAAGAACATGGTGGAGATGATTCTGATCATGAGACGCAATACATGGCTCCGGAAGACGCTGACAGGTATGAATGTTTAGTTGCTCAACGTGTTTTGAGTGTGCAGGTCACACAAGCTGAGCAAAATCAGAGGCACAATTTGTTCCATACCAAGGGAGTTGTGAAGGAACGTTCTGTGCGCGTCATCATAAACGGAGGGAGCTGCAACAACTTGGCTAGCATGGAGATTGTGGAGAAGCTTTCTCTCACCACAAGACGTCATCCACATCCTTACTACATCCAATGGTTCAACAACAGCGGCAAGGTTAAGGTAACACGTACTGTTCGTGTGCATTTTAGTATCTCTACATATGCTAATTATGTTGATTGTGATGTGGTACCTATGCAAGCATGTTCCTTATTACTTGGTAGACCATGGCAATTTGATAAAAATTCTGTACACCATGGTAGAAACAATCAATATACTCTTGTTCATAAGGATAAAAATATTACTTTGCTTCCTATCACTCCTGATTCTATTTTGAAAGATGATATTAATAGAGCTAATAAAGCAAAACAGGAGAAGAATAAGAGCGAAAATCAGATTGTGGCAAAAGAATTTGAGCAACAAATGAAGCCTAATAATAAACCATCTAGTGTTGCTTCTGAAATAAAATTGAAAAGTGCATGTTTATTTGCCACCAAATCTGATATTGATGAGCTAGATTTCAGCAAATCTGTGTGTTATGCTTTTGTGTGCAAAGAGGCATTATTTTCATTTGAGGACGTGCCTTCCTCTTTGCCTCCTGCTGTCACTAACATTTTGCAGGAGTTCGCTGACGTATTTCCACAAGACGTGCCACCGGGATTACCACCTATTCGAGGGATTGAGCATCAAATTGACTTAATTCCCGGTGCATCGCTGCCCAACCGTGCACCATAACGTGCCAATCCAGAGGAGACGAAGGAGATTATGCGTCAAGTACAGGAGCTGCTCGACAAAGGTTATATACGCGAATCTCTTAGTCCTTGTGTTGTTCCTATTATACTAGTGCCTAAAAAGGATAGTACGTCACGTATGTGTGTTGATTGTAGAGGCATTAATAATATTACTATTCGTTATCGTCATCCTATTCCTAGGCTAGATGATATGCTTGATGAATTGAGTGGCTCTACAATATTCTCCAAAGTTGATTTGCGTAGTGGTTACCATCAAATTCGTATGAAATTGGGTGATGAATGGAAAACAACATTTAAAACTAAGTTTGGTTTATATGAGTGGTTAGTCATGCCTTTTGGGTTTACTAATGCGCCTAGTACTTTCATGAGACTAATGAATGAAGTTTTACGTGCTTTCATTGGACGATTTGTGGTAGTCTATTTTGATGATATACTAATTTATAGCAAATCTTTGGAAGAACATTTGGAACATTTACGTGCTGTTTTTATTGCTCTACGTGATGCACGTTTGTTTGGTAACCTTGGTAAGTGCACCTTTTGCACCGACCGAGTATCTTTTCTTGGCTATGTTGTTACTCCACAGGGAATTGAAGTTGACAAAGCCAAGATTAAAGCTATTGAGAGTTGGCTGCAGCCCAAAACGGTCACACAAGTGAGGAGTTTTCTTGGCCTCGCTGGATTCTATAGGCGTTTTGTGAGAGATTTCAGCACCATTGCTGCACCTCTCAACGAGCTTACAAAGAAGGATGTGCCATTTGTTTGGGGTACCACACAGGAAGAAGCCTTCATGGTATTGAAAGATAAGTTGACACATGCTCCTTTACTCCAACTTCCTGATTTTAATAAAACTTTTGAGCTTGAATGTGATGCTAGTGGAATTGGATTAGGAGGTGTGTTATTACAAGATGGCAAACCTGTTGCATACTTTTCTGAAAAATTGAGTGGGCCTAGTCTGAATTATTCTACTTATGATAAAGAATTATATTCTCTTGTTTGGACTTTAGAAACATGGCAACATTATTTATGGCCCAAAGAATTTGTTATACATTCTGATCATGAATCTTTGAAACATATTAAAAGTCAAGCTAAACTGAATCGTAGACATGCTAAATGGGTTGAATTCATTGAGGCTTTCCCTTATGTCATTAAACACAAGAAGGGTAAAGAAAATGTTATTGCTGATGCATTGTCTCGTCGCTATACTATGCTTTCACAACTTGACTTCAAAATATTTGGTTTGGAGACCATCAAAGATCAATATGTGCATGATGCTGATTTTAAAGATGTATTGCAGAATTGTAAAGAAGGAAGAACATGGAACAAGTTCGTCGTTAATGATGGATTTGTGTTCAGTGCTAACAAGCTATGCATTCCAGCTAGCTCCGTTCGTCTTTTGTTGTTGCAGGAGGCGCATGGAGGAGGACTAATGGGACACTTTGGCGTGAAGAAGACGGAGGACGTACTTGCTACACATTTCTTTTGGCCAAAGATGAGACGGGATGTTGAGCGTTTTATTGCTCGCTGCACTACATGTCAAAAAGCTAAGTCACGACTCAATCCTCATGGTTTATATATGCCTTTACCTGTACCTAGTGTTCCTTGGGAGGATATATCTATGGACTTTGTTTTAGGTTTACCTAGAACAAAGAAGGGGAGGGATGGCATATTTGTTGTCGTGGATAGATTCTCGAAAATGGCACACTTTATACCATGTCATAAAAGCGATGATGCTGTTAATGTTGCTGATTTGTTCTTTCGTGAAATTATTCGCTTGCATGGTGTGCCAAATACTATTGTTTCAGATCATGATACTAAATTTCTTAGCCACTTTTGGAGATGTTTATGGGCTAAGTTGGGGACTAAACTGCTTTTTAGTACTACTTGTCACCCCCAAACTGATGGACAAACTGAAGTAGTCTATAGAACATTGTCTACTATGCTTAGGGCTGTTTTGAAGAATAATAAGGAAGTGTGGGAAGAATGCTTTCCTCATATTGAATTTTCTTATAATCGTTCATTGCATTCTACTACTAAGATGTGCCCTTTTGAAATTGTGTATGGTTTCCTACCTCGTGCACCTATTGATTTGTTGCCTCTTCCATCTTCGGAGAAGGTTAATTTTGATGCTAAAGAACGTGCTGAATTGATTTTAAAAATGCATGAGTTAACTAAGGAAAACATTGAGCGTATGAATGCTAAATATAAACTTCCTAGAGATAAGGGTAGAAAACATATTGTGTTTGCACCTAGAGATCTTGTTTGGTTACATTTGCGTAAGGATAGATTTCCTGATTTGCGCAAATCAAAGCTAATGCCACGTGCTGATGGTCCCTTTAAGGTGTTGGAGAAATTAAATGATAATGCATATAAACTTGAGCTGCCTGCAGATTTTGGGGTTAGTCCCACTTTTAACATTGCAGATTTGAAGCCTTATTTGGGTGAGGAAGATGAACTTCCGTCGAGGACGACTTCATTTCAAGAAGGGGAGGATGATGAGGACATCAATACCATTGTTACACCCACAGGCCCTGCTGCTATACATACTTGACCAATTACTAGAGCTCGCGCACGCCAACTAAATTACCAGGTACTTTCGTTTCTTGGTAATGATTCTAATGTTCATGAGAATATGATGCTGCCTAAATTGGATACATTTGTTTTGCTTACGAATGAAGGGCCTAGCTTGGAGAAGGATGAACATTGGAGCAAGAACAAGCATGGAGATGATGGCATGCGCAAGGGGAACAAGAACGGAGTTACAAGTGATGATTTCAGGACTTTGAAGCCACCATAATGGGTGCATGAAGCCTTGGATGAAATATACAAGATGCCACTTCATAAATTTCGTCTAGAGGCTATTCTAGGTGCTGCGTCACCTTATTATTGGGCCAGGCCCATGTAATTTCCAAATACATAAGTATAGGCTATTTCTAGAGTCTGTATGTGTGGGGAAACAAGAGATAGGGTTGATTTTGGACCCCTCCACCAAGGGCCACGAAATTCCCCCCTCTTCCTCCATATATACAGCCCTTAGGGCACCGTTTAGACTTTGGGTTTTGTTTAGATTAATAGTTCACCATAGCTGCAACTTTGCGTACTTCGTTTGTGTTCAACGACCAGACAAAGGCGTCACAGAACCCCACCTTGATCAATAAAGCTTTCATCTTATATTCGCAATATCTAGAGTGCCATCTCAGTTTCTTGCTTGTTCTTCGTTTGCTCGCAGGAAATAGACCCTCGTGGTCAGGTTGATCGTTCTCCGGCGTGGTCAATAACCTCTCGGAGTTGGTTTAGCGATTGCTAAGGCGCGACGTCCTCGCACGTTCATAGTCGGATTGTCAAAGTCGACTTCCACCAAAGCGAAATCCACCATCTCATCAAAAGACGGGACACCTCTGCCTCTATCACCTATGACTCCTGATTCTATTTTGAAAGATGATATTAATAGAGCTAATAAAGCAAAACAGGAGAAGAATAAGAGCGAAAATCAGATTGTGGCAAAAGAATTTGAGCAACAAATGAAGCCTAATAATAAACCATCTAGTGTTGCTTCTGAAATAAAATTGAAAAGTGCATGTTTATTTGCCACCAAATCTGATATTGATGAGCTAGATTTCAGCAAATCTGTTTGTTATGCTTTTGTGTGCAAAGAGGCATTATTTTCATTCGAGGACGTGCCTTCCTCTTTGCCTCCTGCTGTCACTAACATTTTGCAGGAGTTTACTGACGTCTTTCCACAAGACGTGCCACCTGGATTACCGCCTATTCGAGGGATTGAGCATCAGATTGACTTAATTCCCGGTGCTTCACTGCCAAACCGTGCGCCATACCGTACCAATCCAGAGGATACGAAGGAGATTATGCGTCAAGTACAAGAGCTGCTCGACAAAGGTTATATACGCGAATCCCTTAGTCCTTGTGTTGTTCCTATTATTCTAGTGCCGAAAAAGGATGGTACATCACGTATGTGTGTTGATTGTAGAGGCATTAATAATATTACTATTCGTTATCATCATCCTATTCCTAGGCTAGATGATATGCTTGATGAATTGAGTGGCTCTATAATATTCTCCAAGGTTGATTTGCATAGTGGATACCATCAAATTCGTATGAAATTGGGGGATGAATGGAAAACAGCATTTAAAACTAAGTTTGGATTATATGAGTGGTTAGTCATGCCTTTTGGGTTAACTAATGCACCTAGTACTTCATGAGATTAATGAATGAAGTTTTACATGCTTTCATTGGACGATTTGTGGTAGTTTACTTTGATGATATACTGATTTATAGCAAATCATTGGAAGAACATTTGGAACATTTACGTGCTGTTTTTATTGCTCTACGTGATGCACGTTTGTTTGGTAACCTTGGGAAGTGCACCTTTTGCACCGACCGAGTATCTTTTCTTGGCTATGTTGTTACTCCACAGGGAATTGAAGTTGACAAAGCCAAGATTAAAGCTATTGAGAGTTGGCTGCAGCCCAAAACGGTCACACAAGTGAGGAGTTTTCTTGGCCTCGCTGGATTCTATAGGCGTTTTGTGAGAGATTTCAGCACCATTGCTGCACCTCTCAACGAGCTAACAAAGAAGGATGTGCCATTTGTTTCGGGTACCGCACAGGAAGAAGCCTTCATGGTATTGAAAGATAAGTTGACACATGCTCCTTTACTCCAACTTCCTGATTTTAATAAAACTTTTGAGCTTGAATGTGATGCTAGTGGAATTGGATTAGGAGGTGTGTTATTACAAGATGGCAAACCTGTTGCATACTTTTCTGAAAAATTGAGTGGGCCTAGTCTGAATTATTCTACTTATGATAAAGAATTATATTCTCTTGTTTGGACTTTAGAAACATGGCAACATTATTTATGGCCCAAAGAATTTGTTATACATTCTGATCATGAATCTTTGAAACATATTAAAAGTCAAGCTAAACTGAATCGTAGACATGCTAAATGGGTTGAATTCATTGAGACTTTCCCTTATGTCATTAAACACAAGAAGGGTAAAGAAAATGTTATTGCTGATGCATTGTCTCGTCGCTATACTATGCTTTCACAACTTGACTTCAAAATATTTGGTTTGGAGACCATCAAAGATCAATATGTGCATGATGCTGATTTTAAAGATGTATTGCAGAATTGTGAAGAAGGAAGAACATGGAACAAGTTCGTCGTTAATGATGGATTTGTGTTCCGTGCTAACAAGCTATGCATTCCAGCTAGCTCCGTTCGTCTTTTGTTGTTGCAGGAGGCGCATGGAGGAGGACTAATGGGACACTTTGGCGTGAAGAAGACGGAGGACGTACTTGCTACACGTTTCTTTTGGCCAAAGATGAGACGGAATGTTGAGCGTTTTATTGCTCGCTGCACTACATGTCAAAAAGCTAAGTCACGACTCAATCCTCATGGTTTATATATGCCTTTGCCTATACCTAGTGTTCCTTGGGAGGATATATCTATTGACTTTGTTTTAGGTTTACCTAGAACAAAGAAGGGGAGGGATAGCATATTAGTTGTCGTGGATAGATTCTCGAAAATGGCACACTTTATACCATGTCATAAAAGCGATGATGATGTTAATGTTGCTGATTTGTTCTTTTGTGAAATTATTCGCTTGCATGGTGTCCCAAATACTATTGTTTCAGATCGTGATACTAAATTTCTTAGCCATTTTTGGAGATGTTTATGGGCTAAGTTGGGGACTAAACTGCTTTTTTGTACTACTTGTCACCCCCGAACTGATGGACAAACTGAAGTAGTCAATAGAACATTGTCTACTATGCTTAGGGCTGTTTTGAAGAATAATAAGAAAATGTGGGAGGAATGCTTGCCTCATATTGAATTTGCTTATAATCATTCATTGCATTCTACTACTAAGATGTGCCCTTTTGAAGTTGTGTATGGTTTCCTACCTCGTGCACCTATTGATTTGTTGCCTCTTCCATCTTCGGAGAAGGTTAATTTTGATGCTAAACAACGTGCTGAATTGATTTTAAAAATGCATGAGTTAACTAAGGAAAACATTGAGCGTATGAATGCTAAATATAAACTTGCTGGAGATAAGGGTAGAAAACATGTTGTATTTGCACCTAGAGATCTTGTTTGGTTACATTTGCGTAAAGATATATTTCCTGATTTGCGCAAATCAAAGCTAAGGCCACGTGCTGATGGTCCCTTTAAGGTGTTAGAGAAAATAAATGATAATGCATACAAACTTGAGCTGCCTGCAGATTTTGGGGTTAGTCCCACTTTTAACATTGCAGATTTGAAGCCTTATTTGGGTGAGGAAGATGAACTTCCGTCGAGGACGACTTCATTTCAAGAAGGGGAGGATGATGAGGACATCAATACCATTGTTACACCCACAGCCCCTGCTGCTATACATACTGGACAAATTACTAGAGCTCGCGCATGCCAACTAAATTATCAGGTACTTTCGTTTTTTGGTAATGATTCTAATGTTCATGAGAATATGATGCTGCCTAAATTGGATACATTTGTTTTGCTTACAAATGAAGGGCCTAGCTTGGAGAAGGATGAACATTGGAGCAAGAGCAAGCATGGAGATGATGGCATGCGCAAGGGGAACAAGAACGGAGTTACAAGTGATGATTTCAAGACTTTGAAGCCACCATAATGGGTGCATGAAGCCTTGGACGAAATATACAAGATGCCACTTCATAAATTTCTTCTAGAGGCTATTCTAGGTGCTGCGTCGCCTTATTATTGGGCCAGGCCCATGTAATTTCGAAATACATAAGTATAGGTTATTTTTAGAGTCCGTATGTGTGGGGAAACAAGAGATAGGGTTGATTTCGGACCCCTCCACCAAGGGCCACGAAATTCCCCCTCTTCCTCCATATATACAGCCCTTAGGGCATCGTTTAGACTTTGGGTTTTGTTTAGATTAAAAGTTCGCCATAGCTACAACTTCGCGTACTTCGTTTGTGTTCAACGACCAGACAAAGGCGTCACAGAACCCCACCTTGATCAATAAAGCTTTCATCTTATATTCGCAATATCCAGATTGCAATCTCAGTTTCTTGCTTGTTCTTTGTTTGCTCGCAGGAAACAGACCCTCGTGGTCAGGTTGATCGTGCTCCGGCGTGGTAAATAATCTCTCGGAGTTGGTTTAGCGATTGCTAAGGCGCGACGTCCTCACACGTTCGTAGTCGGATCGTCAAAGTTGACTGCCACCAAAGCGTAATCCATCATCTCATCGAAAGACAGGACACCTTTGCCTCTATCAACTGCCATAGAATGGACAAATGTTCACTAAAAGGGTAATAATTTTGTCATTCGGAGCCCGTGTCGAACCCACAAGTTCTCATACTGCTCGCAGCGAGCGTCTGAATCCAGAAAATACTCCCCGCTTGCGCGAGGAGGCCTGGAGCACCCACAGATACGGCCTTAAGAAAGACCTTTTGGGCCTGAAAGTCAAAGGACATCATTCGTCGCTGTTTTTCAAACAAGTTTCGGAACGCATTGGCACATCCTTTTGAAGGAAATTTGAGAGATTATGTTCCTTATAGACATTAGCCCCCCTGGTAGGGACAAACGTACCTTTCTGTAGATGCTCTATGATCCGGGCAATCTCATTTGTTCGTAAATTGAAGAAAATCCAACGGCTATATGCCTTATTCTCCTTGTTTTCGCTGGATGGCATGCTGTAACTCATGCGCGTGAAAGCCAAGAACTAAAGGGCATTCCTGGCATCGGTCAATATATATGTGGAAACGATATCTCCACTATAGAGGACAAGAAATTTTGGGGCAGTCATGCAAAAAGCGCACGAGAAAATGAAGTACTTTTGATGAGGACATCAATACAATTGTTACACCCACAGCCCCTGCTGCTATACATACTGGACCAATTACTAGAGCTCGTGCACGCCAACTAAATTACCAGGTACTTTCGTTTCTTGATAATGATTCTAATGTTCATGAGAATATGATGCTGCCTAAATTGGATACATTTGTTTTGCTTACAAATGAAGGGCCTAGCTTGGAGAAGGATGAACATTGGAGCAAGAACAAGCATGGAGATGATGGCATGCGCAAGGGGAACAAGAACGGAGTTACAAGTGATGATTTCAGGACTTTGAAGCCACCATAATGGGTGCATGAAGCCTTGGACGAAATATACAAGATGCCACTTCATAAATTTCGTCCCGAGGCTATTTTAGGTGCTGTGTCACCTTATTATTGGGCCAGGCCAATGTAATTTCGAAATACATAAGTATAGGCTATTTTTAGAGTCCGTATGTGTGGGGAAACAAGAGATAGGGTTGATTTCGGACCCCTCCACCAAGGGCCACGAAATTCCCCCCTCTTCCTCCATATATACAGCCCTTAGGGCATCGTTTAGACTTTGGGTTTTGTTTAGATTAAAAGTTCGCCATAGCTGCAACTTCGCGTACTTCGTTTGTGTTCAACGACCAGACAAAGGCGTCACAGAACCCCACCTTGATCAATAAAGCTTTCATCTTATATTCGCAATATCCAGATTGCAATCTTAGTTTCTTGCTTGTTCTTCGTTTGCTCGCAGGAAACAGACCCTCGTGGTCAGGTTGATCGTGCTCCGGCGTGGTCAATAACCTTCTCGGAGTTGGTTTAGCGATTGCTAAGGCGCGACGTCCTCGCACGTTCGTAGTCGGATCGTCAAAGTCGACTTCCACCAAAGCGAAATCCACCATCTCATCGAAAGACGGGACACCTTAGCCTCTATCAAGTGGTATCAGATTTCCAGGTTGCTCGGTGAGATTTTACAGTTTTTCGTAGTTTAGATCGAGTCTGTTCTTCATACCTACAGTCCACGAAAAAGCCACAAAAAAATTAGGGTTAGTTCATCATATCCGAACCAATCTGAGCCTTTGCATAATCTTTTTAGGGTTTTGCTTTGTTGAATTTGCGGTTGCATCGTCGTGTCTAGTTGCTGGTCTTAGAGTCTAGTCTTTTAGAGTTTCGAGTTCTGGTCATAAGTTGTCACGCCGCCGCCGCACCATCATCATCGCCCCTGCCATCTACCACCACCGCTTATCCGCCACCGCTCCGAATCCGTATCCATATACCACCACCAATCCGTGTCCATATACCACCACCGATCCATATCCATATACTACCACCGCTACCACCACCGCTGCCATATACCACCACCATATATCCACCACCAATCCAAGTTCCTTGCATATTAGGTTTGTTTTCGAGATCCATCTAGATTCCGATTTGTGTTTCCTTACCAGCACCTCAATTAGGTGCCTCCTCCAGTCGTGATACAAGAAAACAGGCACAACCACCATTATCTGCCAAGAGCGCACCTGCTGGGCCTGCACGGAGTTCTTCTTCTTCCATGGCATCAACAGGGCACACAAGTGATATTATTTGTCGTCGTTGTAAGGGAGGAGGTCATTATGCGAGGGAATGCAAATCTCCGCGTGTGATGATTGCTACCGCGGATGGTGGATATGAGTCCGCTAGTGACTATGATGAGGAGACTTTGGCTCTTATTACACGTGAAGAACATGGTGGAGATGATTCTGATCATGAGACACAATACATGGCTCCTGAAGACGCTGACAGGTATGAATGTTTAGTTGCTCAACGTGTTTTGAGTGTGCAGGTCACACAAGCTGAGCAAAATCAGAGGCACAATTTGTTCCATACCAAGGGAGTTGTGAAGGAACGTTCTGTGCGCGTCATAATAGACGGAGGGAGCTGCAACAACTTGGCTAGCATGGAGATGGTGGAGAAGCTTTCTCTCACCACAAGACCTGATGAGGACATCAATACAATTGTTACACCCACAGCCCCTGCTACTATACATACTGGACCAATTACTAGAGCTCGTGCACGCCAACTAAATTACCAGGTACTTTCGTTTCTTGGTAATGATTCTAATGTTCATGAGAATATGATGCTGCCTAAATTGGATACATTTGTTTTGTTTACAAATGAAGGGCCTAGCTTGGAGAAGGATGAACATTGGAGCAAGAACAAGCATGGAGATGATGGCATGCGCAAGGGGAACAAGAACGGAGTTACAAGTGATGATTTCAGGACTTTGAAGCCACCATAATGGGTGCATGAAGCCTTGGACGAAATATACAAGATGCCACTTCATAAATTTCGTCCCGAGGCTATTTTAGGTGCTGCGTCACCTTATTATTGGGCCAGGCCCATGTAATTTCGAAATACATAAGTATAGGCTATTTTTAGAGTCCGTATGTGTGGGGAAACAAGAGATAGGGTTGATTTCGGACCCCTCCACCAAGGGCCACGAAATTCCCCCCTCTTCCTCCATATATACAGCCCTTAGGGCATCGTTTAGACTTTGGGTTTGGTTTAGATTAAAAGTTCGCCATAGCTGCAACTTCGCGTACTTCGTTTGTGTTCAACGACCAGACAAAGGCGTCACAGAACCCCACCTTGATCAATAAAGCTTTCATCTTATATTCGCAATATCCAGATTGCAATCTCAGTTTCTTGCTTGTTCTTCGTTTGCTCGCAGGAAACAGACCCTCGTGGTCAGGTTGATCGTGCTCCGGCGTGGTCAATAACCTCTCGGAGTTGGTTTAGCGATTGCTAAGGCGCGACGTCCTCGCACGTTCGTAGTCGGATCGTCAAAGTCGACTTCCACCAAAGCGAAATCCACCATCTCATCGAAAGACGGGACACCTTTGCCTCTATCAAGTGGTATCATATTTCCAGGTTGCTCGGTGAGATTTTACAGTTTTTCGTAGTTTAGATCGAGTCTGTTCTTCATACCTACAGTCCACGAAAAAGCCACACAAAAAAAATTAGGGTTAGTTCATCATATCCGAACCAATCTGAGCCTTTGCATAATCTTTTTAGGGTTTTGCTTTGTTGAATTTGCGGTTGCATCGTCGGTCTAGTTGCTGGTCTTAGAGTCTAGTCTTTTAGAGTTTCGAGTTCTGGTCATAAGTTGTCACGCCGCCGCCGCACCATCATCATCGCCCCTGCCATCTACCACCACCGCTCCGAATTCGTATCCATATACCACCACCAATCCGTGCCCATATACCACCACCGATCCATATCCATATACTACCACCGCTACCACCACCGCTGCCATATACCACCACCATATATCCACCACCAATCCGAGTTCCTTGCTTATTAGGTTTGTTTTCGGGATCCATCTAGATTCCGATTCGTGTTTCCTTGCCGGAGTAGGTTTCGGAAGAAAAAAAAAAGAGTCGGGTAGCCACGCTCCGTTTAGGCCCAAAATTTTTCGAAAACGCATTTTTCGAAAAATTTTCTGGCTATCCTATTTTTAGGTGTTTCTGAGTGTTTTGAGACAGGTGCCATTATAGGAAGTTTTTTTTGACCCGTTTCCAGTTTTTTGGGTCCGGGCAGTCGAAAAAAAAAATTCGAACAAAAAAATTTCATGCCCATCCTGTCAGTTTGACCTAGGAAGAGTTTTGAGACACTCGCCATTATAGTGCTTTTTCGCAAAAAAAAGCAGCGCAAAAAAAAAAGAGCGCAAAAAAAAAGAGAGCGAAAAGAAAAATTTCAGAGTGTGCTTTTCCCTTGTTTACGTGCCGCGCCGTGATTTTGTTGGTGTTCTAGGCTCGCGTCTCTAGCACAGTCTAGCCTAGGACCAGCACAGTACCGTCGTTGAGCGTTTATTCAACTTTGCATCTCTGAATTGATTATTGCTGACCCTTTTTGCTACCATACTATAAGCCTTCCCAGCTCCACATACATCTACGTCGTGCGTTTGACTCTCCCTGGTAATCGCTCTATCCAAGCTTTGAGAGTTTTTGACTACAACGGTTGCCGATCACCGCCTGCTGCTGGGTAAGAACTGGTAAGAATTTGAGATTTGCTTGACGGATTTGTGACACCCACCACCACCACTTGTTCGTAGTCTGTAGGATCATATTCTTGTGTGTTTCTACTGCTGCTAACCATGCCAGGATCACAAGCCGACGAGATTGACTGGGAGAATTTATCGAACAAGGAGCTTCATGATAAGTTTCAGCAAATGATGACTGAACAGGTGCAAGATGTGCTGAACAATTTTGAAGAGGCCATGGAGAAGATCACTGGCCTTGAGAAGACGTTCGAAACAAAGCTCGATAACAAGTTTAATGAATTGCTCGCGCGTCTTTCACCAGCACCACCCGCTGCACCTAACGCACCTCTCCAACAACAACAACAACGACTACCTCCACGTCGCGAAGCAGACCTCCACCGAGCAAGCCGTGTTCCTCTTGCGTTTGGCCAAACTGTTGGTGCTGCTGTTGATACTTCTGTGGCTCCTGCTGCTGATGCGGAGGAGGATGATCATGTGGGAGATTATGAGGATGAGGTTGATCAAAATCAACACTACGTGCAGCCACCTGTACCACCACCAGCAGGTCGACCTCAGGTATATATTCGTAATGGTAGGCCTGCACCACCACCTCAGGTACGAGATGATGTCCATATTCCTAAACTGAAATTGAATATTCCACCATTTGAGGGTAGATATGTTCCTGATATATATCTTACTTGGGAGTTAGAAACTGAACAACGATTTACATGTTTACAATATCCTGAGGAGAGACGAGTTGCTGCTGCTGTTTGTGCTTTCACTAGTTTTGCATGTGTATGGTGGTCTGAACATTGTAGATTATATCCTATTCCAACTACTTGGGCTGCTTTGAAAACTGCTATGCGTACGCGTTGGGTTCCACCATATTATCAACGTGAATTGCTTCAAAAATTGCAGCGTTTAAGACAAGGGAAAAATTCTGTAGAAGAATATTATCAGGAATTACAAACTCGCATGATTAGATGTGGTATTGTTGAGGAGAATGAAGCTATGCTTGCACGTTTTCTGGGTGGATTAAATAGAGAGATTCAGACCATTCTAGACTATAAGGAGTATACTAATATCACTCGTTTATTCCATCTTGCTTGTAAAGCTGAACGTGAAGTGCAGGATCGACAAGCATTGGGGCGAACTAACTTTTCTGCAGGCCGACCTTCATCATGGACACCACGTGCATCTTCTACTTCAACTGCACCAGCACCTCCATCCGGTGCCACCTCCAGCCGTGATACAAGAAAACAGGCACAACCACCATTATCTGCCAAGAGCGCACCTGCGGGGCCTACACAGCGTTCTTCTTCTTCCATGGCATCAACAGGGCACACAAGTGATATTATTTGTCGTCGTTGTAAGGGAGGAGGTCATTATGCGAGGGAATGCAAATCTCCGCGTGTGATGATTGCTACCGCGGATGGTGGATATGAGTCCGCTAGCGACTATGATGAGGAGACATTGGCTCTTATTACACGTGAAGAACATGGTGGAGATGATTCTGATCATGAGACGCAATACATGGCTCCTGAAGACGCTGACAGGTATGAATGTTTAGTTGCTCAACGTGTTTTGAGTGTGCAGGTCACACAAGCTGAGCAAAATCAGAGGCACAATTTGTTCCATACCAAGGGAGTTGTGAAGGAACGTTCTGTGCGCGTCATAATAGACGGAGGGAGCTGCAACAACTTGGCTAGCATGGAGATGGTGGAGAAGCTTTCTCTCACCACAAGACCACATCCACATCCTTACTACATCCAATGGTTCAACAACAGCGGCAAGGTTAAGGTAACACGTACTGTTCGTGTGCATTTTAGTATCTCTACATATGCTGATTATGTTGATTGTGATGTGGTACCTATGCAAGCATGTTCCTTATTACTTGGTAGACCATGGCAATTTGATAAAAACTCTGTACACCATGGCAGAAACAATCACTATACTCTTGTTCATAAGGATAAAAATATTACTTTGCTTCCTATGACTCCTGATTCCATTTTGAAAGATGATATTAATAGAGCTAATAAAGCAAAACAGGAGAAGAATAAGAGTGAAAATCAGATTGTGGCAAAAGAATTTGAGCAACAAATGAAGCCTAATAATAAACCATCTAGTGTTGTTTCTGAAATTAAATTGAAAAGTGCATGTTTATTTGCCACCAAATCTGATATTGGTGAGCTAGATTTCAGCAAATCTGCTTTTGTGTGCAAAGAGGCATTATTTTCATTCGAGGACGTGCCTTCCTCTTTGCCTCCTGCTGTCACTAACATTTTGCAGGAGTTCGCTGACGTCTTTCCACAAGACGTGCCACCGGGATTACCGCCTATTCGAGGGATTGAGCATCAGATTGACTTAATTCCCGGTGCTTCACTGCCAAACCGTGCACCATACCGTACCAATCCAGAGGAGACGAAGGAGATTATGCGTCAAGTACAAGAGCTTCTCGACAAAGGTTATATACGCGAATCTCTTAGTCCTTGTGCTGTTCCTATTATTCTAGTGCCGAAAAAGGATGGTACATCACGTATGTGTGTTGATTGTAGAGGCATTAATAATATTACTATTCGTTATCGTCATCCTATTCCTAGGCTAGATGATATGCTTGATGAATTGAGTGGCTCTACAATATTCTCCAAAGTTGATTTGCGTAGTGGATACCATCAAATTCGTATGAAATTGGGAGATGAATGGAAAACAGCATTCAAAACTAAGTTTGGATTATATGAGTGGTTAGTCATGCCTTTTGGGTTAACTAATGCACCTAGTACTTTCATGAGATTAACGAACGAAGTTTTACGTGCTTTCATTGGACGATTTGTGGTAGTTTACTTTGATGACATATTGATTTATAGCAGATCTTTGGGCTGAACATTGTAGATTATATCCTATTCCAACTACTTGGGCTGCTTTGAAAACTGCTATGCGTACGCGTTGGGTTCCACCATATTATCAACGTGAATTGCTTCAAAAATTGCAGCGTTTAAGACAAGGGAAAAATTCTGTAGAAGAATATTATCAGGAATTACAAACTGGCATGATTAGATGTGGTATTGTTGAGGAGAATGAAGCTATGCTTGCACGTTTTCTGGGTGGATTAAATAGAGAGATTCAGACCATTCTAGACTATAAGGAGTATACTAATATCACTCGTTTATTCCATCTTGCTTGTAAAGCTGAACGTGAAGTGCAGGATCGACAAGCATTGGCGCGAACTAACTTTTCTGCAGGTCGACCTTCTTCATGGACGTCGCGTGCATCTTCTACTTCAACTGCACCAGCACCTCAATCAGGTGCCTCCTACAGTCGTGATACAAGAAAACAGGAACAACCACCATTATCTGCCAAGAGCGCACCTGCGGGGCCTGCACAGCGTTCTTCTTCTTCCATGGCATCAACAGGGCACACAAGTGATATTATTTGTCGTCGTTGTAAGGGAGGAGGTCATTATGCGAGGGAATGCAAATCTCCGCGTGTGATGATTGCTACCGCGGATGGTGGATATGAGTCCGCTAGTGACTATGATGAGGAGACATTGGCTCTTATTACACGTGAAGAACATGGTGGAGATGATTCTGATCATGAGACGCAATACATGGCTCCTGAAGACGCTGACAGGTATGAATGTTTAGTTGCTCAACGTGTTTTGAGTGTGCAGGTCACACAAGCTGAGCAAAATCAGAGGCACAATTTGTTCCATACCAAGGGACTTGTGAAGGAACATTCTGTGCGCGTCATAATAGACGGAGGGAGCTGCAACAACTTGGCTAGCATGGAGATGGTGGAGAAGCTTTCTCTCACCACAAGACCACATCCACATCCTTACTACATCCAATGGTTCAACAACAGCGGCAAGGTTAAGGTAACACGTACTGTTTGTGTGCATTTTAGTATCTCTACATATGCTGATTATGTTGATTGTGATGTGGTACCTATGCAAGCATGTTCCTTATTACTTGGTAGACCATGGCAATTTGATAAAAATTCTGTACACCATGGTAGAAACAATCACTATACTCTTGTTCATAAGGATAAAAATATTACTTTGCTTCCTATGACTCCTGATTCCATTTTGAAAGTTGATATTAATAGAGCTAATAAAGCACAACAGGAGAAGAATAAGAGTGAAAATCAGATTGTGGCAAAAGAATTTGAGCAACAAATGAAGCCTAATAATAAACCATCTAGTGTTGCTTCTGAAATTAAATTGAAAAGTGCATGTTTATTTGCCACCAAATCTGATATTGATGAGCTAGATTTCAGCATATCTGTTTGCTATGCTTTTGTGTGCAAAGAGGCATTATTTTCATTCGAGGACGTGCCTTCCTCTTTGCCTCCTGCTGTCACTAACATTTTGCAGGAGTTCGCTGACGTTTTTCCACAAGACGTGCCACCGGGATTACTGCCTATTCGAGGGATTGAGCATCAGATTGACTTAATTCCCGGTGCTTCACTGCCAAACCGTGCACCATACCGTACCAATCCAGAGGAGACAAAGGAGATTATGCATCAAGTACAAGAGCTTCTCGACAAAGGTTATATACGCGAATCCCTTAGTCCTTGTGCTGTTCCTATTATTCTAGTGCCGAAAAAGGATGGTACATCACGTATGTGTGTTGATTGTAGAGGCATTAATAATATTACTATTAGTTATCGTCATCCTATTCCTAGGCTAGATGATATGCTTGATGAATTGAGTGGCTCTACAATATTCTCCAAAGTTGATTTGCGTAGTGGCTACCATCAAATTCGTATGAAATTGGGAGATGAATGGAAAACAATATTTAAAACTAAGTTTGGATTATATGAGTGGTTAGTCATGCCTTTTGGGTTAACTAATGCACCTAGTACTTTCATGAGATTAATGAACGAAGTTTTACGTGCTTTCATTGGACGATTTGTGGTAGTTTACTTTGATGACATATTGATTTATAGCAGATCTTTGGAAGAACATTTGGAACATTTACGTGCTGTTTTTATTGCTCTACGTGATGCACGTTTGTTTGGTAACCTTGGGAAGTGCACCTTTTGCACCGACCGAGTATCTTTTCTTGGCTATGTTGTTACTCCACAGGGAATTGAAGTTGATAAAGCCAAGATTGAAGCTATTGAGAGTTGGCCGCAGCCCAAAACGGTCACACAAGTGAGGAGTTTTCTTGGCCTCGCTGGATTCTATAGGCGTTTTGTGAGAGATTTCAGCACCATTGCTGCACCTCTCAATGAGCTTACAAAGAAAGATGTGCCTTTTTCTTTGGGGTACCGCACAGGAAGAAGCCTTCACGGTATTGAAAGATAAGTTGACACATGCTCCTTTACTCCAACTTCCTGATTTTAATAAGACTTTTGAGCTTGAATGTGATGCTAGTAGAATTGGATTAGGCGGTGTGTTATTACAAGATGGCAAACCTGTTGCATACTTTTCTGAAAAATTGAGTGGGCCTAGTCTAAATTATTCTACTTATGATAAAGAATTATATGCTCTTGTTCGGACTTTAGAAACATGGCAACATTATTTATGGCCCAAAGAATTTGTTATACATTCTGATCATGAATCTTTGAAACATATTAAAAGTCAAGCTAAATTGAATCGTAGACATGCTAAATGGGTTGAATTCATTGAGACTTTCCCTTATGTCATTAAACACAAGAAGGGAAAAGAAAATGTTATTGCTGATGCATTGTCTCGTCGCTATACTATGCTTTCACAACTTGACTTCAAAATATTTGGTTTGGAGACCATCAAAGATCAATATGTGCATGATGCTGATTTTAAAGATGTAATGCAGAATTGTAAAGAAGGAAGAATGTGGAACAAGTTTGTTGTTAACGATGGATTTGTGTTTCGTGCTAACAAGCTATGCATTCCAGCTAGCTCCGTTCGTCTTTTGTTGTTGCAGGAGGCGCATGGAGGAGGATTAATGGGACACTTTGGCGTGAAGAAGACGGAGGACGTACTTGCTACACATTTCTTTTGGCCAAAGATGAGACGGGATGTTGAGCGTTTTATTGCTCGCTGCAATACATGTCAAAAAGCTAAGTCACGACTCAATCCTCATGGTTTATATATGCCTTTGCCTGTACCTAGTGTTCCTTGGGAGGATATATCTATGGACTTTGTTTTAGGTTTACCTCGAACAAAGAAGGGGAGGGATAGCATATTTGTTGTCGTGGATAGATTCTCGAAAATAGCACACTTTATACCATGTCATAAAAGTGATGACGCTGTTAATGTTGCTGATTTGTTCTTTCGTGAAATTATTCGCTTGCATGGTGTGCCAAATACTATTGTTTCAGATCGTGATACTAAATTTCTTAGCCACTTTTGGAGATGTTTATGGGCTAAGTTGGGGACTAAACTGCTTTTTAGTACTACTTGTCACCCCCAAACTGATGGACAAACTGAAGTAGTCAATAGAACGTTGTCTACTATGCTTAGGGCTGTTTTGAAGAATAATAAGAAAATGTGGGAGGAATGCTTGCCTCATATTGAATTTGCTTATAATCGTTCATTGCATTCTACTACTAAGATGTGCCCTTTTGAAGTTGTGTATGGTTTCCTACCTCGTGCACCTATTGATTTGTTGCCTCTTCCATCTTCGGAGAAGGTTAATTTTGATGCTAAACAACGTGCTGAATTGATTTTAAAAATGCATGAGTTAACTAAGGAAAACATTGAGCGCATGAATGCTAAATATAAACTTGCTGGAGATAAGGGTAGAAAACATGTTGTGTTTGCACCTGGAGATCTTGTTTGGTTACATTTGCGTAAGGATAGATTTCCTGATTTGTGCAAATCAAAGTTAATGCCACGTGCTGATGGTCCCTTTAAGGTGTTAGAGAAAATAAATGATAATGCATATAAACTTGAGTTGCCTGCAGATTTTGGGGTTAGTCCCACTTTTAACATTGCAGATTTGAAGCCTTATTTGGGTGAGGAAGATGAACTTCCGTCGAGGACGACTTCATTTCAAGAAGGGGAGGATGATGAGGACATCAATACAATTGTTACACCCACAACCCCTGCTGCTATACATACTGGACCAATTACTAGAGCTCGTGCACGCCAACTAAATTACCAGGTACTTTCGTTTCTTGGTAATGATTCTAATGTTCATGAGAATATGATGCTGCCTAAATTGGATACATTTGTTTTGCTTACAAATGAAGGGCCTAGCTTGGAGAAGGATGAACATTGGAGCAAGAACAAGCATGGAGATGATGGCATGCGCAAGGGAAACAAGAACGGAGTTACAAGTGATGATTTCAGGACTTTGAAGCCACCATAATGGGTGCATGAAGCTTTGGACGAAATATACAAGACGCCACTTCATAAATTTCGTCCCGAGGCTATTTTAGGTGCTGCGTCACCTTATTATTGGGCCAGGCCCATGTAATTTCGAAATACATAAGTATAGGCTATTTTTAGAGTCCGCATGTGTGGGGAAACAAGAGATAGGGTTGATTTCGGACCCCTCCACCAAGGGCCACGAAATTCCCCCCCTCTTCCTCCGTATGGCGAGTGTCTCAAAACTCTTCTTAGCTCAAACTGACAGGATGGGCACGAAATTTTTTTGACCAATTTTTTTTTTTTTCCGAAACCTACTCCGGCAAGGAAACACGAATCGGAATCTAGAGGGATCTCGAAAACAAACCTAATATGACAAGAACTCGGATTGGTGGTGGATATATGGTGGTAGATGGCAGCGGTGGTGGTATATGACAGTTGTGGTGGTATATGGATACGGATTCGAAGCGGTGGCGGATAAGCGGTGGTGGTAGATGGCAGGGGTGATGATGATGGTGCGGCGGCGGCGTGACAACTTATGACCAGAACTCGAAACTCTAAAAGACTAGACTCTAAGACCAGCAACTAGACACGACGATGCAACCGCAAATTCAACAAAGCAAAACCCTAAAAAGATTATGCAAAGGCTCAGATTGGTTCGGATATGATGAACTAACCCTAATTTTTTTGTGGCTTTTTCGTGGACTGTAGGTATGAAGAACAGACTCGATCTAAACTACGAAAAACTGTAAAATCTCACCGAGCAACCTGGAAATCTGATACCACTTGATAGAGGCTAAGGTGTCCCGTCTTTCGATGAGATGGTGGATTTCGCTTTGGTGGAAGTCGACTTTGACGATCCGACTACGAACGTGCGAGGACGTCGCGCCTTAGCAATCGCTAAACCAACTCCGAGAAGGTTATTGACCACGCCGGAGCACGATCAACCTGACCACGAGGGTCTGTTTCCTGCGAGCAAACGAAGAACAAGCAAGAAACTAAGATTGCAATCTGGATATTGCGAATATAAGATGAAAGCTTTATTGATCAAGGTGGGGTTCTGTGACGCCTTTGTCTGGTCGTTGAACACAAACGAAGTACGCGAAGTTGCAGCTATGGCGAACTTTTAATCTAAACAAAACCCAAAGTCTAAACGATGCCCTAAGGGCTGTATATATGGAGGAAGAGGGGGGAATTTCGTGGCCCTTGGTGGAGGGGTCCGAAATCAACCCTATCTCTTGTTTCCCCACACATACGGACTCAAAAAATAGCCTATACTTATGTATTTCGAAATTACATGGGCCTGGCCCAATAATAAGGTGACGCAGCACCTAAAATAGCCTCGGGACGAAATTTATGAAGTGGCATCTTGTATATTTCGTCCAAGGCTTCATGCACCCATTATGGTGGCTTCAAAGTCCTGAAATCATCACTTGTAACTCCGTTCTTGTTCCCCTTGCGCATGCCATCATCTCCATGCTTGTTCTTGCTCCAATGTTCATCCTTCTCCAAGCTAGGCCCTTCATTTGTAAGCAAAACAAATGTATCCAATTTAGGCAGCATCATATTCTCATGAACATTAGAATCATTACCAAGAAACGAAAGTACCTGGTAATTTAGTTGGCGTGCACGAGCTCTAGTAATTGGTCCAGTATGTATAGCAGCAGGGGCTGTGGGTGTAACAATTGTATTGATGTCCTCATCACTATGCTTAGGGCTGTTTTGAACAATAATAAGAAAATGTGGGAGGAATGCTTGCCTCATATTGAATTTGCTTATAATCGTTCATTGCATTCTACTACTAAGATGTGCCCTTTTGAAGTTGTGTATGGTTTCCTACCTCGTGCACCTATTGATTTGTTGCCTCTTCCATCTTCGGAGAAGGTTAATTTTGATGCTAAACAACGTGCTGAATTGATTTTAAAAATGCATGAGTTAACTAAGGAAAACATTGAGCGCATGAATGCTAAATATAAACTTGCTGGAGATAAGGGTAGAAAACATGTTGTGTTTGCACCTGGAGATCTTGTTTGGTTACATTTGCGTAAGGATAGATTTCCTGATTTGCGCAAATCAAAGTTAATGCCACGTGCTGATGGTCCCTTTAAGGTGTTAGAGAAAATAAATGATAATGCATATAAACTTGAGCTGCCTGCAGATTTTGGGGTTAGTCCCACTCTTAACATTGCAGATTTGAAGCCTTATTTGGGTGAGGAAGATGAACTTCCGTCGAGGACGACTTCATTTCAAGAAGGGGAGGATGATGAGGACATCAATACAATTGTTACACCCACAGCCCCTGCTGCTATACATACTGGACCAATTACTAGAGCTCGTGCACGCCAACTAAATTACCAGGTACTTTCGTTTCTTGGTAATGATTCTAATGTTCATGAGAATATGATGCTGCCTAAATTGGATACATTTGTTTTGCTTACAAATGAAGGGCCTAGCTTGGAGAAGGATGAACATTGGAGCAAGAACAAGCATGGAGATGATGGTATGCGCAAGGGGAACAAGAATGGAGTTACAAGTGATGATTTCAGGACTTTGAAGCCACCATAATGGGTGCATGAAGCCTTGGACGAAATATACAAGATGCCACTTCATAAATTTCGTCCCGAGGCTATTTTAGGTGCTGCGTCACCTTATTATTGGGCCAGGCCAATGTAATTTCGAAATACATAAGTATAGGCTATTTTTAGAGTCCGTATGTGTGGGGAAACAAGAGATAGGGTTGATTTCGGACCCCTCCACCAAGGGCCACGAAATTCCCCCCTCTTCCTCCATATATACAGCCCTTAGGGCATCGTTTAGACTTTGGGTTTTGTTTAGATTAAAAGTTCGCCATAGCTGCAACTTCGCGTACTTCGTTTGTGTTCAACGACCAGACAAAGGCGTCACAGAACCCCACCTTGATCAATAAAGCTTTCATCTTATATTCGCAATATCCAGATTGCAATCTTAGTTTCTTGCTTGTTCTTCGTTTGCTCGCAGGAAACAGACCCTCGTGGTCAGGTTGATCGTGCTCCGGCGTGGTCAATAACCTTCTCGGAGTTGGTTTAGCGATTGCTAAGGCGCGACGTCCTCGCACGTTCGTAGTCGGATCGTCAAAGTCGACTTCCACCAAAGCGAAATCCACCATCTCATCGAAAGACGGGACACCTTAGCCTCTATCAACTTTCCAGGACTGCCATAGAATGGACAGATGTTCACTAAAACAGTCATAATTTTGTCATTCAGAGTCCGTGTCGGACCCATAAGTACTCAAACTGCTCGCGGCGAGTGTGCGAATCCAAAAAATACTCCCCGCTTGCACCAGGAGGCCCGGAGTACCCTCAAATTCAGCCTTAAGCATGACTTTTTGGCCCTGAAAGTGTCGGGGAAACTGATCCACGAACACCTATGGGACCGGCGGACCGAGCCCCTTTCGGTTCGGCGGGGGGCGGAGATCGCACGAAGAGCAAATCGAGGCGAAGCACACGAGCAGTTTACCCAGCTTCGGAGCTCTCCGGAGAGATAATACTCCTACTGGTGCTTGTCTGTTTATATTGTGTTCTTGCTCGAGAGCCCTGATTGCTACAGTACGCTCGAGAGCGAGCGTGGGTGTTCTGGCTTCGAACCTTTCGAACCCCTCTCTACGTTGTGCATGGGCCTCCTTTTATATGCTCAAGGGGTCACCGACAGGTGGCAACGCATGCAAGGGTAAAAATGGAAAAGTGTCGCGGTTGGTACAACTACCTGTACTGTGCATACAGTGTATCATACCTAACCCTGACGGCAGGGGACAAAGGCATTAAATGCCCGTCTGCGTCGCCCAAACAGTGCAGAAAGGGACCGTCAGGGGCGCCACCGCTTGCCACGATGGCAATCTTGTCAGCGCCGCTTGCCACCGTGCACCGCTGGCTGCACGGCCTCTCGCCACGCGCGCCTGGAAAGGCCCCAGGGCGACATGTTGGCGGATGTGCCGGAGCGCGGGTGCGGAGTGGTCGCTTGCCGCGGTCGTTGTCTTGTCGCGCCCGGAAGCTTGTCGCTCACCAGGCCTTGTCGGGACGCGTGGCGCGACGCGGCGAGTTCCTTGAGATGCCTTGGTTGGCCTTCCCGGCAAGCTCCTCTTGCCGGGGCCTTGTTTCCTTGGCTTAAATACTTTGTTCTTGAATGGCTTCCCGGCAAGCTCCTCTTGCCGGGACCTTGTCTCCTTGGCTTGAATACTTTGTTCTTGAATGGCTTCAAAGGAACCACGGAGGACCTTGGCGGTCGCATGGCAAGCCTTGCCGCGGGGTGCTGCGACTGCCCGTGCACAAGTTTGGGATACTAGGGTACCCCTACTCTAGTACACCGACAGGAGCCCCCGGGCCTGGGCCACACACGGTGCCGAGCGCTGTTGGGCCAGGCCCAAAACAGGGCACGGGCACGCGCGGCCTGGGTTGCGCCGTTTCTTACTCCGTATCCACCGCGCCCTCTCGAACGGCACGCGTCAAATGCGGCATCGTGGGAGAGATCATGGGTGGTTTCTTTATTCGGAAAGGTGTAACGTCCGCGCCCTCCCTCTTTATAAGCAGAGGAAACAGGGGCAGTTTGCCCATCTCGCCGGTTGCTACTCCAAAATCTCCGCCGCTCCTCCCTTCTTCCCAAAGCCGAAAGAGAGCAGCGCTCCGCCCCCCATCGCCACCAGCACCACCAACGCCGTCGATCTCCCCTGCCACCTCCGCCATGGCTCCGAAAGCCGACAAGGGGAAGGGCGTGAAGTCGGCCGAGGCGCAGCGGCTCGCAGCGCTGCGAAAGGAGCGGGCAATCTTTCCTCCCCAGCTCGCCGCGAAGGAGCTGAGGGAGTACTACTACCTCTTCTGGTCGACGCAGACGCGAGCGTATCCGCGCACAAAGGTACTCTCAGCTGCCGCTTCGGAGCTGGCTCCGAACGGATACCCTTTCTTCGCGCTGTTCTTCTACCGTGGGCTCTGCCCGCCTTTCTCTGAATTCTTCTGCGACATCATGAACACCTACGGGTTTCACCTCCTTGACTTCACCCCCAATGCCGTTTTGACCATGGCAGTTTTCGCACATCTCTGCGAAAACCTTGTCGGAGTCCATCGAAACGTAGCCCTTTTCCGCCACTTCTTTATGCCTCGAGTTGAGAGAGGAGAGCCCTTATCTGGCGGAATCGCCTGGATCTCGAGGACCGGCAAGAAGGAAGCCTATCTGGAAGGAGAGCTCTGCAGCAAGTGGGATGAGTGGAGAGCAGATTGGTGCTGGATTGTCGAGGAGAATCCGCAGCCATTCACCGCCCAGCGCCAAGCCCCTGTAGTGCGCGGCAACGATTGGAGCAGCGTGGCCCCGGAAGACGCTAGGCTGAAGATTGCCGTCACCAGGATCCTACGCCTTAGGCTTGCCGGGCTCACTGTAGGCGCTGTTGGCGTAGATTTTCTTCCCCGCCGCATCGCCCCCTGCAGGAGAGGGGGAGACCCGCCTGGGAGTTCCAAAACGCGGCAGATATCATGAGGTTGCGCCCAGGCCTCAACTTCAATTTCACCGTCTTGGAACTGGACGCAATGCTCTTGGAGCTGTTCAAGCACGATCCTGAGCATCCCGGAGCGTTCAGGTTGCCGAGGAGCGTCGTTCCACTATGCAACAACTCGTCGCTTGACCGCATCCGTGCAATGATGCCGCTGTGCGACTCGCATGGAATCATCCCCACTTGGCAAGAGCCTGCCGACGACGTCGTGCAGGAGTTCTTTGACGGCCTGGTAGAAGTCGCGGTCCGCCCCGATGAGCAGAAGAGCCTCACATGTGACACCACTGATGACGAGATGCAGCGCATCGCCACCAGGCTGGAAGAGGCGGCAGCAGCCGCTGCCGCAGGCCAGTTTGGATTCACCGTGGAGGAGGCAGAGGCAGCAGAGGCGGCAAGCCTTGCCGAGCGAGAGGAGCTTGCTGGCGAGGAAGAGCTTGTCTGGCCTGAAACTGAGTCGAGCGAGCCTGCCGAGGGCGCGAGCGACTCGTTGAAGATCGGCTCCACCTCTTCTCCACCTTCAGCCAGCTCGCCGCAAGCGGAGCCCCAAGCTCCACCAAGAAGGCGCCTCCGCAGGGCCGGGGACGTGGCGGGGCGGCAAACGAGTCAACAGCCGACGCGCCGCGCGACACGCTCTACCGCGGCAAGCACTGTTGCCGCGGGAGCACCTCACGCCGCTGCGGCAACTGGAGCGGGGTCTTCTCGCACCACCGCCACCGCCCCCGCCAAGCGGCCAAGGGGAACTACTCCTCCGCCTCATCGCGCCGGAGGCGAGCCGGACTTCGATCTCTCCGCGCTCAGCTCCGACGAGGAAGAAGAAGAGTAAGATCCTCTGCCGTACTTGTAGTTCTTCAATTTTTGCTGCTTTGTCTTGTATCTGATTTGCTTCGCTCTGAACTCATTCCTTTTCAGGACGCTGGCCCAGAGAGCGGCAAAGAGAGCCAAGGCCCCGGTGATTGTCATCGAGGATGAACCCATTGCGCCAACGGGGGATGATAGAGGCAAAGGTGTCCCGTCTTTCGATGAGATGATGGAAACCGCTTTGGTGGAAGTCAACTTTGACGATCCGACTACGGACGTGCGAGGACGTCGCGCCTTAGCAATCGCTAAACCAACTCCGAGAGGTTATTGACCACGTCGGAGCACGATCAACCTGACCACGAGGGTCTGTTTCCTGCGAGCAAACAAAGAACAAGCAAGAAACTAAGATTGCAATCTAGATATTGCGAATATAAGATGAAAGCTTTATTGATCAAGGTGGGGTTCTGTGACGCCTTTGTCTGGTCGTTGAACACAAACGAAGTACGCGAAGTTGCAGCTATGGCGAACTTTTAATCTAAACAAAACCCAAAGTCTAAACGGTGCCCTAAGGGCTGTATATATGGAGGAAGAGAGGGGGAATTTCGTGGCCCTTGGTGGAGGGGTCCGAAATCAACCCTATCTCTTGTTTCCCCACACATACGGACTCTAAAAATAGCCTATACTTATGTATTTTGAAATTACATGGGCCTGGCCCAATAAAAAGGTGACGCAGCACCTATAATAGCCTCTGGACGAAATTTATGAAGTGACATCTTGTATATTTCGTCCAAGGCTTCATGCACTCGTTATGGAGGCTTCAAAGACCTGAAATCATCACTTGTACCTCTGTTCTTGTTCCCCTTGCGCATGCCATCATCTCCATGCTTGTTCTTGCTCCAATGTTCATCCTTCTCCAAGTTAGGCCCTTCATTTGTAAGCAAAACAAATGTATCCAATGTAGGCAGCATCATATTCTCATGAACATTAGAATCATTACCAAGAAACGAAAGTACCTGGTAATTTAGTTGGCGTGCGCGAGCTCTAGTAATTGGTCCAGTATGTATAGCAGCAGGGGCTGTGGGTGTAACAATGGTATTGAAGTCCTCATCATCCTCCCCTTCTTGAAACGAAGTCGTCCTCGACAGAAGCTCATCTTCCTCACCCAAATAAGGCTTCAAATCTGCAATGTTAAAAGTGGGACTAACCCCAAAATCTGCAGGCAGCTCAAGTTTATATGCATTATCATTTATTTTCTCTAACACCTTAAAGGGACCATCAGCCCGTGGCATGAGCTTTGATTTGCGCAAATCAGGAAATCTATCCTTACGCAAATGTAACCAAACAAGATCTCCAGGTGCAAACACAACATGTTTTCTACCCTTATCTCTAGCAAGTTTATATTTGGCATTCATACGCTCAATGTTTTCCTTAGTTAACTCATGCATTTTTAAAATCAATTCAACACGTTGTTTAGCATCAAAATTAACCTTCTCCGAAGATGGAAGAGGCAACAAATCAATAGGTGCACGAGGTAGGAAACCATACACAACTTCAAAAGGGCACATCTTAGTAGTAGAATGCAATGAACGATTATAAGCAAATTCAATATGAGGCAAGCATTCCTCCCACATTTTCTTATTACTCTTCAAAACAGCCCTAAGCATAGTAGACAATGTTCTATTGACTACTTCAGTTTGGCCATCAGTTTGGGGGTGACAAGTAGTACTAAAAAGCAGTTTAGTCCCCAACTTAGCCCATAAAAATCTCCAAAAGTGGCTAAGAAATTTAGTATCACGATCTGAAACAATAGTATTTCGCACACCATGCAAGCGAATAATTTCACGAAAGAACAAATCAGCAACATTAACAGCATCATCGCTTTTATGACATGGTATAAAGTGTGCCATTTTCGAGAATCTATCCACGACAACAAATATGCTATCCCTCCCCTTCTTTGTTCGAGGTAAACCTGAAACAAAGTCCATAGATATATCCTCCCAAGGAACACTAGGTACAGGCAAAGGCATATATAAACCATGAGGATTGAGTCGTGACTTAGCTTTTTGACATGTAGTGCAGCGAGCAATAAAACGCTCAACATCCCGTCTCATCTTTGGCCAAAAGAAATGTGTAGCAAGTACGTCCTCCGTCTTCTTCACGCCAAAGTGTCCCATTAATCCTCCTCCATGCGCCTCCTGCAACAACAAAAGACGAACGGAGCTAGCTGGAATGCATAGGTTGTTAGCACGAAACACAAATCCATCGTTAACGATAAACTTGTTCCACATTCTTCCTTCTTTACAATTCTGCATTACATCTTTAAAATCTGCATCACGCACATATTGATCTTTGATGGTCTCCAAACCAAATATTTTGAAGTCAAGTTGTGAAAGCATAGTATAGCGACGAGACAATGCATCAGCAATAACATTTTCTTTTCCCTTCTTGTGTTTAATGACATAAGGGAAAGTCTCAATGAATTCAACCCATTTAGCATGTCTACGATTCAGTTTAGCTTGACTTTTAATATGTTTCAAAGATTCATGATCAGAATGTATAACAAATTCTTTGGGCCATAAATAATGTTGCCATGTTTCTAAAGTCCGAACAAGAGCATATAATTCTTTATCATAAGTAGAATAATTCAGACTAGGCCCACTCAATTTTTCAGAAAAGTATGCAACAGGTTTGCCATCTTGTAATAACACACCTCCTAATCCAATTCCACTAGCATCACATTCAAGCTCAAAAGTCTTATTAAAATCAGGAAGTTGGAGTAAAGGAGCAAGTGCCAACTTATCTTTCAATGCCGAGAAGGCTTCTTCCTGTGCGGTACCCCAAAGAAAAGGCACATCTTTCTTTGTAAGCTCATTGAGAGGTGCAGCAATGGTGCTGAAATCTCTCACAAAACGCCTATAGAATCCAGCGAGGCCAAGAAAACTCCTCACTTGTGTGACCGTTTTGGGCTGCGGCCAACTCTCAATAGCTTCAATCTTGGCTTTATCAACTTCAATTCTCTCTGGAGTAACAACATAGCCAAGAAAAGATACTCGGTCGGTGCAAAAGGTGCACTTCCCAAGGTTACCAAACAAACGTGCATCACGTAGAGCAATAAAAACAGCATGTAAATGTTCCAAATGTTCTTCCAAAGATCTGCTATAAATCAGTATATCATCAAAATAGACTACCACAAATCGTCCAATGAAAGCACGTAAAACTTAGTTCATTAGTCTCATGAAAGTACTAGGCGCATTAGTTAACCCAAAAGGCATGACTAACCACTCATATAATCCAAACTTAGTTTTAAATGTTATTTTCCATTCATCCCCCAATTTCATACGAATTTGATGGTATCCATACGCAAATCAACTTTGGAGAATATTGTAGAGCCACTCAATTCATCTAGCATATCATCTAGCCTAGGAATAGGATGACGATAACGAATAGTAATATTATTAATGCCTCTACAATCAACACACATACGCGATGTACCATCCTTTTTCGGCACTAGAATAATAGGAACAGCACAAGGACTAAGGGATTCGCGTATATAACCTTTGTCGAGAAGCTCTTGTACTTGACGCATAATCTCCTTCGTCTCCTCTAGATTGGTACGGTATGGCGCATGGCAGTGAAGCACCGGGAATTAAGTCGATCTGATGCTCAATCCCTCGAATAGGTGGTAATCCCGGTGGCACGTCTTGTGGAAACACGTCAGCGAACTCCTGCAAAATGTTAGTGATAGCAGGAGGCAAAGAGGAAGGCACGTCCTCGAATGAAAATAATGCCTCTTTGCACACAAAAGCATAGCAAACAGATTTGCTGAAATCTAGCTCATCAATATCAGATTTGGTGGCAAATAAACATGCACTTTTCAATTTAATTTCAGAAGCAACACTAGATGGCTTATTATTAGGCTTCATTTGTTGCTCAAATTCTTTTGCCACAATCTGATTTTCACTCTTATTCTTCTCTTGTTTTGCTTTATTAGCTCTATGAATATCATCTTTCAAAATAGAATCAGGAGTCATAGGAAGCAAAGTAATATTTTTATCCTTATGAACAAGAGTATACTGATTGTGTCTACCATGGTGTACAGAATTTTTATCAAATTGCCATGGTCTACCAAGTAATAAGGAACATGCTTGCATAGGTACCACATCACAATCAACATAATCAGCATATGTAGATATACTAAAATGCACACGAACAGTACGTGTTACCTTAACCTTGCCGCTGTTGTTGAACCATTGGATGTAGTAAGGATGTGGATGTGGTCTTGTGGTGAGAGAAAGCTTCTCCACCATCTCCATGCTAGCCAAGTTGTTGCAGCTCCCTCCATCTATGATGACGCGCACAGAACGTTCTTTCACAACTCCCTTGGTATGGAACAAATTGTGCCTCTGATTTTGCTCAGCTTGTGTGACCTGCACACTCAAAACACGTTGAGCAACTAAACATTCATACCTGTCAACGTCTTCAGGAGCCATGTATTGCGTCTCATGATCAGAATCATCTCCACCATGTTCTTCACGTGTAATAAGAGCCAAAGTCTCCTCATCATAGTCACTAGCGGACTCATATCCACCATCCGCGGTAGCAATCATCACACGCGGAGATTTGCATTCTCTCGCATAATGACCTCCTCCCTTAAAACGACGACAAATAATATCACTTGTGTGCCCTGTTGATGCCCTGGGAGAAGAAGAACTCTGTGCAGGCCCGGCAGGTGCGCTCTTGGCAGATAATGGTGGTTGTTCCTGTTTTCTTGTATCACGGCTGTAGGAGGCACCTGATTGAGGTGCTCGTGCAGTTGAAGTAGAAGATGCACGCGGTGTCCATGATGAAGGTCGGCCTGCAGAAAAGTTAGTTCGCGCCAATGCTTGTCGATCCTGCACTTCACGTTCAGCCTTACAAGCAAGATGGAATAAACGAGTGATATTAGTATACTCCTTATAGTCTAGAATGGTCTGAATCTCTCTATTTAATCCACCCAGAAAACGTGCAAGCATAGCTTCATTCTCCTCAACAATACCACATCGAATCATGCCAGTTTGTAATTCCTGATAATATTCTTCTATAGAATTTTTTCCTTGTCTTAAACACTGCAATTTTTGAAGCAATTCACGTTGATAATATGGTGGAACCCAACGCGTACGCGTAGCAGTTTTCAAAGCAGCCCAAGTAGTTGGAATAGGATATAATCTACAATGTTCAGACCACCAGACACATGCAAAACTAGTGAAAGCACAAACAGCAGCAGCAACCCGTCTCTCCTCGGGATATTGTAAACATGTAAAACGTTGTTCAGTTTCTAACTCCCAAGTAAGATATATATTAGGAACATATCTACCCTCAAATGGTGGAATATTCAATTTCAGTTTAGGAATATGGACATCATCTCGTACCTGAGGTGGTGGTGCAGGCCTACCATTACGAATATATACCTGAGGTCGACCTGCTGGTGGTGGTGCTGGTGGCTGCACGTAGTTCGGATTTTGATCAACCTCATCCTCATAATCTCCCACATAATCATCCTCCTCCGCATCAGCAGCATGAGCCACAGAAGTATCAACAGCAGCACCAACAGTTTGGCCAAACGCAAGAGGAACACGGCTCGCTCGGTGGAGGTCTATTTCGCGACGTGGAGGTAGTCGTCGTTGTTGTTTGGAGAGGTGCGTTAGGTGCAGCGGGTGGTGGTGGTGGAAGACGCGCGAGCAATTCATTAAACTTGTTATCGAGCTTTGTTTCGAACGTCTTCTCCATGCCATCTATCTTGTCCATGGCCTCTTCAAATCTGTTGATCACATCTTGCACCTGTACACTCATCATTTGCTGAAAGGTATCATGAAGCTCCTTGTTCGTCAAGTTCTCCCAGTCAGTCTCGTCGGCTTGTGATCCTGGCATGGTTAGCAGCAATAGAAACACACAAGAATATGATCCTACAGACTACTAACAAGAGGTGGTGGTGGGTGTCACAAATCCGTCAAGCAAATCTCAAATTCTTACCAGTTCTTACCCAGCAGCAGGCGGTGATCGGCAACCGTTGTAGTCAAAAACTCTCAAAGCTTGGATAGAGCGATTACCAGGGAGAGTCAAACGCACGACGTAGATGTATGTGGAGCTGGGAAGGCTTATAATATGGTAGCAAAAAGGGTCAGCAATAATCAATTCAGAGATGCAAAGTTGAATAAACGCTCAACGACGGTACTGTGCTGGTCCTAGGCTAGACTGTGCTAGAGACGCGAGCCTAGAACACCAACAAAATCACGGCGCGACACGTAAACAAGGGAAAAGCACACTCTGAATTTTTTTTCGCTCTTTTTTTGCGCTGTTTTTTTTTGCTAAAAATCACTATAATGGCGAGTGTCTCAAAACTCTTCCCAGGTCAAACTGAGAGGATGGGCACGAAATTTTTGTTGAATTTTTTTTTTCGACTGCCCGGACCCAAAAACTGGAAACGGGTCAAAAAAAACTTTCTATAACGGCGACTGTCTCAATACGCTTAGAAACACCTAAAAATAGGACAGCCAGAAACTTTTTCGACAAGTGCGTTTTCGAAAAATTTTGGGCCTAAACGGAGGGTGGTTTCCGGACTCTTTTTTTTTTTGGCTTTTTTGTGGACTGTAGGTATGAAGAACAGACTCGATCTAAACTACGAAAAACTGTAAAATCTCACCGAGCAACCTGGAAATCTGATACCACTTGATAGAGGCAAAGGTGTCCCGTCTTTCGATGAGATGATGGATATCGCTTTGGTGGAAGTCGACTTTGACGATCCGACTACGAACGTGCGAGGACGTCGCGCCTTAGCAATCGCTAAACCAACTCCGAGAGGTTATTGACCACGCCGGAGCACGATCAACCTGACCACGAGGGTCTGTTTCCTGCGAGCAAATGAAGAGCAAGCAAGAAGCTAAGATTGCAATCTGGATATTGCAAATATAAAATGAAAGCTTTATTGATCAAGGTGTTGATCAAGGTGGGGTTCTGCGACGCCTTTGTCTGGTCGTTGAACACAAACGAAGTACGCGAAGTTGCAGCTATGGCGAACTTTTAATCTAAACAAAACCCAAAGTCTAAACGGTGCCCTAAGGGCTGTATATATGGAGGAAGAGAGGGGGAATTTCGTGGCCCTTGGTGGAGGGGTCCGAAATCAACCCTATCTCTTGTTTCCCCACACATACGGACTCGAAAAATAGCCTATACTTATGTATTTCGAAATTACATGGGCCTGGCCCAATAAAAAGGTGACGCAGCACCTATAATAGCCTCTGAACGAAATTTATGAAGTGACATCTTGTATATTTCGTCCAAGGCTTCATGCACTCGTTATGGAGGCTTCAAAGACCTGAAATCATCACTTGTACCTCTGTTCTTGTTCCCCTTGCGCATGCCATCATCTCCATGCTTGTTCTTGCTCCAATGTTCACCCTTCTCCAAGCTAGGCCCTTCATTTGTAAGCAAAACGAATGTATCCAATGTAGGCAGCATCATATTCTCATGAACATTAGAATCATTACCAAGAAACGAAAGTACCTGGTAATTTAGTTGGCGTGCGCGAGCTCTAGTAATTGGTCCAGTATGTATAATAGCAGGGGCTGTGGGTGTAACAATGGTATTGATCTCGTCATCAGGGGACATGCCTGAGACCACCCTGCCGGACCCGACAACTACTCCCCAAAGCAGCCCCCAGCGTAAGTATATGGTTTACTTCCTGCTTTTAGGCGCGCATGGGTGCTCTTTCTTTGCTGATATCTTTGATTGTTGGGTTGTGTAGGAGCAGAGCAGCTTCACCAGGAGCGCCCGGAAGTCGCCCCTGAAATGCCATCTGCTTCGACTACGCCGCCAAGGGAGGATTCCCCGGCAAGGGAGCGTTCTCCGGCAAGGAACAGCACCAGCGACCCTCCGGTGGTTGAGACCACAACTGCAGATCCTAGTGCAGGTAACCCTCTTGCCTGAAAACTTCCCTTGGGTTCTTCTTCTTCTGATCTTCTTTTTGAATATTTGCTTGACTTTTCTCCCTCCTCCGGTCGCCAGATCCTTCTGCCACGGAGCCAATGGAGACCGAGGTCGCCGGCGAGGAGAACGCGCGTGGCAACACCGACGACACCACCGCCACCGAAGAAGAGGCCGGAGCTGATGATCCCGCCGGCGAAGAGGCTGCCAAAGCTGCCGCCGCAGAAGCTGGCGAGGGACCCGGCGATCGCACTGACGGCCCTGAGGCCGCAGGAGCGCCAGGCGCTACGCCGACCGCCGATCCCTCCGCCATTGCCGCAGCGCCAGGCTCTGAAGAGCCCCAGCCCGGCGCCTATCTGAAGGTCGGCGATGGCATCTTCATCAAGCTCCCCTGGGCGTCAAGCTCCAGGGTGCCGGTCGAAGGAGAAATCCTGGACGGAGAGGTGCTCGCCTCCGCTGGGCTGACGCTGGTCGACGCGCCAAGCAGCAGCAGCGGCGAGCCTGAGGAGGAGCGGCTGCTACAGAAGCTGTTGTCGCTCTACCGTGCCCGACAAGCCAAGCTGGAATCGCAAGAAGCGCTTGTCGCGAAGGCGCGACTGGATATCGAGAAGCGTGCGGAGGAGCTCCGGGGTCTGAGGCGGGAAGCTCTCCGGTCCCTGGCAGAGGAGCGGGAGCAACTCGCTGAGGAGCGGAAGGCCTTCCTCCTCGAGAAGGCGGAAGCTGAAGAGCAACAACGGCTGGCTGCCGAGAAGCTATTTGCGCAGGAAGGCGAGCTGGCGCAGCGCAAGGTTAACCTTGACAGCTACGAGGAGGAGCTTGCCGCGCGGGAGCAAACAGTTGGCGGGGCTCTCAAGGAAGCAAAGGATGCCGCCGCAGCTGCCGAGGCCGCCAAGAAGGAGCTGGAGGCGAAAGTGGCGCAGCTGGAGGCCGACCTCAAGGCGAGCGGCGAGGAGCTTGCCGCGCTCAAGCTTGAGCGCGAGAAGGATGCCGCCGCTCATGGCGAGCTGCAGGGTCTCCTTGCCGAGAGGAGCAAAGAGCTTAGCGCCGCCAAGGACTCCAACGCTGATCTCGAGCTGAAGCTGGCCACCTTAACCCAGACGCTGGACGGTGCCAGGGAGCGGGAGGCGGCCTTGGCGGAGAAGATCAAGGCCGACGAGGCGTTGCTGGCGAGTGCCGCCGCCGCCCAGAACACCTTCAAGGAGAATGTGGAGCACTGGACGGAGGGTCTTGTGGATGTTGCCGCCACCATCGACGGGGAGCTGGCGCGGCTGGGGATGGAGGATCTTGGGTACTCCTCCGATGAGCGCCTCCAACCCAGCGCCAAGCTCAGCTTGTTCTTCAAAGGCGTGGCAACGGCGCTCCAGCGACTCCGGGAGAGGATCCCAAAGCAGCTGGCCGACGAGTCGCGCAAGATCTGCGCGGGAGCTCTTCAGAAGGTGCTGGTGAAGGTGGCCTTCCGCAACCCAGGTTATGAGGACATCAATACCATTGTTACACCCACAACCCCTATTGCTACATATACTGGACCAATTACTAGAGCTCGTGCACGCCAATTAAATTATCAGGTACTTCCGTTTCTTGGTAATGATTCTAATGTTCATGAGAATATGATGCTGCCTAAATTGGATACATTTGTTTTGCTTACAAATGAAGGGCCTAGCTTGGAGAAGGATGGACATTGGAGCAAGAACAAGCATGGAGATGATGCCATGCGCAAGGGGAACCAGAGCGGAGTTACAAGTGATGATTTCAGGACTTTGAAGCCACCATAATGGGTGCATGAAGCCTTGGACGAAATATACAAGATGTCACTTCATAAATTTCGTCCCGAGGCAATTCTAGGTGCTGCGTCACCTTATTATTGGGCCAGACCCATGTAATTTCGAAATACATAAGTATAGGCTATTTTTAGAGTCCGTATCTGTGGGGAAACAAGAGATAGGGTTGATTTCGGACCCCTCCACCAAGGGCCACGAAATTCCCCCCTCTTCCTCCATATATACAGCCCTTAGGGCGCCGTTTAGACTTGGGGTTTTGTTTAGATTAAAGTTCGCCATAGCTGCAACTTCGCGTACTTCGTTTGTGTTCAACGACCAGACAAAGGCGTCACAGAACCCCACCTTTATCAATAAAGCTTTCATCTTATATTCGCAATATCCAGATTGCAATCTTAGTTTCTTGCTTGTTCTTCGTTTGCTCGCAGGAAACAGACCCTCGTGGTCAGGTTGATCGTGCTCCGGCGTGGTCAATAACCTCTCGGAGTTGGTTTAGCGATTGCTAAGGCGCGACGTCCTCGCACGTTCGTAGTCGGATCGTCAAAGTCGACTTCCACCAAAGCGATATCCATCATCTCATCGAAAGACAGGACGCCTTTGCCTCTATCAAGTGGTATCAGATTTCCAGGTTGCTCGGTGAGATTTTACAGTTTTTCGTAGTTTAGATCGAGTCTGTTCTTCATACCTACAGTCCACGAAAAAGCCACAAAAAAAATTAGGGTTAGTTCATCATATCCGAACCAATCTGAGCCTTTGCATAGTCTTTTTAGGGTTTTGCTTTGTTGAATTTGCGGTTGCATCCTCGTGTCTAGTTGCTGGTATTAGAGTCTAGTCTTTTAGAGTTTCGAGTTCTGGTCATAAGTTGTCACGCCGCCGCCGCACCATCATCATCGCCCCTGCCATCTACCACCACCGCTCCGAATCCGTATCCATATACCACCACCAATCCGTGTCCATATACCACCACCGATCCATATCCATATACTACCACCGCTGCTATATACCACCACCATATATCCACCACCAATTCGAGTTCCTTGCATATTAGGTTTGTTTTCGAGACCCATCTAGTTTCCGATTCGTGTTTCCTTGACGGAGTAGGTTTCGAAAAAAAAAGAGTCCGGAAACCACCCGCCGTTTAGGCCCAAAATTTTCCGAAAACGCACTTGACAAAAAAATTTCGGACTATCCTATTTTTAGGTGTTTCTAAGCGTATTGAGACACTCGTCGTTATAGAAAGTTTTTTTTGACCCGTTTCCAGTATTTTGGGTCCAGGCAGTCGAAAAAAAATATTTGGTCGAAAAAAAAAATTTTTGCCCATCCTGTCAGTTTGACCTGGGAAGAGTTTTGAGACACTCGCCATTATAGTGAATTTTCGCAAAAAAAAAGAGCAGCGCAAAAAAAAGCAGCGCAAAAAAAAGGAGCGAAAAAAAATATTCCAGAGTGTGCTTTTCCCTTGTTTACGTGCAGCGCCGTGATTTTGTTAGTGTTCTAGGCTCGCGTCTCTAGCACAGTCTAGCCTAGGACTAGCACAGTACCGTCGTTGAGCGTTTATTCAACTTTGCATCTCTGAATTGATTATTGCTTACCCCTTTTGCTACCATATTATAAGCCTTCCCAGCTCCACATACATCTACGTCGTGCATTTGAATCTCCCTGGTAATCGCTCTATCCAAGCTTTGAGAGTTTTTGACTACAACGGTTGTCGATCACCACCTGCTGCTGGGTAAGAACTGGTAAGAATTTGAGATTTGCTTGATGGATTTGTGACACCCACCACCACCTCTTGTTAGTAGTCTGTAGGATCATATTCTTGTGTGTTTCTATTGCTACTAACCATGCCAGGATCACAAGCCGACGAGACTGACTGGGAGAACATGACGAATAAGGATTTGCATGATAAATTTCAGCAAATGATGAGTGGACAGGTGCAAGATGTGCTAAACAGATTTGAAGAGGCCATGGAGAAGATAGATGGCATGGAGAAGACATTCGAAACAAAGCTCGATAACAAGTTTAATGAATTGCTCGCGCGTCTTCCACCATCACCACCCGCTGCACCTAACGCACCTCTCAAACAACAACAATAACGACTACCTCCACGTCGCGAAACAGACCTTCGCCGAGCGAGCCGTGTTCCTCTTGCGTTTGGCCAAACTGTTGGTGCTGCTGTTGATACTTCTGTGGCTCCTGCTGCTGATGCGGAGGAGGATGATTATGTGGGAGATTATGAGGATGAGGTTGATCAAAATCAACACTACGTGCAGCCACCTGCACCACCACTAGCAGGTCAACCTCAGGTATATATTCGTAATGGTAGGCCTGCACCACCACCTCAGGTACGAGATGATGTCCATATTCCTAAATTGAAATTGAATATTCCACCATTTGAGGGTAGATATGTTCCTGATATATATCTTACTTGGGAGTTAGAAACTGAACAACGATTTACATGTTTACAATATCCTGAGGAGAGACGAGTTGCTGGTGCTGTTTGTGCTTTCACTAGTTTTGCATGTGTATGGTGGTCTGAACATTGTAGATTATATCCTATTCCAACTACTTGGGCTGCTTTGTAAACTGCTATGCATACTCGTTGGGTTCCACCATATTATCAACGTGAATTGCTTCAAAAATTACAGCGCTTAAGACAAGGAAAAAATTCTGTAGAAGAATATTATCCGGAATTACAAACTGGCATGATTAGATGTGGTATTGTTGAGGAGAATGAAGCTATGCTTGCACGTTTTCTGGGTGGATTAAATAGAGAGATTCAGACCATTCTAGACTATAAGGAGTATACTAATATCACTCGTTTATTCCATCTTGCTTGTAAAGCTGAACGTGAAGTGCAGGATCGGCAAGCATTGGCACGAACTTACTTTTCTGCAGGCCGACCTTCATCATGGACACCGCGTGCATCTTCTACTTCAACTGCACCAGCACCTCAATCACGTGCCTCCTCCAGTCGTGATACAAGAAAACAGGCACAACCACCATTATCTGCCAAGAGCGCACCTGCTGGGCCTGCATAGAGTTCTTCTTCTTCCATGGCATCAACAGGGCACACAAGTGATATTATTTGTCGTCGTTGTAAGGGAGGAGGTCATTATGCGACAGAATGCAAATCTCCGTGTGTGATGATAGCTACCGCGGATGGTGGATATGAGTCCGCTAGTGACTATGATGACGAGACTTTGGCTCTTATTACACGTGAAGAACATGGTGGAGATGATTCTGATCATGAGACGCAATACATGGCTCCTGAAGACGCTGACATGTATGAATGTTTAGTTGCTCAACGTGTTTTGAGTGTGCAGGTTACACAAGCTGAGCAAAATCAGAGGCACAATTTGTTCCATACCAAGGGAGTTGTGAAAGAACGTTCTGTGCGCGTCATCATAGATGGAGGGAGCTGCAACAACTTGGCTAGCATGGAGATGGTGGAGAAGCTTTCTCTCACCACAAGACCACATCCACATCCTTACTACATCCAATGGTTCAACAACAGCGGGAAGGTTAAGGTAACACGTACTGTTCGTGTGCATTTTAGTATATCTACATATGCTGATTATGTTGATTGTGATGTGGTACCTATGCAAGCATGTTCCTTATTACTTGGTAGACCATGGCAATTTGATAAAAATTCTGTACACCATGGTAGAAACAATCAGTATACTCTTGTTCATAAGGATAAAAATATTACTTTGTTCCTATGACTCCTGATTCTATTTTGAAAGATGATATTAATAGAGCTAATAAAGCAAAACAAGAGAAGATTAAGAGTGAAAATCAGATTGTGGCAAAAGAATTTGAGCAACAAATGAAGCCTAATAATAAACCATCTAGTGTTGCTTCTGAAATTAAATTGAAAAGTGCATGTTTATTTGCCACCAAATCTGATATTGATGAGCTAGATTTCAGCAAATCTGTTTTCTATGCTTTTGTGTGCAAAGAGGCATTATTTTCATTCGAGGACGTGCCTTCCTCTTTGCCTCCTGCTGTCACTAACATTTTGCAAGAGTTCGCTGACGTCTTTCCACAAGACGTGCTTCCGGGATTACCGCCTATTCGAGGGATTGAGCATCAGATTGACTTAATTCCCGGTGCTTCACTGCCAAACCGTGCACCATACCGTACCAATCCAAAGGAGACGAAGGAGATTATGCGTCAAGTACAAGAGCTTCTCGACAAAGGTTATATACGCGAATCCCTTAGTCCTTGTGCTGTTCCTATTATTCTAGTGCCGAAAAAGGATGGTACATCACGTATGTGTGTTGATTGTAGAGGCATTAATAATATTACTATTTGTTATCGTCATCCTATTCCTAGGCTAGATGATATGCTTTATGAATTGAGTGGCTCTACAATATTCTCCAAAGTTGATTTGCATAGTGGATACCATTAAATTCGTATGAAATTGGGAGATGAATGGAAAACAACATTTAAAACTAAGTTTGGATTATATGAGTGGTTAGTCATGCCTTTTGGGTTAACTAATGCACCTAGTACTTTCATGCGATTAATGAACGAAGTTTTACGTGCTTTCATTGGACGATTTGTGGTAGTTTACTTTGATGATATACTGATTTATAGCAAATCTTTGGAAGAACATTTGGAACATTTACGTGCTGTTTTTATTGCTCTACGTGATGCACGTTTGTTTGGTAACCTTGGGAAGTGCACCTTTTGCACCGACCGAGTATCTTTTCTTGGCTATGTTGTTACTCCACAGGGAATTGAAGTTGATAAAGCCAAGATTGAAGCTATTGAGAGTTGGCCGCAGCCCAAAACGGTCACACAAGTGAGGAGTTTTCTTGGCCTCGCTGGATTCTATAGGCGTTTTGTGAGAGATTTCAGCACCATTGCTGCACCTCTCAACGAGCTTACAAAGAAGGATGTGCCTTTTGTTTGGGGTACCGCACAGGAAGAAGCCTTCATGGTATTGAAAGATAAGTTGACACATGCTCCTTTACTCCAACTTCCTGATTTTAATAAGACTTTTGAGCTTGAATGTGATGCTAGTGGAATTGGATTAGGAGGTGTGTTATTACAAGATGGCAAACTTGTTGCATACTTTTCTGAAAAATTGTGTGGGCCTAGTCTGAATTATTCTACTTATGATAAAGAATTATATGCTCTTGTTCGGACTTTAGAAACATGGCAACATTATTTATGGCCCAAAGAATTTGTTATACATTCTGATCATGAATCTTTGAAACATATTAAAAGTCAAGCTAAACTGAATCGTAGACATGCTAAATGGGTTGAATTCATTGAGACTTTCCCTTATGTCATTAAACACAAGAAGGGAAAAGAAAATGTTATTGCTGATGCATTGTCTCGTCGCTATACTATGCTTTCACAACTTGACTTCAAAATATTTGGTTTGGAGACCATCAAAGATCAATATGTGCATGATGTTGATTTTAAAGATGTAATGCAGAATTGTAAAGAAGGAAGAATGTGGAACAAGTTTGTCGTTAACGATGGATTTGTGTTTCGTGCTAACAAGCTATGCATTCCAGCTAGCTCCGTTCGTCTTTTGTTGTTGAAGGAGGCGCATGGACGAGGATTAATGGGACACTTTGGCATGAAGAAGACGGAGGACGTACTTGCTACACATTTCTTTTGGCCAAAGATGAGACGGGATGTTGAGCGTTTTATTGCTCGCTGCACTACATGTCAAAAAGCTAAGTCACGACTCAATCCTCATGGTTTATATATGCCTTTGCCTGTACCTAGTGTTCCCTGGGAGGATATATCTATGGACTTTGTTTTAGGTTTACCTAGAACAAAGAAGGGGAGGGATAGCATATTTGTTGTCGTGGATAGATTCTCGAAAATGGCACACTTTATACCATGTCATAAAAGCGATGATGCTGTTAATGTTGCTGATTTGTTCTTTCGTGAAATTATTCGCTTGCATGGTGTGCCAAATACTATTGTTTCAGATCGTGATACTAAATTTCTTAGCCACTTTTGGAGATGTTTATGGGCTAAGTTGGGGACTAAACTGCTTTTTAGTACTACTTGTCACCCCCAAACTGATGGACAAACTGAAGTAGTCAATAGAACATTGTCTACTATGCTTAGGGCTGTTTTGAAGAATAATAAGAAAATGTGGGAGGAATGCTTGCCTCATATTGAATTTCCTTATAATCGTTCATTGCATTCTACTACTAAGATGTGCCCTTTTAAAGTTGTGTATGGTTTCCTACCTCGTGCACCTATTGATTTGTTGCCTCTTCCATCTTCGGAGAAGGTTAATTTTGATGCTAAACAACGTGCTAAATTGATTTTAAAAATGCACGAGTTAACTAAGGAAAACATTGAGCGTATGAATGCCAAATATAAACTTGCTGGAGATAAGGGTAGAAAACATGTTGTGTTTGCACCTGGAGATCTTGTTTGGTTACATTTGCGTAAGGATAGATTTTCTGATTTGCGCAAATCAAAGCTCATGCCACGGGCTGATGGTCCCTTTAAGGTGTTAGAGAAAATAAATGATAATGCATATAAACTTGAGCTGCCTGAAGATTTTGGGGTTAGTCCCACTTTTAACATTGCAGATTTGAAGCCTTATTTGGGTGAGGAAGATTAGCTTCCGTCGAGGACGACTTAATTTCAAGAAGGGGAGGATGATGAGGACATCAATACCATTGTTACACCCACAGCCCCTACTGCTACATATACTGGACCAATTACTAGAGCTCGCGCACGCCAATTAAATTATCAGGTACTTTCGTTTCTTGGTAATGATTCTAATGTTCATGAGAATATGATGCTGCCTAAATTGGATACATTTGTTTTGCTTACAAATGAAGGGCCTAGCTTGGAGAAGGATGGACATTGGAGCAAGAACAAGCATGGAGATGATGCCATGCACAAGGGGAACCAGAACGGAGTTACAAGTGATGATTTCAGGACTTTGAAGCCACCATAATGGGTGCATGAAGCCTTGGACGAAATATACAAGATGTCACTTCATAAATTTCATCCCGAGGCAATTCTAGGTGCTGCGTCACCTTATTATTGGGCCAGGCCCATGTAATTTCGAAATACATAAGTATAGGCTATTTTTAGAGTCCGTATGTGTGGGGAAACAAGAGATAGGGTTGATTTCGGACCCCTCCACCAAGGGCCACGAAATTCCCCCCCCCCTCTTCCTCCATATATACAGCCCTTAGGGCGCCGTTTAGACTTGGGGTTTTGTTTAGATTAAAGTTCGCCATAGCTGCAACTTCGCGTACTTCGTTTGTGTTCAACGACCAGACAAAGGCGTCATAGAACCCCACCTTGATCATAAAGCTTTCATCTTATATTCGCAATATCCAGATTGCAATCTTAGTTTCTTGCTTGTTCTTCGTTTGCTCGCAGGAAACAGACCCTCGTGGTCAGGTTGATCGTGCTCCGGCGTGGTCAATAACCTCTCGGAGTTGGTTTAGCGATTGCTAAGGCGCGACGTCCTCGCACGTTCGTAGTCGGATCGTCAAAGTCGACTTCCACCAAAGCGATATCCATCATCTCATCGAAAGACGGGACACCTTTGCCTCTATCACCAGGCCTCAACCTCACCAACGTCCTCAGGTCCTTGCCTCCGGATGCTGATCTGGAAGCGCTCAAGGCCCTTGTCGCACCCATTGTAGACAAGGTGAGTGGGATCAAGAGGGTTGAGGGCGATCGCGTAGATTAGGCCGCCCGTTTTCTCTTTTCCTTGTCGCTGTTGGTCATGTCATGAGAACACTCTGTTAGAGCTGCGACAAGCTATCTTGTAATATAACTCTATTTTGGATATCGATTGCTGTGTTATTTCCTTTACTTGATTCCTTCCTTTGTATGTTTTTGCCTTACGCTTTTAGGGAACTTGTCGGCGCAGGCACCTGAGCCGCGAGCGCTGAGTGCGGGACGTCAGCAGCCTGCTGGCGGTGCCGCAACCGACAAGAAACCTTGTGGCAACTAGTCGCAGCTCACTTAATTGTTGAGCGGACTCGAAACAAAGTAAGGGCGCAACTAGCTGCGAGTTGGTTCCTCCGCGCACAGGTTTTCCATACAAAGCATGGTCGTTCGAGGAAGATAACTTAAAAATTTAAAAACTGATTGCTCAAACTTTGGCAACTTAGCTTTTCTGTCGTTCGCTTCCCGGTAAGGCGAAACTTTCTTGAACGGCCCGGTCCACACCATTATCTTCTCCTTCCCCCCGGCAAACTTGTGGGCGAGGGAACCTTCCTTCCTTTGAGAAAGAGAAAAAAGAGAAAATAAAGATATGGATCCTTATGGCTCGTTATTGCTTACCGGGGGTAGGTTGTGCACAAAGTGTCAGATAACATATGCAAAAAAGAGAAGGAAGCATGAAACTGACAAGATGTGCGAAGCACATGAGCTTTATTTATGCACGGGGGCTGTGCCCGGCTTTGTACGAAGGATTACATGCAACAGCGGCAAGACTTGTACAAAAGGTGGTTGCCAGAACAGGTTCCGGCAACCGCGCCCTACGGGTAAAACTTACGAAGATGTTCAATGTTCCAGGAGTTGCTCACCGGAATGCCATCTTCGGTCTCAAGGCGGACAGCGCCAGGCCTAGTGACTCGTTTCACCCGGTAAGGGCCTTCCCACTTCGGCGTCAACTTGTTGGAATTCTTGGCGGACTAAATGCGCCGAAGAACAAGGTCGCCTTCCTCGAAACTTCTGGCACTAACTTTGCGGCTATGGTAGCGGCGCAAAGCTTGCTGATATCGAGCGGCTCGTACAGCGGCCTGAAGACGGTTTTCCTCAAGGAGCAGCGCGTCATCTTGTCGCAGCTGCTCTTGCTCAAGCTCATCATAAGCGAGCACTCGACGTGACCCTTATACGAGTTCCGTGGGGAGAACTGCCTCTGCTCCATAGAGTAGAGTGAAAGGTGTCTGGCTAGTGGCTCGATTTGGCGTCGTTCTGATCGACCAAAGAACCACTGGCAGCTCCTCGATCCAGTTCTTTCCGCACTTGCGTAGCCTGTCGAAAGTCCTGGTCTTGAGCCCGCGCAGCACTTCAGCATTTGCCCTCTCCGCTTGACTGTTGCTTCTCGGATGAGCAACAGAAGCAAAGCAAACCTTGGCGCCAAGATCTTGGACGTACTGCATGAAGGTGCGGCTCATGAATTGCGTGCTGTTGTCGGTGATGATCCTGTTAGGGATCCCGAAACGGCAAACAATCGACCTGAAGAACTTGACTGCTGACTGTGCTGTCACCTTCCTCACTGGTTCCACTTCCGGCCACTTTGTGAACTTGTCGATTGCAACGTACAAGTACTCAAAGCCCTCGACAGCTCGGGGGAAAGGGCCGAGGATATCGAGCCCCCAGACCGAAAATGGTCAGGATAAAGGGATCGTCTGGAGAGCTTGAGCTGGCTGGTGTATCTGCTTGGAATGGAACTGGCACGCTTCACACTTGGTTACTTGTGCAGTTGTATCCTGGAGGGCTGTTGGCCAAAAGAAACCTTGCCGGAATGCTTTGCTGGCAAGTGCTCTTGCGCCAATGTGGTGACCACATATGCCTCCATGTATCTCTGCCAACAGCTGTTGTCCGTCTTCCCAGCGAATACACTTCAATTTCACACCGTTGAGTCTTCTTCTGTACAGTATGTTGTCGACAAACTTGTACATACTTGACTGCCGGGCTACTCTTTCCGCTTCTTCTTGCTCTTCGGGAAGTTCTCCTGTCTGAAGGAAACAGACAATCTGCTATGCCCATGCTAGAGCCTGCGGCTCGACAACAAGGACTAAAGGCACATCTGCTGCTGCGGGAACATCCGCTTCTACGGCAAGAGCCTGCGGCCCAGCCGGAGCTTGATGTTCCCCGGCAAGCTTGCCAGAGCAAAACTTGTCGGGAGCGTCTGCTTCAACGGAACAAACCCTAAGGCTTGCCGGAGCAGACTGCTCCTCAGCACCCTTGGTGTTGATCTTGGGGACCTTCTTGGCGTCGGCTTCGGGGAGCTCTTCCGGAAAATAGTCACCAGAAACCAACTTTCTCTTCTTGCTCTGTCCAGTTAATGGCGTTACAGATGGTTGAGTCAGCTTGAGCACAAAGATCCCTGGTTCCACAGGTAACTTAAATGCGGCGCACTTCGACAGGCCATCGGCAATGTCATTTTGAGCTCTTGGAACATGTTCCATCTGTAGGACGTCAAAGTGCTCTTCTAGCTTTCTCACTTCATCAACGTAAGCTTCCATCAACGGACTCTGATAACTCTTGTTCACTTGGCGGACGACAAGCTGTGAGTCACCCCTGACAATGAGCTTCTTGATCCCAAGGTCTGCGGCGATCCTGAGACCCGCAAGCAAACCTTCGTACTCTGCGGTATTGTTTGTTGCTTGCTCCTTGGGAAAGTGCATCTGGACTACGTACTTGAGGTGCTCTCCGGTGGGTGCAACAAGTAGCACGCCCGCGCCGGCGCCTTGCAGCGAGAAGGCACCATCAAAGTACATCAGCCACTCTTTGCTTGCCTCCTTGACGGGGATGCTCGTTTCTGGAATTTCTTCGTCTGGTGTTGGCGTCCATTCTGCTACGAACTCTGCCAATGCTCTGCTTTGGATAGTCGAAGTACTCTCAAACCTGAGGCCAAAGCTTGACAGTTCCAGCGCCCACTCAACGATCCTGCCTGTTGCTTCTGGATTTTGCAGTATCCTCTTCAGCGGAAAACGAGTGACGACTGTGATCTCATGTGCTTGAAGTAATGGCGCAGCTTTCTCGAGGCCATGAGAAGGCCGAAAAGCAATTTCTGCACAGTAGAGTACCTTGACCTAGCCCCCTGTAGAAGGGAACTGACAAAGTAAACTGGGCGCTGCACCATTCTCTTCTGCATCTGCTGATGCGCCTGCACAGATCCATCTTTGTCGGGACCAGAGCTTGTCGGCGAAGTCCCTTGCTTGTCGCTGGATGCATCTGCCGTGGTTGCTGGCTCATCATCCGCCTCCCACTCCGCCACTAACGCAGCACTAACCACTTGATTGGTTGCCGCTAAATATAGCAGCAACTTTTCTTGTGGCTTAGGCGCGACAAGTATTGGAGTGGAGGACAGGTATCTCTTCAAGTCCTGCAGCGTAGCCTCCGCTTCCGGAGTCCATTTCATTGGACCTGCCTTTTTCAATATTTTGAAAAATGGCAGGGCGCGCTCAGCAGATCTAGAGATAAACCTGCTGAGAGCAGCCACGCAACCGGCAAGTCTTCGTACATCCTTGACGCATTTTGGTGCTTCAATTTGCTTAATGGCCTTGATCTTGTCGGGATTGGCTTCAATCCCCCGCTGAGACACGAAGAACCCGAGAAGCTTGCCGGAGGGGACTCCAAACACACACTTCTCGGGGTTAAGCTTGAGGTTGATCTTGCGTAGATTTGCAAAGGTTTCATCTAAATCTTGAATTAGAGTCGCCTTGTCCTTGCTCTTGACCACTATATCATCCATGTAGGCTTCCACATTCCTATGTATCTGTGGCTCAAAAGCGACATGGACTACCCTTGCAAATGTTGAACCAGCATTCTTTAAACCGAAAGGCACCCGTATGAAACAATATGTGCCACATGGGGTGATGAATGCGGTCTTCTCCTCATCCTCTTCTGCCATGAAGATCTGATGGTATCCTGAGTATGCATCAAGAAATGAAAGCAAGTCACATCCGGCCGTGGAGTCAACAATCTGGTCTATGCGCGGCAAGGGAAATGGGTCTTTGGGACAAGCTTTATTGACATCGGTAAAGTCGATACAAAGCCTCCATTTCCCGTTAGCCTTGCGCACGACTACAGGATTGGCCAACCACGTAGGATGGAGCACTCCTCTGACAAGGCCTGCTGCTTCTAACTTCTTGATTTCTTCTGCGATGAATTCTTGGCGCTCCACTGCTTGCTTCCTGACTTTCTGCTTGACGGGCCGCGCATGAGGACAGATGGCAAGATGGTGCTCGATTACTTTCCTGGGAACACCGGGGATGTCAGACGGTTGCCACGCAAACACGTCGACGTTCGCCCGCAGGAAAGCAACGAGCGCGCTTTCCTATTTAGGGTCGAGAGTGGCACTGATGGTGAAGGTACCACCAGTGCCGTCCTCCTTGGCGGACACCTTCTTGGTCTCTGGTGGAGCTGCCATCGCCTTCTTACACTTGCCGGTGGGGCTCGATGGTGCGTCCTCGACGGTAGCGCAGCACTCCGAAGAGGTGCGCTTGCCAGAGTGGGCATCAGAGCTCTTGCCGGACTTGGTCTTCTTCTTCCCCCCGGGAGCCTCAACGGCAAGTGGCTTGCGACTTGTTGTGGCTGCTGCTTCCCGGTAGATTTTGTCGGCGCAGATAAGAGCATCCTTCTTGTCGCTAGGGACAGAGATGACACTTACTGGGCCTGGCATCTTCAGCATGTTATATGCATAGTGAGAGGCTGCCATGAATTTGGCAAGTGCTGGACGGCCGAGAATCCCATTGTAAAGAAATGGAAAGTCAGCAACGTCAAAAGTGACCCTCTCAGTCCTGAAGTTCAGCTCACTGCCAAATGTCACCGGCAGCGTGATCTTTCCCTTCAGCTTGCTCCTTCCCGGATTGATTCCTTGGAACGTGCCAGTCTCTTCGAGCTCGCTGTCAGGGATCTGGAGTTTCTGGAGTACCGCGGAGGAGATCAGGTTCAAGCTGGCCCCGCCGTCAACTAGCATCTTTGTGACCTTGAGGTTGCGGATAGTTGGTGAAAGATGATAGGCGTGCTGGACCATTTCAGAGGCCTGCGTGACTCGATGGGTGGTTCTGCCGCATTGACTTCCCGCGCCCACTGCTTGAGCTGGCGGTGTGAATTATGCAGAGAAGCACCGCCGTCAACACACAGGACCTCTGTGGCTTTCTGGAACTCCTGCTCATCAGCCTCGTCATCATCCATATCTTCATCATCGTCATCATCTTCATCCTTGTCGCGGCCGTGGGGAGGTCTGTCTCCTTGCCGCTGCTTGGCCTTGCCGCGGCGTCCTCCTCGGCCGGGGCATTTCTTGCCGGCTCCCCCAGCACCTTCCTGGGCCTTCTCCTTGTCGCGTCGCTCGTACTCAGCCTTTTGCTGCTCGACAAGCTGCTCGACTTTCTTGCAGCTCTGGAGATCATGGCCCTTGGTGCGGTGGATCTTGTAGTACTGCTTGCTGGAGCCGTCCTGCTTGTCGGCAACCGCCACAGCCTGCTCGCCGGAGGTACCAGCTTTGGCTTTCTTGGCGCCACCTCCGTTGCCGGACTGCTCGACGACTAGCACATCTTTGCCTTTCTTTTTCCTGTTGTTCCGCCGCCGGTTTTTCTTTGCCGGGGCAGCATCCTCACTATCAGATCCTCCTGCTCCTACGTTCTCTCCTGGGAGTTTCCTCCCTTCCTCAGCACGTGCACACTTGTCGGCCAGGGCATATAGCTCACTGACGTCTCTGATCTTGCACATTGCCATCTCCTCCCGCATCCTACGGTTTCGCACGTTCTGATGGAACGCGCTGATTACCGCGGCAGTGTGGACATCTGGGATGTTGTGCTGTACACGGCTGAATCTCTGAATATACTTGCGCAAGGGCTATCCTTCCTTCTGGGCGAGCAGATGAAGGTCGCTCTCTTGGCCATGGGGCTTGTGGCCGCCTGTAAAGGCGCCGACAAACTGATGGCATAGATCTGCCCAGGAAGATATGGAGTTATCGGGCAAGTGCATGAGCCAGGATCTGACGTTGGGCTTGAGCACCAGCGGGAAGTAGTTGGCAAGGATCTTGTCGTCCCGTCCCCCGGCAGCTTGCACCGCAATGGTGTAGATGTTGAGGAACTCCGACGGATGCGACTTGCCGTCGTACTTCTCTGGTACGTCTGGCTTGAAATTCTTCTTGCTAGGCCACTGGACTTGCCGCAGCTCACGAGTGAACGCAGGGCAACCTACCGCGTACGGCAAGTCGCCTGGTTCCCCTGGCGCATGCATGTCGACAGAGGGCCCAACGCGCTGGTCAGATTGACGCCGCGCTTCTCTTCGGCGCTCGATACGAGTACGAGCGTCTTCTTGCTGTCGTTCGTGAAGAACTTGGCGCTGATCGCGACGAGCTCGTGGATCCGATGACGCGGTAGAGTCGCTGTCGAGGTGGATCCGGCGAGTCGGCGATCTTGGCCTTCGGGGCGGAGAGTGCATGGAGGTTGCACCCCCACTGGTTTTGTCGCCATCGGTTCGCGCCCGGCAGTCTTGTCGCGGCAGCGAGGTGCTTGGTTGCCGCGGAGTGTCGCTATTGGCGAAGCCTATGAGACTCTGAATGGTGGCCCTCCATTCGTCGGTCTTGTCCACCATTGGAGGGTAATCCAAGAGTAGTTGAGCTCGCGCCAAAGCTTCTGCTGGAGTGGTGGGCGGCAGTGGCGAACGGTGCGAGGAGCGGGATATGCTCGGACTTCTAACTATGTTAGAAGGAGCAGTATCCCGTCCAGGCGACCGTGCCTCGCTCGCGTCAGCATGTCGGCGTGCATGCTGGTCTTGAGCACCCCGAGATCCACCAGCTTGATCTTGGTTCAACGGACGCATGGCACTGCGAGTACCATGACGTTGTCGGTCCTGCGCCTCCTGAGATGGGCGCGGTGCACGTACGGACGCCGAGGTTTGCGCAGCCTTGTCCTTGGACCCGGCACCACCGTTATCTCCCTCATCGACGCCCGTTCTTCCGCCGGCGTCTACCCCACCATCTGCTTGCTCCGGTGGCGGTGGGATCGACGCGGACGGAACAGCTACCTCCAAAGCCTTCTTCTTCGGTGGCATGTTGATGAAGAAAATGAAGATCTTGCTCGTGTGAACGCCGGATCAGGTTCACACAACCTCGACGCCCCCTACCTGGCGCGCCAAAGATGTCGGGGAAACTGATCCACGAACACCTATGGGACCGGCAGACCGAGCCCCTTTCGGTTCGGCGGGGGGCGGAGATCGCACGAAGAGCAGATCGAGGCGAAGCACACGAGCAGTTTACCCAGCTTCGGAGCTCTCTGGAGAGATAATACTCCTACTGCTGCTTGTCTGTTTATATTGTGTTCTTGCTCGAGAGCGCTGATTGGTACAGTACGCTCGAGAGCGAGCGTGGGTGTGTTCTGGCTTCGAACCTTTCGAACCCCTCTCTACGTTGCGCATGGGCCTCCTTTTATATGCTCAAGGGGTCACCGACAGGTGGCAACGCATGCAAGGGTAAAAATGGAAAAGTGTCGCGGTTGGTACAACTACCTGTACTGTGCATACAGTGTATCATACCTAACCCTGACGGTAGGGGACAAAGGCATTAAATGCCCGTCTGCATCGCCCAAACAGTGCAGAAAGGGACCGCCAGGGGCGCCACCGCTTGCCACGATGGCAATCTTGTCAGCGCCGTTTGCCACTGTGCACCGCTGGCTCCACGGCCTCTCGCCACGCGCGCCTGGAAAGGCCCCAGGGCGACATGTTGGCGGATGTGCTGGAGCGCGGGTGCGGAGTGGTCGCTTGCCGCGGCAAGTGCCTTGCCGCGGTCGTTGTCTTGTCGCGCCCGGAAGCTTGTCGCTCACCGGGCCTTGTCGGGACGCGTGGCGCGACGCGGCAAGTTCCTTGAGATGCCTTGGTTGGCCTTCTTGGCAAGCTCCTCTTGCCGGGGCCTTGTTTCCTTGGCTTAAATACTTTGTTCTTGAATGGCTTCCCGGCAAGCTCCTCTTGCCGGGACCTTGTCTCCTTGGCTTGAAAACTTTGTTCTTGAATGGCTTCAAAGGAACCACGGAGGACCTTGGCGGTCGCACGGCAAGCCTTGCCGCGGGGTGTTGCGACTGCCCGTGCACAAGTTCGGGATACTAGGGTACCCCTACTCTAGTACACCGACAGAAAGTCAAAGAACATCATTCGTCGCTATTTTCAAGACAAGTTTATGAACCCATAGGCACTTCCTTTTGAAGGAAATTTGAGAGATTATGTTCCTTATAGACATTAGCCCCCCGGTAGGGACAAACATACCTTTCTGCAGATGCTCTATGATCCAGGCAATCTCATTTGGCCGTAAATTGATGAAAATCCAGCGGCTATATGCCTTATTCTCCTTGTTCTCGCCGGATGGCATGCTGTAACTCATGCGCATGAAAGCCAAGAACAAAAGGGCATTCCTGGCATCGATCAATATATATGTGGAGACGATATCTCCACTATAGAGGACAAGAAATTTTGGGGCGGTTAGGCAAAAAGCGCATGTGAAAATGAAGTACTTTCAAGGACTGCCATAGAATGGACAGATGTTCACTAAAACGGTCATAATTTTGTCATTAGGAGTCCGTGTCGGACCCATAAGTTCTCGAACTGCTCGCGGCGAGCACGCAAGTCCAAAAAAATACTCCCCGCTTTCGCCAGGAGGCCCGGAGTACCCTCAGATGCGGCCTTAAGCAGGACCTTTTGGCCCTGAAAGTCAAAGAACATCATTCGTCTCTATTTTTCAGACAAGTTTCTGAACCCATTGGCACCTCCTTTTGAAGGAAATTTGAGAGATTACATTCCTTATAGACATTAGCCCCCCTGGTAGGGACAAACATACCTTTCTGCAGATGCTCTATGATCCAGGCAATCTCATTTGGCCGTAAATTGAAGAAAATCCAGCGGCTATATGCCTTATTCTCCTTGTTTTTGCCGGATGGCATGCTGTAACTCATGCACGTGAAAGCCAAGAACTAAAGGGCATTCCTCGCATCGGTCAATATATATGTGGAAACGATATCTCCACTATAGAGGACAAGAAATTTTGTGGCAGTCAGGCAAAAAGCTCACAAGAAAATGAAGTACTTTCAAGGACTGCCATACAATGGACAGATGTTCACTAAAAGGGTAATAATTTTGTCATTCGGAGCCTGTGTCAGACCCACAAGTTCTCAAACTGCTCGAGGCGAGCGTATGAATCCAGAAAATACTCCCCGCTTGCGCGAGGAGGCCCGGAGTACCCTCAGATACGGCCTTAAGTAGGACTTTTTGGCCCTGAAAATCAAAGAATATCATTCGTCGCTGTTTTTCCGACAAGTTTTTGAACCCATTGGCACTTCCTTTTGAAGAAAATTTGAGAGATTATGTTCCTTATAGACATTAGCCCCCCTGGTAGGGACAAACGTACCTTTCTGCAGATGCTCTATGATCCGATCACTCTCATTTGGCCGTAAATTGAAGAAAATCCAACGGCTATATGGCTTATTCTCCTTGTTTTCGCCGGATGGCATGCTGTAACTCATACGCGTGAAAGGCAAGAACAAAAGGGCATTCCTGGCATCGGTCGATATATATGTGGAAACGATATCTCCACTATAGAGGACAAGAAATTTTGGGGCAGTCAGGCAAAAAGCGCACGAGAAAATGAAGTACTTTCAAGGACTGCCATAGAATGGACGGATGTTCACTAAAACAGTCATAATTTTGTCATTCAGAGTCCGTGTCGGACCCATAAGTACTCAAACTGCTCGCGGCGAGCGTGCGAATCCAAAAAATACTCCCTGCTTGCGCCAGGAGGCCCGGAGTAACCTCAAATTCAGCTTAAGCAAGACTTTTTGGCCCTAAAAGTCAAAGAACATCATTCATCGCTATTTTACAGACACTTCCTTTCGAAGGATATTTGAGATATTATGTTCCTTATAGACATTAGCCCCCCTAGTAGGGACAAACGTACCTTTCTGCAGATGCTCTATGATCCGGGCAATCTCATTTGGCCGTAAATAAAAGAAAATCCAGCGGCTATATGCCTTATTCTCCTTGTTTTCGCCGGATGGTATGCTGTAACTCATGCGCGTGGAAGCCAAGAACAAAAGGGCATTCCTGGCATCGGTCAATATATATGTGGGAATGATATCTTGATAGAGGCAAAGGTGTCCCGTGTTTCAATGAGATGATGGATATCGCTTTTGTGGAAGTTGACTTTGACGATCCGACTACGAACGTGCGAGGACGTCGCGCCTTAGCAATCGCTAAACCAACTCCGAGACATTATTGACCACGCCGGAGCACGATCAACCTGACCACGAGGGTCTGTTTCCTGCGAGCAAACGAAGAACAAGCAAGAAACTAAGATTGCAATCTGGATATTGCGAATATAAGATGAAAGCTTTATTGATCAAGGTGGGGTTCTGTGACGCCTTTGTCTGGTCGTTGAACACAAACGAAGTACGCGAAGTTGCAGCTATGGCGAACTTTTAATCTAAACAAAACCCAAAATCTAAACGGTGCCCTAAGGGCTGTATATATGGAGGAAGAGAGGGGTATTTCGTGGCCCTTGGTGGAGGGGTCCGAAATCAACCCTATCTCTTGTTTCCCCACACATACGGACTCTAAAAATAGCCTATACTCATGTATTTCGAAATTACATGGGCCTGGCCCAATAAAAAGGTGACGCAACACCTATAATAGCCTCGGGACGAAATTTATGAAGTGGCATCTTGTATATTTCGTCCAAGGCTTCATGCACCCATAATGGTGGCTTCAAAGTCCTAAAATCATCACTTGTAACTCCGTTCTTGTTCCCCTTGCGCATGGCATCATCTCCATGCTTGTTCTTGCTCCAATGTTCATCCTTCTCCAAGCTAGGCCCTTCATTTGTAAGCAAAACAAATGTATCCAATTTAGGCAGCATCATATTCTCATGAACATTAGAATCATTACCAAGAAACGAAAGTACCTGATAATTTAATTGGCGTGCGCGAGCTCTAGTAATTGGTCCCGTATATGTAGCAGTAGGGGCTGTGGGTGTAACAATGGCATTGATGTCCTCATCATCCTCCCCTTCTTGAAATGAAGTCGTTCTCAACGGAAGCTCATCTTCCTCACCCAAATAAGGCTTCAAATCTGCAATGTTAAAAGTGGGACTAACCCCAAAATCTGCAGGCAGCTCAAGTTTATATGCATTATCATTTATTTTCTCTAAAACCTTAAAGGCACCATCAGCACGTGGCATTAACTTTGATTTGCGCAAATTCGGAAATCTATCCTTACGCAAATGTAACCAAACAAGATCTCCAGGTGCAAACACAACATGTTTTCTACCCTTATCTCCAGCAAGTTTATATTTAGCATTCATACGCTCAATGTTTTCCTTAGTTAACTCATGCATTTTTAAAATCAATTCAGCACGTTGTTTAGCATCAAAATTAACCTTCTCCGAAGATGGAAGAGGCAACAAATCAATAAGTGCACGAGGTAGGAAACCATACACAACTTCAAAAGGGCACATCTTAGTAGTAGAATGCAATGAACGATTATAAGCAAATTCAATATGAGGCAAGGATTCCTGCCACATTTTCTTATTATTCTTCAAAACAGCCCTAAGCATAGTAGACAACGTTCTATTGACTACTTCAGTTTGTCCATCAGTTTGGGGGTGACAAGTAGTACTAAAAAGCAGTTTAGTCCCCAACTTAGCCCATAAACATCTCCAAAAGTGGCTAAGAAATTTAGTATCACGATCTGAAACAATAGTATTTGGCACACCATGCAAGCGAATAATTTCACGAAAGAACAAATCAGCAACATTAACAGCATCATCGCTTTTATGACATGGTATAAAGTGTGCCATTTTCGAGAATCTATCCACGACAACAAATATACTATCCCTCCCCTTCTTTGTTCGAGGTAAACCTAAAACAAAGTCCATAGATATATCCTCCCAAGGAACACTAGGTACAGGCAAAGGCATATATAAACCATGAGGATTGAGTCGTGACTTAGCTTTTTGACATGTAGTGCATCGAGCAATAAAACGCTCAACATCCCGTCTCATCTTTGGCCAAAAGAAATGTGTAGCAAGTACGTCCTCCGTCTTCTTCACGCCAAAGTGTCCCATTAATCCTCCTCCATGCGCCTCCTGCAACAACAAAAGACGAACGGAGCTAGCTGGAATTGATAGAGGCAAAGGTGTCCCGTCTTTCGATGAGATGGTGGATTTCGCTTTGGTGGAAGTCGACTTTGACGATCCGACTACGAACGTGCGAGGACGTCGCGCCTTAGCAATCGCTAAACCAACTCCGAGAGGTTATTGACCACGCCGGAGCACGATCAACCTGACCACGAGGGTCTGTTTCCTGCGAGCAAACGAAGAACAAGCAAGAAACTGAGATTGCAATCTGGATATTGCGAATATAAGATGAAAGCTTTATTGATCAAGGTGGGGTTCTGTGACGCCTTTGTCTGGTCGTTGAACACAAACGAAGTACGCGAAGTTGCAGCTATGGCGAACTTTTAATCTAAACAAAACCCAGAGTCTAAACGATGCCCTAAGGGCTGTATATATGGAGGAAGAGGGGGGAATTTCGTGGCCCTTGGTGGAGGGGTCCGAAATCAACCCTATCTCTTGTTTCCCCACACATACGGACTCTAAAAATAGCCTATACTTATGTATTTCGAAATTACATGGGCCTGGCCCAATAATAAGGTGACGCAGCACCTAAAATAGCCTCGGGACGAAATTTATGAAGTGGCATCTTGTATATTTCGTCCAAGGCTTCATGCACCCATTATGGTGGCTTCAAAGTCCTGAAATCATCACTTGTAACTCCGTTCTTGTTCCCCTTGCGCATGCCATCATCTCCATGCTTGTTCTTGCTCCAATGTTCATCCTTCTCCAAGCTAGGCCCTTCATTTGTAAGCAAACAAATGTATCCAATTTAGGCAGCATCATATTCTCATGAACATTAGAATCATTACCAAGAAACGAAAGTACCTGGTAATTTAGTTGGCGTGCACGAGCTCTAGTAATTGGTCCAGTATGTATAGCAGCAGGGGCTGTGGGTGTAACAATTGTATTGATGTCCTCATCATCCTCCCCTTCTTGAAATGAAGTCGTCCTCGACGGAAGTTCATCTTCCTCACCCAAATAAGGCTTCAAATCTGCAATGCTAAAAGTGGGACTAACCCCAAAATCTGCAGGCAGCTCAAGTTTATATGCATTATCATTTATTTTCTCTAACACCTTAAAGGGACCATCAGCACGTGGCATTAACTTTGATTTGCGCAAATCAGGAAATCTATCCTTACGCAAATGTAACCAAACAAGATCTCCAGGTGCAAACACAACATGTTTTCTACCCTTATCTCCAGCAAGTTTATATTTAGCATTCATGCGCTCAATGTTTTCCTTAGTTAACTCATGCATTTTTAAAATCAATTCAGCACGTTGTTTAGCATCAAAATTAACCTTCTCGGAAGATGGAAGAGGCAACAAATCAATAGGTGCACGAGGTAGGAAACCATACACAACTTCAAAAGGGCACATCTTAGTAGTAGAATGCAATGAACGATTATAAGCAAATTCAATATGAGGCAAGCATTCCTCCCACATTTTCTTATTATTCTTCAAAACAGCCCTAAGCATAGTAGACAACGTTCTATTGACTACTTCAGTTTGTCCATCAGTTTGGGGGTGACAAGTAGTAATAAAAAGCAGTTTAGTCCCCAACTTAGCCCATAAATATCTCCAAAATTGGCTAAGAAATTTAGTATCACGATCTGAAACAATAGTATTTGGCACACCATGCAAGCGAATAATTTCACGAAAGAACAAATCAACAACATTAACAGCATCATCGCTTTTATGACATGGTATAAAGTGTGCCATTTTCGAGAATCTATCCACGACAACAAATATGCTATCCCTCCCTTCTTTGTTCGAGGTAAACCTAAAACAAAGTCCATAGATATATCCTCCCAAGGAACACTAGGTACAGGCAAAGGCATATATAAACCATGAGGATTGAGTCGTGACTTAGCTTTTTGACATGTAGTGCATCGAGCAATAAAACGCTCAACATCCCGTCTCATCTTTGGCCAAAAGAAATGTGTAGCAAGTACGTCCTCCGTCTTCTTCACGCCAAAGTGTCCCATTAATCCTCCTCCATGCGCCTCCTGCAACAACAAAAGACGAACGGAGCTAGCTGGAATGCATAGCTTGATAGCACGAAACACAAATCCATCGTTAACGACGAACTTGTTCCACATTCTTCCTTCTTTACAATTCTGCATTACATCTTTAAAATCAGCATCATGCACATATTGATCTTTGATGGTCTCCAAACCAAATATTTTGAAGTCAAGTTGTGAAAGCATAGTATAGCGGCGAGACAATGCATCAGCAATAACATTTTCTTTTCCCTTCTTGTGTTTAATGACATAAGGAAAAGTCTCAATGAATTCAACCCATTTAGCATGTCTACGATTCAGTTTAGCTTGACTTTTAATATGTTTCAAAGATTCATGATCAGAATGTATAACAAATTCTTTGGGCCATAAATAATGTTGCCATGTTTCTAAAGTCCGAACAAGAGCATATAATTCTTTATCATAAGTAGAATAATTCAGACTAGGCCCACTCAATTTTTCAGAAAAGTATGCAACAGGTTTGCCATCTTGTAATAACACACCGCCTAATCCAATTCCACTAGCATCACATTCAAGCTCAAAAGTCTTATTAAAATAAGGAAGTTGGAGTAAAGGAGCATGTGTCAACTTATCTTTCAATACCGTGAAGGCTTCTTCCTGTGCGGTACCCCAAAGAAAAGGCACATCTTTCTTTGTAAGCTCATTGAGAGGTGCAGCAATGGTGCTGAAATCTCTCACAAAGCGCCTATAGAATCCAGCGAGGCCAAGAAAACTCCTCACTTGTGTGACCGTTTTGGGCTGCGGCCAACTCTCAGTAGCTTCAATCTTGGCTTTATCTACTTCAATTCCCTGTGGAGTAACAACATAGCCAAGAAAAGATACTCGGTCGGTGCAAAACGTTCACTTCCCAAGGTTAACAAACAAACGTGCATCACATAAAGCAATAAAAACAACACGTAAATGTTCGAAATGTTCCTCCAAAGATCTGCTATAAATCAGTATCATCAAAATAGACTACCACAAATCGTCCAATGAAAGCACGTAAACTTCTTTCATTAATCTCATGAAAGTCCTACGTGCATTAGTTAACCCAAAAGGCATGACTAACCACTCATATAATCCAAACTTAGTTTTAAATGTCGTTTTCCATTCATCTCCCAATTTCATACGAATTTGATGGTATCCACTATGCAAATCAACTTTGTAGAATATTGTAGAGCCACTCAATTCATCAAGCATATCATCTAGCCTGGGAATAGGATGACGATAACGAATAATAATATTATTAATGCCTCTACAATCAACACACATACGTGATGTACCATCCTTTTTCGGCACTAGAATAATAGGAGCAGCACAAGGACTAAGGGATTCGCGTATATAACCTTTGTTGAGTAGCTCCTGTACTTGACGCATAATCTCCTTCGTCTGCTCTGGATTGGTACGGTATGGTGCACCGGGAATTAAGTCAATCTGATGCTCAATCCCTCGAATGGGAGGTAATCCCGGTTTCACGTCTTATGGAAAGACGTCAGTGAACTCCTGCAAAATGTTAGTGACAACAGGAGGCAAAGAGGAAGGCATGTCCTCAAATGAAAATAATGCCTCTTTGCACACAAAAGCATAGCAAACAGATTTGATGAAATCTAGCTCATCAATATCAGATTTAGTGGCAAGTAAACATGCACTTTTCAATTTAATTTCAGAAACAACACTAGATGGTTTACTATTAGGCTTCATTTGTTGCTCAAATTCTTTTGCCACAATATTATTTTCACTCTTATTTGTGATAGAGGCAAAGGTGTCCCGTCTTTCGATGAGATGGTGGCTATCGTTTTGGAGGAAGTCGACTTTGACGATCCAACTACGAACGTGCGAGGACGTCGCGCCTTAGCAATCGCTAAACCAACTCCAAGAGGTTATTGACCACACCGGAGCATGATCAACCTGACCACGAAGGTCTGTTTCCTGCAGGCAAACGAAGAACAGGCAAGAAACTAAGATTGCAATCTGGATATTGCGAATATAAGAGGAAAGTTTTATTGATCGAGGTGGGGTTCTGAAACGCCTTTGTCTGGTCGTTGAACACAAACGAAGTACGCGAAGTTGCAGCTATGTCGAACTTTAATCTAAACAAAACCCAAAGTCTAAACGGTGCCCTAAGGGCTGTATATATGAAGGAAGAGGGGGTGAATTTCGTGGCCCTTCGTGGAGGGGTCCGAAACTAACCCTATCTCTTGTTTCCCCACACATATTGACTCTAAAAATAGCCTATACTTATGTATTTCGAAATTACATGGGCATGGCCCAATAATAAGGTGACACAGCACCAAGAATAGCCTCTGGACGAAATTTATGAAGTGGCATCTTGTATGTTTCGTCCAAGGCTTCATGCACTCATTATGGTGGCTTCAAAGTCCTGAAATCATCACTTGTAACTCCGTTCTTGTTCCCCTTGCGCATGCCATCATCTCCATGCTTGTTCTTGCTCCAATGTTCATCCTTCTCCAAGCTAGGCCCTTCATTTGTAAGCAAAACAAATGTATCCAATTTAGGCAGCATCATATTCTCATGAACATTAGAATCATTACCAGGAAACGAAAGTACCTGGTAATTTAGTTGGCGTGCGCGAGCTCTAGTAATTGGTCCAGTATGTATAGTAGCAGGGGCTGTGGGTGTAACAATGGTATTGATGTCCTCATCATCCTCCCCTTCTTGAAATGAAGTCGTCCTCGACGGAAGTTCATCTTCCTCACCCAAATAAAGCTTCAAATCTGCAATGTTAAAAGTGGGACTAACCCCAAAATCTGCAGGCAGCTCAAGTTTATATGCATTATCATTTATTTTGTCCAACACCTTAAAGGGACCATCATCACGTGGCATTAGCTTTGATTTGCGCAAATCAGGAAATCTATCCTTACGCAAATGTAACCAAACAAGATCTCCAGGTGCAAACACAACATGTTTTCTAACCTTATCTCCAGCAAGTTTATATTTAGCATTCATACGCTCAATGTTTTCCTTAGGTAACTCATGCATTTTTAAAATCAATTCAGCACGTTGTTTAGCATCAAAATTAACCTTCTCCGAAGATGGAGGTGGCAACAAATCAATAGGTGCACGAGGTAGGAAACCATACACAACTTCAAAAGAGCACATCTTAGTAGTAGAATGCAATGAACGATTATAAGCAAATTCAATATGAGGCAAGCATTCCTCCCACATTTTCTTATTATTCTTCAAAACAGCCCTAAGCATAGTAGACAATGTTCTATTGACTACTTCAGTTTGTCCATCTGTTTGGGGGTGACAAGTAGTACTAAAAAGCAGTTTAGTCCCCAACTTAGCCCATAAACATCTCCAAAAGTGGCTAAGAAATTTAGTATCATGATCTGAAACAATAGTATTTGGCACACCATGCAAGCGAATAATTTCACGAAAGAACAAATCAGCAACATTAACAGCATCATCGCTTTTATGACATGGTATAAAGTGTGCCATTTTCGAGAATCTACCCAGGACAAAAAATATGCTATCCCTCCCCTTATTTGTCCTAGGTAAACCTAAAACAAAGTCCATAGATATATCCTCCCAAGGAACACTAGGTAGAGGCAAAGGCATATATAAACCATGAGGATTGAGTCGTGACTTAGCTTTTTGACATGTAGTGCAGCGAGCAATAAAACGCTCAACATCCCGTCTCATCTTTGGCCAAAAGAAATGTGTAGCCAGTACGTCCTCCGTCTTCTTCACGCCAAAGTGTCCCATTAGTCCTCCTCCATGCGCCTCCTGCAACAACAAAAGACGAATGGAGCTAGCTGGAATGCATAGCTTGTTAGCACGGAACAGAAATCCATCATTAACGACGAACTTGTTCCATGTTCTTCCTTCTTTATAATTCTGCAATACATCTTTAAAATCAGCATCATGCACATACTGATCTTTGATGGTCTCCAAACCAAATTTTTTGAAGTCAAGTTGTGAAAGCATAGTATAGCGACGAGACAATGCATCAACAATAACATTTTCTTTACCCTTCTTTTGTTTAATGACATAAGGGAAAGTCTCAATGAATTCAACCCATTTAGCATGTCTACGATTCAGTTTAGCTTCACTTTTAATATGTTTCAAAGATTCATGATCAGAATGTATAACAAATTCTTTGGGCCATAAATAATGTTGCCATGTTTCTAAAGTCCGAACAAGAGCATATAATTCTTTATCATAAGTAGAATATTTCAGACTAGGCCCACTCAATTTTTCAGAAAAGTATGCAATAGGTTTGCCATCTTGTAATAACACACCTCCTAATCCAATTCCACTAGCATCACATTCAAGCTCAAAAGTCTTATTATAATCAGGAAGTTGGAGTAAAGGAGCATGTGTTAACTTATATTTCAATATCGTGAAGGCTTCTTCCTGTGCGGTACCCCAAACAAAAGGCACATCCTTCTTTGTAAGCTCATTGAGAGGTGCAGCAATGGTGCTGAAATCTCTCACAAAACGCCTATAGAATCCAGCAAGGCCAAGAAAACTCCTCACTTGTGTGACCGTTTTGGGCCGCAGCCAACTCTCAATAGCTTCAATCTTGGCTTTATCAACTTCAATTCCCTTTGGAGTAACAACATAACCAAGAAAAGACACTCGGTTGGTGCAAAAGGTGCACTTCCCAAGGTTACCAAACAAACGTGCATCACGTGGAGCAATAAAATGTTAGTGACAGCAGGAGGCAAAGAGGAAGGCACGTCCTCGAATGAAAATAATCCCTCTTTGCACACAAAAGCATAGCAAACAGATTTGCTGAAATCTAGCTCATCAATATTAGATTTAGTGGCAAGTAAACATGCACTTTTCAATTTAATTTCAGAAGCAACACTAGATGGTTTACTATTAGGCTTCATTTGTTGCTCAAATTCTTTTGCCACAATCTGATTTTCACTCTTATTTTTCTCCTGTTTTGCTTTATTAGCTCTATTAATATCATCTTTCAAAATGGACTCAGGAGTCATAGGAAGCAAAGTAATATTTTTATCCTTATGAACAAGAGTATACTGATTGTTTCTACCATGGTGTACAGAATTTTTATCAAATTGCCATGGTCGACCAAGTAATAAGGAACATGCTTGCATAGGTACCACATCACAATCAACATAATCAGCATATGTAGAGATACTAAAATGCACACGAACAGTACATGTTACCTTAACCTTGCCGCTGTTGTTGAACCATTGGATGTAGTAAGGATGTGGATGTGGTCTTGTGGTGAGAGATAGCTTCTCCACCATCTCCATGCTAGCCAAGTTGTTACAGCTCCCTCCATCTATGATGACGTGCACAGAACATTCCTTCACAACTCCCTTTTAATGGAACAAATTATGCCTCTGAATTTGCTCAACTTGTGTAACCTGCACACTCAAAACACGTTGAGCAACTAAACATTCATACCTGTCAGCATCTTCAGGAGCCATGTATTGCGTCTCATGATCAGAATCATCTCCACCGTGTTCTTCACTTGTAATAAGGGCTAAAGTCTCCTCATCATTATCACTAGCAGACTCATACCCACCATCCTCAGTAGCAATCATCACACGCTGAGATTTGCATTCTCGCGCATAATGTCCTCTTCCCTTACAACGACGACAAATAATGTCACTTGTGTGCCCTGTTGATGCCATGGACGAAGAAGAGCTCTGTGCAGGCCCAGCAAGTGCGCTCTTGGCAGATAGTGGTGGTTGTGCCTGCTTTCTTGTATCACGGCTGGAGGTAGCAGCTGATGGAGGTGCTGGTATAGTGGAAGTAAAGGATGCACGCGGTGTCCATGATGAAAGTCGACCTGCAGAAAAGTTAGTTCGCGCCAATGCTTGTCGATCCTGCACTTCACGTTCAGCTTTACAAGCAAGATGGAATAAACGAGTGATATTAGTATACTCCTTATACTCTAGAATGGTCTGAGTCTCTCTATTTAATCCACCCATAAAACGTGCAAGCATAGCTTCATTCTCCTCAACAATACCACATTTAATCATGCCAGTTTGTAATTCTTGATAATATTCTTCTACAGAATTTTTTCCTTGTCTTAAACGCCGCAATTTTTGAAGCAATTCACGTTGATAATATAGTGGAACCCAACGAGTACACATAGCAGTTTTCAAAGCAGCCCAAGTAGTAGCAATAGGATATAATCTACAATGTTCAGACCACCATACACATGCAAAACTAGTGAAAGCACAAACAACAGCAGCAACCCGTCTCTCCTCGGGATATTGTAAACATGTAAAACGTTGTTCAGTTTCTAACTCCCAAGTAAGATATATATCAGGAACATATCTACCCTCAAATGGTGGAATATTCAATTTTAGTTTCGGAATATGGTCATTATCTCGTACCTGAGGTGGTGTTGCAGGCCTACCGTTGCGAACATATACCTGAGGTTGACCTGCTGGTGGTGGTGCTGGTGGCTGCACGTAGTTCTGATTTTGATCAACCTCATCCTCGTAATAGTCCTCCACCTCTGAAGTAACATCAGGAGCTACAGAAGCACCAGCAGCAGTAGCAGCGGCACCAGAATTTTGTCCTGGTTCAATAGGAACACGCTGTGCTCGCCCTACTGTATCGCGGCGTAGAACTGGTTGTGGGAGACGTTTGAGTAATTCATCAAACTTGGCGTCCAACTTGGTGTCAATTGTCTTCTCAATGTCATCCATCCTCTCCAATGCCTTTCCAAAACTGGCCATCACGTCTTCCACCTGTTGACCCAACATTTGATGAAACTTATCATGAAGATCCTTGTTCGTCATGTTCTCCCAGTCAATCTCATCGGCTTGTGATCCTGGCATGGTTAGCAGCAATAGAAACACAAAATGATATGATTCTATAGACTAGTAGGAAGCGGTGGTGGTGGTGGTGGTGTGTCACAAATCCTTCAAGCGAATATCAAATTCTTACCAGTTTTTACCCAGCAGCAGGTAGTGATCGGCAACCGTTGTAGTCAAAACTCTCAAAGCTTGGATGGAGCGATTACCAGGGAGAATCAAACGCACGACGTAGATGTATGTGGAGCTGGGGAGGCTTATAATATTGTAGCAAAAAGGGTCAGCAATAATCAATTCAGAGATGCAAAATTGAATAAACGCTCAACGACGGTACTGTGCTGGTCCTAGGCTAGATCGTGCTAGAGACGCGAGCCTAGAACACTAACAAAATCACGGCGCTGCACGTAAACAAGGGAGGAGCACACTCTAAATTTTTTTTCTATTTTTTTCACTTATTTTTGCACTTGTTTTTCCTCTTTTTTTTTGCTCTGCAACAAATTTTTTTCGAAAAAGTCTACAAATGGTCTAGAAACTGCCTAGCCAGAATTCTCGAGACTTAGTTTTTTTTTGAAACTGGAGCTATTTTTCTACTGCGGGTAACCCGAAAGTTCGGGAGTCCTTCTCTATCACGACTCGGAGTATGGTGTGATCTGGAAATTGAAAACAAAGCAACAAATACTGGACTCGGACTAGGACTGGTGGCGGAGATGTATCTGGTGGAACTCGGACTGGTGGCGAAGATGAATCGGGTGGAACTCGGACTGCTGGCGGATATATGTTGCAGGTGGACTCGGATTGGCGTGATGGAGGTGGATATGTGGTATATGGCTGCGGTGATGTCGATGATGGTAGACGGCAGTGGTGATGACGATGGTGGTATATGGCAGCGGTGATGACAATGGTGGTATATGGCAGCGGTGATGATGATGATGCGGCGGTGGCGTGACAACTTGTGAACAGAACTCGAAACTCTAAAGGACTAGACACTAAGACCAGCAACTAGACACGACGATGCAACCGCAAATTCAACAACGCAAATACAGAAAAGATTATGCAATGGCTCAGACTGGTTCGGATATGATGAACTAACCCTAATTTTTTTGTGGCTTTTTCGTGGACTATAGGTATGAAGAATAGACTCGATCTAAACTACGAAAAACTGTAAAATCTCACCGAGCAACCTAGAAATCTGATACCACTTGATAGAGGCAAAGGTGTCCCATCTTTCGATGAGATGGTGGCTATCGTTTTGGAGGAAGTCGACTTTGGCGATCTGACTACGAACGTGCGAGGACGTCGCGCCTTAGCAATCGCTAAACCAACTCCAAGAGGTTATTGACCACACTGGAGCACGATCAACCTGACCACGAAGGTCTGTTTCCTGCAGGAAAACGAAGAACAGGCAAGAAACTAAGATTGCAATCTGGATATTGCGAATATAAGAGGAAAGCTTTATTGATCAAGGTGGGGTTCTAAGACGCCTTTGTCTGGTCGTTGAACACAAACGAAGTATGCGAAGTTGTAGCTATGGCAAACTTTAATCTAAACAAAACCCAAAGTCTAAACGGTGCCCTAAGGGCTGTATATATGAAGGAAGAGGGGGTGAATTTCGTGGCCCTTGGTGGAGGGGTCCGAAACTAACCCTATCTCTTGTTTCCGCACACATACGGACTCTAAAAATAGCCTATACTTATGTATTTCGAAATTACATGGGCCTGGCCCAATAATAAGGTGACGCAGCACCTAGAATAGCCTCTGGACGAAATTTACGAAGTGGCATCTTGTATATTTCGTCCAAGGCTTCATGCACTCATTATGGTGGCTTCAAAGTCCTGAAATCATCACTTGTAACTCCGTTCTTGTTCCCCTTGCGCATGCCATCTTCTCCATGCTTGTTCTTGCTCCAATGTTCATCCTTCTCCAAGCTAGGCCCTTCATTTGTAAGCAAAACAAATGTATCCAATTTAGGCAGCATCATATTCTCATGAACATTAGAATCATTACCAAGAAACGAAAGTACCTGGTAATTTATTTGGCATGCGCGAGCTCTAGTAATTGGTCGAGTATGTATAGTAGCAGGGGCTGTGGGTGTAACAATGGTATTGATGTCCTCATCAATTTGGCTCCTGTTTTGCTTTATTAGCTCTATTAATATCATCTTTCAAAATGGAATCGGGAGTCATAGGAAGCAAAGTAATATTTGTATCCTTATGAACCAGAGTATAATGATTGTTTCTACCATGGTGTACAGAATTTTTATCAAATTGCCATGGTCGACCAAGTAATAAGGAACATGCTTGCATAGGTACCACATCACAATCAACATAATCAGCATATGTAGAGATACTAAAATGCACACGAACAGTATATGTTACCTTAACCTTGCCGCTGTTGTTGAACCATTGGATGTAGTAAGGATGTGGATGTGGTCTTGTGGTGAGAGATAGCTTCTCCACCATCTCCATGCTAGCCAATTTGTTGCAGCTCCCTCCGTCTATGATGACGCGCACAGAACGTTCCTTCACAACTCCCTTTGTGTGGAACAAATTGTGCCTCTGATTTTGCTCAGCTTGTGTGACCTGCACACTCAAAACACGTTGAGAAACTAAACATTCATACCTGTCAGCGTCTTCAGGAGCCATGTATTGCATCTCATGATCAGAATCAACTCCACCGTGTTCTTCACTTGTAATAAGTGCCAAAGTCTCCTCATCATAGTCACTAGCGGACTCATACCCACCATCCTCAGTAGCAATCATCACACGATGAGATTTGCATTCTCTCGCATAATGACCTCTTCCCTTACAACGATGACAAATACTTGTGTGCCCTGTTGATGCCATGGACAAAGAAGAGCTCTGTGCAGGCCCGGTAGGTGCGCTCTTGGCAGATAGTGGTGGCTGTGCCTGCTTTCTTGTATCACAGTTGTAGGTGGCACCTGATGGAGGTGCTGGTGAAGTGGAAGTAGAAGATGCACGCGGTGTTCATGATGAAGGTCGACCTGCAGAAAAGTTAGTTCGCGCCAATGCCTGTTGATCCTGCACTTCACGTTCAGCTTTACAAGCAAGATGGAATAAACGAGTGATATTAATATACTCCTTATACTCTAGAATGGTCTAAATCTCTCTATTTAATCCACCCATAAAACGTGCATGCATAGCTTCATTCTCCTCAACAATACCACATCTAATCATGCCAGTTTGTAATTCCTGATAATATTCTTCTACAGAATTTTTCCCTTGTCTTAAACGCTGCAATTTTTGAAGCAATTCACGTTGATAATATGGTGGAACCCAACGAGTACGCATAGCAGTTTTCAAAGCAGCCCAAGTAGTTGGAATAGGATATAATCTACAATGTTCAAACCATGATACACATGCAAAACTAGTGAAAGAACAAACAGCAGCAACAACCCGTCTCTCCTCGGGATATTGTAAACATGTAAAACGTTATTCAGTTTCTAACTCCCAAGTAAGATATATATCAGGAACATATCTACCCTTAAATGGTGGAATATTCAATTTCAGTTTAGGAATATGGTCATTATCTCGTACCTGAGGTGGTGGTGCAGGCCTACCATTGCGAATATATACCTGAGGTCGACCTGCTGGTGGTGGTGCTGGTGGTTGCACGTAGTTCTAATTTTGATCAACCTCATCCTCGTAATAGTCCTCCACCTCTGCAGTAACAGTAGGAGCTACAGAAGCACCAACAGCAGTAGCACCGGCACCAGAATTTTGTCCTGGCTCAATAGGAACACGCTGTGCTCGCCCTACTGTATCACGACGTAGAGCTGGTTGTGGGAGACGTTTGAGTAATTCATCAAACTTAGCGTCCAAGTTGGAGTCAATTGACTTCTTAGTGTCATCCATCTTCTCCATTGCCTTTCCAAAGCTGGCCATCACGTATTCCACCTGTTCACCCAACATTTGATGAAACTTATCATGAAGCTCCTTATTCGTCATGTTCTCCCAGTCAATCTCATCAGCTTGTGTTCCTGCCATAGTTAGCAGCAATAGAAACAGACAAGAATATGATCCTACAGACGACTGGAATATGGTGGTGGTGGGGTGTCACAAATCCGTCAAGCGAATCTCAAATTCTTACCTATTCTTACCCAGCAGCAGGTGGTGATCGGCAACCGTTGTAGTCAAAACTCTTGAAGCTTGGATAGAGCGATTACCAGGGAGAGTCAAACGCACGACGTAGATGTATGTGGAGCTGGGAAGGCTTATAATATGGTAGCAAAAAGGGTCAGCAATAATCAATTCAGAGATGCAAAGTTCAATAAACACTCAACGACGGTACTGTGCTGGTCCTAGGCTAGACCGTGCTAGAGACGCCAGCCTAGAACACTAACAAAATCACGGCGCGACACGTAATCAAGGGAGGAGCACACTCTGAATTTTTTTCCTCTTTTTTTTACATTTTTTTGCACTTTTTTCCTCTTTTTTTTTGCTCTGCAACAATTTTTTTTCGAAAAAGTCTACAAATGGCTTAAAAACTGCCTAGCCAGAATTTTCCACACTTAGTTTTTTTGAAGCTGGAACTATTTTTCTTGTATCGGTAGCACAGAAGTTGGGGAATCCGACTTGTTGACGATTCGTAGTATCGCGTGCTCTAGAACTCAAAGATAAAGGAACAAATACTGGACTTGGACTAGGACTGGTGGCGGAGATGAATCTGGTGGAACTCGCACTGGTGATGGTATATGACGGTGGTACATGTGGACTCGGATTGGTGGTGGTATATTAACTCGGATTGGTGGTGGTATATGGACTCGAATTGTGGTGGTATATGAACTCGGATTGTGGTGGTATATGGACTCGGATTGGTGGTGGTATATGGACTCGGATTAGTAGCGGATAAGCGGTGGTGGTATATGGCAGGGCGATGATGATGGTGCGGCGGCGGCGTGAATACCCGTGAACAGAATTCGAAACTCTAAAGACTAGGCGCTAAGACCAGCAACTTGACACAACGAAGCAACCGCAAATTCAACAATGCAAATACAAAAAAGATTATGCAAAGGCTCAGATTGGTTCGGATAGGATGAACTAACCCTAATTTTTTTTGGCTTTTTCGTGGACTATAGGTATGAAGAAACAAGCTCGATCTAAACTACAAAAAAATGTAAAATCTCACCGAGCAACCTAAAAAACTGATACCACTTGATAGAGGCAAAGGTGTCCTGTCTTTCGATGAGATGATGGATTTCGCTTTGGTGGAAATCGATTTTGACGATCCGACTATGAACGTGCGAGGACGTCGTGCCTTAGCAACTAAACCAACTCCGAGAGGTTGTTGACCATGCCGGAGCACGATCAACCTGACCACGAGGGTCTGTTTCCTGCGAGCAAACGAAGAACAAGCAAGAAACTGAGATTGTAATCTAGATATTGCAAATATAAGATGAAAGCTTTATTGATCAAGGTGGGGTTCTGTGACGCCTTTGTCTGGTCGTTGAGCACAAACGAAGTACGCGGAGTTGCAGCTATGGCGAACTTTTAATCTAAACAAAACCCAAAGTCTAAACGGTGCCCTAAGGGTTGTATATATGGAGGAAGAGGGGGGAATTTCGTGGCCCTTGGTGGAGGGGTTCGAAATCAACCCTATCTCTTGTTTCCCCACACATACGGACTCTAAAAATAGCCTATATGTATTTTGAAATTACATGGGCCTGGCCCAATAATAAGGTGACGCAGCACCTAGAATAGCCTCGGGACAAAATTTGTGAAGTGGCACCTTGTATATTTCGTCCAAGGCTTCATGCACCCATTATGGTGGCTTCAAAGTCCTGAAATCATCACTTGTAACTCCGTTCTTGTTCCCCTTACGCATGCCATCATCTCCATGCTTGTTCGTGCTCCAATGTTCATCCTTCTCCAAGCTAGGCCCTTCATTTGTAAGCAACACAAATGTATCCAATTTAGGCTGCATCATATTCTCATGAACATTAGAATCATTACCAAGAAACGAAAGTACCTGATAATTTAATTGGCGTGCGTGAGCTCTAGTAATTGGTCCCGTATATGTAGCAGTAGGGGCTGTGGGTGTAAGAATGGTATTGCTTTCCTCATTTCTTGGTAATGATTCTAATGTCCATGAGAATATGATGTTGCCTAAATTGGATACATTTGTTTTGCTTACAAATGAAGGGCCTAGCTTGGAGAAGGATGAACATTGGAGCAAGAACAAGCATGGAGATGATGCCATGCGCAAGGGGAACAAGAACGGAGTTACAAGTGATGATTTCAGGACTTTGAAGCCACCATAATGGGTGCATGAAGCCTTGGGCGAAATATACAATATGCCACTTCATAAATTTCGTGCCGAGGCTATTATAGGTGCTGCGTCACCTTTTTATTGGGCCAGGCCCATGTAATTTCAAAATACATAAGTATAGGCTATTTTTAGAGTCCGTATGTGTGGGGAAACAAGAGATAGGGTTGATTTCGGACCCCTCCACCAAGGGCCACGAAATTCCCCTCTCTTCCTCCATATATATAGCCCTCAGGGCACCGTTTAGACTTTGGGTTTTGTTTAGATTAAAAGTTCGCCATAGCTGCAACTTCGCGTACTTCATTTGTGTTCAACGACCAGACAAAGGCGTCACAGAACCCCACCTTGATCAATAAAGCTTTCATCTTATATTCGCAATATCCAGATTGCAATCTTAGTTTCTTGCTTGTTCTTCGTTTGCTCGCAGGAAATAGACCCTCGTGGTCAGGTTGATTGTGCTCCGGCGTGGTCAATAACCTCTTGGAGTTGGTTTAGCGATTGCTAAGGCGCGACGTCCTCGCACGTTCGTAGTCGGATAGTCAAAGTCGACTTCCACCAAAGCGATATCCATCATCAAAAGACGGGACACCTTTGCCTCTATCAAGTGGTATCATATTTCCAGGTTGCTCGGTGAGATTTTACAGTTTTTCGTAGTTTAGATCGAGTCTGTTCTTCATACCTAGAGTCCACGAAAAAGCCAAAAAAAATTAGGGTTAGTTCATCCCATCCGAACCAATCTGAGCCTTGCATAATCTTTTCTGTATTTGCTTTGTTGAATTTGCGGTTGCATCGTCGTGTCCAGTTGCTGGTCTTAGCGTCTAGTCTTTTAGAGTTTCGAGTTCTGTTCACAGGTTGTCACGTCGCCGCTGCCATATATCACCACCGCATCATCATTGTCGCTGTTGCCATATACCACCACCACATATTCACCGCCAATCCGAATCCATATACGCCACCACATATCCGCTGCCATCACGCCAATCCGAGTTCACCTGCAACATATATCCGCCACCTGTCCGTGTTCCACCAGATTCATCTCCGCCACCAGTCCGAGTTCCACCAGATTCTTCTCCGCCACCAGTCCTAGTCCGAGTCCAGTAATTGCTGCATTGTTCTCGATTTCCAGATCACGCGATACTCCGAGTCGTGACAGAGAAGGACTCAACAACTTTCGAGCCAAACGCAGAAGAAAAATAGTTCCAATTTAAAAAAAAAACTAAGTCTGGAAAATTCTGGCTAGGCAGTTTTTAGACCATTTGTAGACTTTTTCGAAAAAAAAATTTTGCGGTGCAAAAAAAAAGAGGAAAAAAAAAGTGCAAAAAAAAGAGAAAAAAATTCAGAGTGTGCTCCTCCCTTGTTTACGTGCCGCGCCGTGATTTTGTTGGTGTTCTAGGCTCGCGTCTCTAGCACAGTCTAGCCTAGGACCAGCACAGTACCGTCGTTGAGCGTTTATTCAACTTTGCATCTCTGAATTGATTATTGCTGACCCTTTTTGCTACCATATTATAAGCCTTCCCAGCTCCACATACATCTACATCGTGCGTTTGACTCTCCCTGGTAATCGCTCTATCCAAGCTTTGAGAGTTTTGACTACAACGGTTGCCGATCACCGCCTGTTGCTGGGTAAGAACTGGTAAGAATTTGAGTTTTGCTTGACGGATTTGTGACACCCACCACCACCACTTGTTAGTAGTCTGTAGGATCATATTCTTGTGTGTTTCTATTGCTGCTAACCATGCCAGGATCACAAGCCGACGTGATTGACTGGGAGAATTTATCGAACAAGGAGCTTGATGATAAGTTTCAGCAAATGATGACTGAACAGGTGCAAGATGTGCTGAACAATTTTGAAGAGGCCATGGAGAAGATCACTGGCCTTGAGAAGACGTTCGAAACAAAGCTCTATAACAAGTTTAATGAACTGCTCGTGCGTCTTCCACCACCACCACCCGCTGCACCTAACACACCTCTCCAACAACAACAACAACGACTACCTCCACATCGCGAAACAGACCTTCGCCGAGCGAGTCGTGTTCCTCTTGCGTTTGGCCAAACTGTTGGTGCTGCTATTGATACTTCTGTGGCTCCTGCTGCTGATGCGAAGGAGGATGATTATGTGGGAGATTATGAGGATGAGGTTGATCAAAATCAGCACTATGTGCAGCCACCTGCACCACCACCAGCAGGTCGACCTCAGGTATATATTCGTAATGGTAGGCCTGCACCACCACCTCAGGTACGAGATGATGTCCATATTCCTAAACTGAAATTGAATATTCCACCATTTGAGGGTAGATATGTTCCTGATATATATCTTACTTGGGAGTTAGAAACTGAACAACGATTTACATGTTTACAATATCCTGAGGAGAGACGAGTTGCTGCTGCTGTTTGTGCTTTCACTAGTTTTGCATGTGTATGGTGGTCTGAACATTGTAGATTATATCCTATTCCAACTACTTGGGCTGCTTTGAAAACTGCTATGCGTACTCGTTGGGTTCCACCATATTATCAACGTGAATTGCTTCAAAAATTATAGCGTTTAAGACAAGGGAAAAATTCTGTAGAAGAATATTATCAGGAATTACAAACTGGCATGATTAGATGTGGTATTGTTGAGGAGAATGAAGCTATGCTTGCACGTTTTCTGGGTGGATTAAATAGAGAGATTCAGACCATTCTAGACTATAAGGAGTATACTAATATCACTCGTTTATTCCATCTTGCTTGTAAAGCTGAACGTGAAGTGCAGGATCGACAAGCATTGGGGCGAACTAACTTTTCTGCAGGCCGACCTTCATCATGGACACCACGTGCATCTTCTACTTCAACTGCACCAGCACCTCCAGCCGGTGCCACCTCCAGCCGTGATACAAGAAAACAGGCACAACCACCATTATCTGCCAAGAGCGCACCTGCGGGGCCTGCACAGCGTTCTTCTTCTTCCATGGCATCAACAGGGCACACAAGTGATATTATTTGTCGTCATTGTAAGGGAGGAGGTCATTATGCGAGAGAATGCAAATCTCCGCATGTGATGATTGCTACCGTGGATGGTGGATATGAGTCCGCTAGTGACTATGATGAGGAGACTTTGGCTCTTATTACATGTGAAGAACATGGTGGAGATGATTCTGATCATGAGACGCAATACATGGCTCCTGAAGACGCTGACAGGTATGAATGTTTAGTTGCTCAACGTGTTTTGAGTGTGCAGATCACACAAGCTGAGCAAAATCAGAGGCACAATTTGTTCCATACCAAGGGAGTTGTGAAGGAACGTTCTGTGCGCGTCATCGTAGACGGAGGGAGCTGCAACAACTTGGCTAGCATGGAGATGATGGAGAAGCTTTCTCTCACCACAAGACCACATCCACATCCTTACTACATCCAATGGTTCAACAACAGCGGCAAGGTTAAGGTAACACGTACTGTTCGTGTGCATTTTAGTATCTCTACATATGCTGATTATGTTGATTGTGATGTGGTACCTATGCAAGCATGTTCCTTATTACTTGGTAGACCATGGCAATTTGATAAAAATTCTGTACACCATGGTAGAAACAATCACTATACTCTTGTTCATGAGGATAAAAATATTACTTTGCTTCCTATGACTCCTGATTCCATTTTGAAAGATGATATTAATAGAGCTAATAAAGCAAAACAGGAGACGGATAAGAGTGAAAATCAGATTGTGGCAAAAGAATTTGAGCAACAAATGAAGCCTAATAATAAACCATCTAGTGTTGCTTCTGAAATTAAATTGAAAAGTGCATGTTTATTTGCCACCAAATCTGATATTGATGAGCTAGATTTCAGCAAATCTGTTTGCTATGCTTTTGTGTGCAAAGAGGCATTATTTTCATTCGAGGACGTGCCTTCCCCTTTGCCTCCTGCTGTCACTAACATTTTGCAGGAGTTCGCTGACGTCTTTCCACAAGACGTGCCACCGGGATTACCGCCTATTCGAGGGATTGAGCATCAGATTGACTTAATTCCCGGTGCTTCACTGCCAAACCGTGCACCATACCGTACCAATCCAGAGGAGACGAAGGAGATTATGCGTCAAGTACAAGAGCTTCTTGACAAAGGTTATATACGCGAATCCCTTAGTCCTTGTGCTGTTCCTATTATTCTAGTGCAGAAAAAGGATGGTACATCACGTATGTGTGTTGATTGTAGAGGCATTAATAATATTACTATTCGTTATCGTCATCCTATTCCTAGGCTAGATGATATGCTTGATGAATTGAGTGGCTCTACAATATTCTCCAAAGTTGATTTGCGTAGTGGATACCATCAAATTCGTATGAAATTGGGAGATGAATGGAAAACAGCATTCAAAACTAAGTTTGGATTATATGAGTGGTTAGTCATGCCTTTTGGGTTAACTAATGCACCTAGTACTTTCATGAGATTAATGAACGAAGTTTTACGTGCTTTCATTGGACGATTTGTGGTAGTTTACTTTGATGACATATTGATTTATAGCAGATTTTTGGAAGAACATTTTGAACATTTACGTGCTGTTTTTATTGCTCTACGTGATGCACGTTTGTTTGGTAACCTTGGGAAGTGCACCTTTTGCACTGACCGAGTATCTTTTGTTGGCTATGTTGTTACTCTACAGGGAATTGAAGTCGATAAAGCCAAGATTGAAGCTATTGAGAGTTGGCCGCAGCCCAAAACGGTCACACAAGTGAGCAGTTTTCTTGGCCTCGCTGGATTCTATAGGCGTTTTGTGAGAGATTTCAGCACCATTGCTGCACCTCTCAATGAGCTTACAAAGAAAGATGTGCCTTTTCTTTGGGGTACCGCACAGGAAGAAGCCTTCTCGGTATTGAAAGATAAGTTGACACATGCTCCTTTACTCCAACTTCCTGATTTTAATAAGACTTTTGAGCTTGAATGTGATGCTAGTGGAATTGGATTAGGAGGTGTGTTATTACAAGATGGCAAACCTGTTGCATACTTTTCTGAAAAATTGAGTGGGCCTAGTCTGAATTATTCTACTTATGATAAAGAATTATATGCTCTTGTTCGGACTTTAGAAACATGGCAACATTATTTATGGCCCAAAGAATTTGTTATACATTCTGATCATGAATCTTTGAAACATATTAAAAGTCAAGCTAAACTGAATCGTAGACATGCTAAATGGGTTGAATTCATTGAGACTTTCCCTTATGTCATTAAACACAAGAAGGGAAAAGAAAATGTTATTGCTGATGCATTGTCTCGTCGCTATACTATGCTTTCACAACTTGACTTCAAAATATTTGGTTTGGAGACCATCAAAGATCAATATGTGCATGATGCTGATTTTAAAGATGTAATGCAGAATTGTAAAGAAGGAAGAATGTGGAACAAGTTTGTCGTTAACGATGGATTTGTGTTTCGTGCTAACAAGCTATGCATTCCAGCTAGCTCCGTTCATCTTTTATTGTTGCAGGAGGCGCAAGGAGGAGGATTAATGGGACACTTTGGCGTGAAGAAGACGGAGGACGTACTTGCTACACATTTCTTTTGGCCAAAGATGAGACGGGATGTTGAGCGTTTTATTGCTCGCTGCACTACATGTCAAAAAGCTAAGTCACGACTCAATCCTCATGGTTTATATATGCCTTTGCCTGTACCTAGTGTTCCTTGGGAGGATATATCTATGGACTTTGTTTTAGGTTTACCTCAAACAAAGAAGGGGAGGGATAGCATATTTGTTGTCGTGGATAGATTCTCGAAAATGGCACACTTTATACCATGTCATAAAAGCGATGATGCTGTTAATGTTGCTGATTTGTTCTTTCGTGAAATTATTCGCTTGCATGGTGTGCCAAATACTATTGTTTAAGATTGTGATACTAAATTTCTTAGCCACTTTTGGAGATGTTTATGGGCTAAGTTGGGGACTAAACTGCTTTTTAGTACTACTTGTCACCCCCAAACTGATGGCCAAACTGAAGTAGTCAATAGAACATTGTCTACTATGCTTAGGGCTGTTTTGAAGAATAATAAGTAAATGTGGGAGGAATGCTTGCCTCATATTGAATTTGCTTATAATCGTTCATTGCATTCTACTACTAAGATGTGCCCTTTTGAAGTTGTGTATGGTTTCCTACCTCGTGCACCTATTGATTTGTTGCCTCTTCCATCTTCGGAGAAGGTTAATTTTGATGCTAAACAACGTGCTGAATTGATTTTAAAAATGCATGAGTTAACTAAGGAAAACATTGAGCGTATGAATGCCAAATATAAACTTGCTGGAGATAAGGGTAGAAAACATGTTCTGTTTGCACCTGGAGATCTTGTTTGGTTACATTTGCGTAAGGATAGATTTCCTGATTTGCGCAAATCAAAGCTCATGCCACGGGCTGATGGTCCCTTTAAGGTGTTAGAGAAAATAAATGATAATGCATATAAACTTGTGCTGCCTGCAGATTTTGGGGTTAGTCCCACTTTTAACATTGCAGATTTGAAGCCTTATTTGGGTGAGGAAGATGAGTTTCCGTCGAGGACGACTTCATTTCAAGAAGGGGAGGATGATGAGGACATCAATACCATTGTTACACCCACAGCCCCTACTGCTACATATACGGGACCAATTACTAGAGCTCGCGCACGCCAATTAAATTATCAGGTACTTTCGTTTCTTGGTAATGATTCTAATGTCCATGAGAATATGATGCTGCCTAAATTGGATACATTTGTTTTGCTTACAAATGAAGGGCCTAGCTTGGAGAAGGATGAACATTGGAGCAAGAACAAGCATGGAGATGATGCCATGCGCAAGGGGAACAAGAACGGAGTTACAAGTGATGATTTCAGGACTTTGAAGCCACCATAATGGGTGCATGAAGCCTTGGACGAAATATACAAGATGCCACTTCATAAATTTCGTCCCGAGGCTATTATAGGTGCTGCGTCACCTTTTTATTGGGCCAGGCCCATGTAATTTCGAAATACATAAGTATAGGCTATTTTTAGAGTCCGTATGTGTGGGGAAACAAGAGATAGGGTTGATTTCGGACCCCTCCACTAAGGGCCACGAAATTCCCCTCTCTTCCTCCATATATACAGCCCTTAGGGCACCGTTTAGACTTTGGGTTTTGTTTAGATTAAAAGTTCGCCATAGCTGCAACTTCGCGTACTTCGTTTGTGTTCAACGACCAGACAAAGGCGTCACAGAACCCCACCTTGATCAATAAAGCTTTCATCTTATATTCGCAATATCCAGATTGCAATCTCAGTTTCTTGCTTGTTCTTCGTTTGCTTGCAGGAAATAGACCCTCGTGGTCAGGTTGATCGTGCTCCGGCGTGGTCAATAACCTCTCGGAGTTGGTTTAGCGATTGCTAAGGCGCGACGTCCTCGCACGTTCGTAGTCGGATCGTCAAAGTCGACTGCCACCAAAGCTATATCCATCATCTCATCGAAAGACGGGACACCTTTGCCTCTATCACCTCATCATCGGACCCACAAGTTCTCAAACTGCTCGCGGCGAGCGTCTGAATCTAGAAAATACTCCCCGCTTGCGCGAGGAGGCCCGGAGTACCCTTAGATACGGCCTTAACTAGGATGTTTTGGCCCTGAAAGTCAAAGAACATCATTCGTCGTTATTTTTCAGACAAGTATCTGAACCCATTGGCACTTCCTTTTGAATGAAATTTGAGAGATTATGTACCTTATAGACATTAGCCCCCTGGTAGGGACAAACGTACCTTTCTGCAGATGCTCTATGATCCGGGCAATCTCATTTGGTCGTAAATTGAAGAAAATCCTGCAGTTATATGCCTTATTCTCCTTGTTTTCGCCGGATGGCATGCTGTAACTCATGCACGTGAAAGCCAACAACTAAAGGGCATTCCTTGCATCGGTCAATATATATGTGGAAACGATATCTCCACTATAGAGGACAAGAAATTTTGGGGCAGTCAGGCAAAAAGCGCACGAGAAAATCAAGTACTTTCAAGGACTGCCATAAAATGGACAGATGCTCACTAAGACGGTCATAATTTTGTCATTAGGAGTCCGTGTTGGACCCATAAGTACTCAAACTACTCGCGGCGAGCGCGCGAATCCAAAAAAATACTCCCCGCTTGCGCCAGGAGGCCTGGAGTACCCTTAATTTCAGCCTTAAGCAGGACTTTTTGGCCCTGAAAGTCAAAGAACATCATTCGTCGCTGTTTTCAAACAAGTTTCTAAACCCATTGGCACTTCCCTTTGAAGGAAATTCGAGAGATTATGTTGCTTATAGACATTATCCCCCTGATAGGGACAAACATACCTTTCTGCAGATGCTCTATGATCCGGGCAATCTCATTTGGCCGTAAATTGAAGAAAATCCAGCGGCTATATGCCTTATTCTCCTTGTTTTCCCCGGATGGCATGCTGTAACTGATGCGCGTGAAAGGCAAGAAAAAAAGGGCATTCCTGGCATCGATCAATATATATGTGGAAACGATATCTCCGCTATAGAGGACAAGAAATTTTGGGGCAGTCAGGCAAAAAGGGCACGAGAAAATTAAGTACTTTCAAGGACTGCCATAGAATGGACAGATGCTCACTAAGACAGTCATAATTTTGTCATTAGGGGTCCGTGTCGGACCCATAAGTACTCAAACTGCTCACGTCGAGCGCGCGAATACAAAAAAATACTTCCGGCTTGCGCTAGGAGGCCCGGAGTACCCTCAAATTCAGCCTTAAGCAGGACTTTTTGGCCCTGAAAGTCCAAGAACATCATTCGTCACTGTTTTTCAGATAAGTTTTTCAACCCATTGGCACTTCCTTCTGAAGGAAATTCGAGAGATTATGTTGCTTATAGTCATTAGCCTCCCTCGTAGGGACAAATGTACCTTTCTGCATATGCTCTATGATCCGGGCAATCTCATTTGGCCGTAAATTGAAGAAAATCCAGCGGCTATATGCCTTATTCTCCTTGTTTTCGCCGGATGGCATGCTGTAAGTCATGCGCGTGAAAGCCAAGAACAAAAGGACATTCCTGGCATCGATCAATATATATGTGGAAACGATATCTCCACTATAGAGGACAAGAAATTTTGGGGCGGTTAGGCAAAAAGCGCACGTGAAAATGAAGTACTTTCAAGGACTGCCATAGAAAAGATAGATGTTCACTAAAAGGGTAATAATTTTGTCATTCGGAGTCCGTGTCGGACCCACAAGTTCTCAAACTGCTTGCGGCGAGCGTCTGAATCCAGAAAATACTCTCCGCTTGCGCCAGGAGGCCCGGAGTACCCTCAAATACGGCCTTAAGCAGGACTTTTTGGCCCTAAAAGTCAAAGAACATCATTCATCGTTGTTTTTTAGACAAGTTTCTGAACCCATTGGCACTTCCTTTTGAAGGAAATTTAAGCAATTATGTTCCTTATAGACATTAGCCCCCTGGTAGGGAGAAACATACCTTTCTGCAGATGCTCTATGATCCGGGCAATCTCATTTGGCCGTAAATTGAAGAAAATCCAGCGGCTATATTCCTTATTCTCCTTGTTTTCACCAGATGGCATGTTGTAGCTCATGCACGTGAAAGCCAAGAACAAAAGGGCATTCCTGGCATCGGTTAATATATATGTGGAAACGGTATCTCCACTATAGAGGACAAGAAATTTTGGGGCAGTCAGGCAAAAAGTGCACAAGAAAATGGACAGATGCTCACTAAGACGGTCTTAATTTTGTCATTAGGAGTCCGTGTTGGACCCATAAGTACTCAAGCTGCTCGCGGCGAGCGCGCGAATCCAAAAAAATACTCCCCGCTTGCGCGAGGAGGCCCGAAGTACACTCAAATTAAGCCTTAAGCAGGACTCTTTGGCCCTGAAAGTCAAAGAACATCATTCGTCGCTATTTTTCAGACAAGTTTCTGAACCCATTGGCACTTCCTTTTGAAGGAAATTCGAGAGATTATGTTGCTTATAGATATTAGCCCCCCTGGTAGGGACAAACGTACCTTTCTGCAGATGCTCTATGATCCGGGCAATCTCATTTGGCCGTAAATTGAAGAAAATCCTGCGGCTATATGGCATATTCTCCTTGTTTTCGCCGGATGGCATGCTGTAACTCATGCACGTGAAAGCCAATAACTAAAGGGCATTCCTGGCATCGGTCAATATATATGTGGAAACGATATCTCCACTATAGAGGACAAGAAATTTTGGGGCAGTCAGGCAAAAAGGGCACGACAAAATTAAGTACTTTCAAGGACTGCCATAGAATGGTCAGATGCTCACTAAGACGGTCATAATTTTGTCATTAGGGGTCCGTGTCGGACCCATAAGTACTCAAACTGCTCACGTCGAGCGCGCGAATACAAAAAAATACTTCCGGCTTGCGCTAGGAGGCCCGGAGTACCCTCAAATTCAGCTTTAAGCAGGACCTTTTGGCCCTGAAAGTCCAAGAACATCATTCGTCGCTGTTTTTCAGATAAGTTTTTCAACCCATTGGCACTTCCTTCTGAAGGAAATTCGAGAGATTATGTTGCTTATAGTCATTAGCCTCCCTCGTAGGGACAAATGTACCTTTCTGCATATGCTCTATGATCCGGGCAATCTCATTTGGCCGTAAATTGAAGAAAATCCAGCGGCTATATGCCTTATTCTCCTTGTTTTCGCCGGATGGCATGCTGTAAGTCATGCGCGTGAAAGCCAAGAACAGAAGGACATTCCTGGCATCGATCAATATATATGTGAAAACGATATCTCCACTATAGAGGACAAGAAATTTTGGGGCGGTTAGGCAAAGAGCGCAAGGGAAAATGAAGTACTTTCAAGGACTGCCATAGAATGGACAGATGTTCACTAAAACGGTCATAATTTTATCATTAGGAGTCCGTGTCGGACCCATAAGTACTCAAACTGCTCGCGGCGAGCGTGCGAGTCCGAAAAAATACTCCCCGCTTGCACCAGGAGGCCCAGAGTACCCTCAAATTCAGCCTTAAGTAGGACTTTTTGGCCCTGAAAGTCAAAGAACATCATTCGTCGCTGTTTTTCAAACAAGTTTCTGAATCCATTGGCACATCCTTTTGAAGGAAATTCGAGAGATTATGTTGCTTATAAACATTAGCCCCCCTGGAAGGGACAAACGTACCTTTCTACAGATGCTCTATGATCCGAGCAATCTCATTTGGCCGTCAATTGAAGAAAATCCAGCAGCTATATGCCTTATTCTCCTTGTTATTGCCGGATGACATGATGTAACTCATGCGCGTGAAAGCCAAGAACAAAAGGGCATTCCTGGCATCGGTCAATATATATGTGGAAACGATATCTCCACTATAGAGGACAAGAAATTTTGGGGCAGTCAGGCAAAAAGCGCACGAGAAAATCAAGTACTTTCAAGGACTGCCATAAAATGGACAGATGCTCACTAAGACGGTCATAATTTTGTCATTAGGAGTCCGTGTTGGACCCATAAGTACTCAAACTACTCGCGGCGAGCGCGCGAATCCAAAAAAATACTCCCCGCTTGCGCCAGGAGGCCTGGAGTACCCTCAATTTCAGCCTTAAGCAGGACTTTTTGGCCCTGAAAGTCAAAGAACATCATTCGTCGCTGTTTTCAAACAAGTTTCTAAACCCATTGGCACTTCCCTTTGAAGGAAATTCGAGAGATTATGTTGCTTATAGACATTATCCCCCTGATAGGGACAAACATACCTTTCTGCAGATGCTCTATGATCCGGGCAATCTCATTTGGCCGTAAATTGAAGAAAATCCAGCGGCTATATGCCTTATTCTCCTTGTTTTCCCCGGATGGCATGCTGTAACTGATGCGCGTGAAAGGCAAGAAAAAAAGGGCATTCCTGGCATCGATCAATATATATGTGGAAACGATATCTCCGCTATAGAGGACAAGAAATTTTGGGGCAGTCAGGCAAAAAGGGCACGAGAAAATTAAGTACTTTCAAGGACTGCCATAGAATGGACAGATGCTCACTAAGACACTCATAATTTTGTCATTAGGGGTCCGTGTCGGACCCATAAGTACTCAAACTGCTCACGTCGAGCGCGCGAATACAAAAAAATACTTCCGGCTTGCGCTAGGAGGCCCGGAGTACCCTCAAATTCAGCCTTAAGCAGGACTTTTTGGCCCTGAAAGTCCAAGAACATCATTCGTCGCTGTTTTTCAGATAAGTTTTTCAACCCATTGGCACTTCCTTCTGAAGGAAATTCGAGAGATTATGTTGCTTATAGTCATTAGCCTCCCTCGTAGGGACAAATGTACCTTTCTGCATATGCTCTATGATCCGGGCAATCTCATTTGGCCGTAAATTGAAGAAAATCCAGCGGCTATATGCCTTATTCTCCTTGTTTTCGCCGGATGGCATGCTGTAAGTCATGCGCGTGAAAGCCAAGAACAAAAGGACATTCCTGGCATCGATCAATATATATGTGGAAACGATATCTCCACTATAGAGGACAAGAAATTTTGGGGCGGTTAGGCAAAAAGCGCACGTGAAAATGAAGTACTTTCAAGGACTGCCATAGAAAAGATAGATGTTCACTAAAAGGGTAATAATTTTGTCATTCGGAGTCCGTGTCGGACCCACAAGTTCTCAAACTGCTTGCGGCGAGCGTCTGAATCCAGAAAATACTCTCCGCTTGCGCCAGGAGGCCCGGAGTACCCTCAAATACGGCCTTAAGCAGGACTTTTTGGCCCTAAAAGTCAAAGAACATCATTCATCGTTGTTTTTTAGACAAGTTTCTGAACCCATTGGCACTTCCTTTTGAAGGAAATTTAAGCAATTATGTTCCTTATAGACATTAGCCCCCTGGTAGGGAGAAACATACCTTTCTGCAGATGCTCTATGATCCGGGCAATCTCATTTGGCCGTAAATTGAAGAAAATCCAGCGGCTATATTCCTTATTCTCCTTGTTTTCACCAGATGGCATGTTGTAGCTCATGCACGTGAAAGCCAAGAACAAAAGGGCATTCCTGGCATCGGTTAATATATATGTGGAAACGGTATCTCCACTATAGAGGACAAGAAATTTTGGGGCAGTCAGGCAAAAAGTGCACAAGAAAATGGACAGATGCTCACTAAGACGGTCTTAATTTTGTCATTAGGAGTCCGTGTTGGACCCATAAGTACTCAAGCTGCTCGCGGCGAGCGCGCGAATCCAAAAAAATACTCCCCGCTTGCGCGAGGAGGCCCGAAGTACACTCAAATTAAGCCTTAAGCAGGACTCTTTGGCCCTGAAAGTCAAAGAACATCATTCGTCGCTATTTTTCAGACAAGTTTCTGAACCCATTGGCACTTCCTTTTGAAGGAAATTCGAGAGATTATGTTGCTTATAGATATTAGCCCCCCTGGTAGGGACAAACGTACCTTTCTGCAGATGCTCTATGATCCGGGCAATCTCATTTGGCCGTAAATTGAAGAAAATCCTGCGGCTATATGGCATATTCTCCTTGTTTTCGCCGGATGGCATGCTGTAACTCATGCACGTGAAAGCCAATAACTAAAGGGCATTCCTGGCATCGGTCAATATATATGTGGAAACGATATCTCCACTATAGAGGACAAGAAATTTTGGGGCAGTCAGGCAAAAAGGGCACGAGAAAATTAAGTACTTTCAAGGACTGCCATAGAATGGTCAGATGCTCACTAAGACGGTCATAATTTTGTCATTAGGGGTCCGTGTCGGACCCATAAGTACTCAAACTGCTCACGTCGAGCGCGCGAATACAAAAAAATACTTCCGGCTTGCGCTAGGAGGCCCGGAGTACCCTCAAATTCAGCTTTAAGCAGGACCTTTTGGCCCTAAAAGTCCAAGAACATCATTCGTCGCTGTTTTTCAGATAAGTTTTTCAACCCATTGGCACTTCCTTCTGAAGGAAATTCGAGAGATTATGTTGCTTATAGTCATTAGCCTCCCTCGTAGGGACAAATGTACCTTTCTGCATATGCTCTATGATCCGGGCAATCTCATTTGGCCGTAAATTGAAGAAAATCCAGCGGCTATATGCCTTATTCTCCTTGTTTTCGCCGGATGGCATGCTGTAAGTCATGCGCGTGAAAGCCAAGAACAGAAGAACATTCCTGGCATCGATCAATATATATGTGGAAACGATATCTCCACTATAGAGGACAAGAAATTTTGGGGCGGTTAGGCAAAGAGCGCAAGGGAAAATGAAGTACTTTCAAGGACTGCCATAGAATGGACAGATGTTCACTAAAACGGTCATAATTTTATCATTAGGAGTCCGTGTCGGACCCATAAGTACTCAAACTGCTCGCGGCGAGCGTGCGAGTCCGAAAAAATACTCCCCGCTTGCACCAGGAGGCCCAGAGTACCCTCAAATTCAGCCTTAAGTAGGACTTTTTGGCCCTGAAAGTCAAAGAACATCATTCGTCGCTGTTTTTCAAACAAGTTTCTGAATCCATTGGCACATCCTTTTGAAGGAAATTCGAGAGATTATGTTGCTTATAGACATTAGCCCCCCTGGAAGGGACAAACGTACCTTTCTACAGATGCTCTATGATCCGAGCAATCTCATTTGGCCGTCAATTGAAGAAAATCCAGCAGCTATATGCCTTATTCTCCTTGTTATTGCCGGATGACATGATGTAACTCATGCGCGTGAAAGCCAAGAACAAAAGGGCATTCCTGGCATCGGTCAATATATATGTGGAAACGATATCTCCACTATAGAGGACAAGAAATTTTGGGGCAGTCAGGCAAAAAGCGCACGAGAAAATCAAGTACTTTCAAGGACTGCCATAAAATGGACAGATGCTCACTAAGACGGTCATAATTTTGTCATTAGGAGTCCGTGTTGGACCCATAAGTACTCAAACTACTCGCGGCGAGGGCGCGAATCCAAAAAAATACTCCCCGCTTGCGCCAGGAGGCCTGGAGTACCCTCAATTTCAGCCTTAAGCAGGACTTTTTGGCCCTGAAAGTCAAAGAACATCATTCGTCGCTGTTTTCAAACAAGTTTCTAAACCCATTGGCACTTCCCTTTGAAGGAAATTCGAGAGATTATGTTGCTTATAGACATTATCCCCCTGATAGGGACAAACATACCTTTCTGCAGATGCTCTATGATCCGGGCAATCTCATTTGGCCGTAAATTGAAGAAAATCCAGCGGCTATATGCCTTATTCTCCTTGTTTTCCCCGGATGGCATGCTGTAACTGATGCGCGTGAAAGGCAAGAAAAAAAGGGCATTCCTGGCATCGATCAATATATATGTGGAAACGATATCTCCGCTATAGAGGACAAGAAATTTTGGGGCAGTCAGGCAAAGAGGGCACGAGAAAATTAAGTACTTTCAAGGACTGCCATAGAATGGACAGATGCTCACTAAGACAGTCATAATTTTGTCATTAGGGGTCCGTGTCGGACCCATAAGTACTCAAACTGCTCACGTCGAGCGCGCGAATACAAAAAAATACTTCCGGCTTGCGCTAGGAGGCCCGGAGTACCCTCAAATTCAGCCTTAAGCAGGACTTTTTGGCCCTGAAAGTCCAAGAACATCATTCGTCGCTGTTTTTCAGATAAGTTTTTCAACCCATTGGCACTTCCTTCTGAAGGAAATTCGAGAGATTATGTTGCTTATAGTCATTAGCCTCCCTCGTAGGGACAAATGTACCTTTCTGCATATGCTCTATGATCCGGGCAATCTCATTTGGCCGTAAATTGAAGAAAATCCAGCGGCTATATGCCTTATTCTCCTTGTTTTCGCCGGATGGCATGCTGTAAGTCATGCGCGTGAAAGCCAAGAACAAAAGGACATTCCTGGCATCGATCAATATATATGTGGAAACGATATCTCCACTATAGAGGACAAGAAATTTTGGGGCGGTTAGGCAAAAAGCGCACGTGAAAATGAAGTACTTTCAAGGACTGCCATAGAAAAGATAGATGTTCACTAAAAGGGTAATAATTTTGTCATTCGGAGTCCGTGTCGGACCCACAAGTTCTCAAACTGCTTGCGGCGAGCGTCTGAATCCAGAAAATACTCTCCGCTTGCGCCAGGAGGCCCGGAGTACCCTCAAATACGGCCTTAAGCAGGACTTTTTGGCCCTAAAAGTCAAAGAACATCATTCATCGTTGTTTTTTAGACAAGTTTCTGAACCCATTGGCACTTCCTTTTGAAGGAAATTTAAGCAATTATGTTCCTTATAGACATTAGCCCCCTGGTAGGGAGAAACATACCTTTCTGCAGATGCTCTATGATCCGGGCAATCTCATTTGGCCGTAAATTGAAGAAAATCCAGCGGCTATATTCCTTATTCTCCTTGTTTTCACCAGATGGCATGTTGTAGCTCATGCACGTGAAAGCCAAGAACAAAAGGGCATTCCTGGCATCGGTTAATATATATGTGGAAACGATATCTCCACTATAGAGGACAAGAAATTTTGGGGCAGTCAGGCAAAAAGTGCACAAGAAAATGGACAGATGCTCACTAAGACGGTCTTAATTTTGTCATTAGGAGTCCGTGTTGGACCCATAAGTACTCAAGCTGCTCGCGGCGAGCGCGCGAATCCAAAAAAATACTCCCCGCTTGCGCGAGGAGGCCCGAAGTACACTCAAATTAAGCCTTAAGCAGGACTCTTTGGCCCTGAAAGTCAAAGAACATCATTCGTCGCTATTTTTCAGACAAGTTTCTGAACCCATTGGCACTTCCTTTTGAAGGAAATTCGAGAGATTATGTTGCTTATAGATATTAGCCCCCCTGGTAGGGACAAACGTACCTTTCTGCAGATGCTCTATGATCCGGGCAATCTCATTTGGCCGTAAATTGAAGAAAATCCTGCGGCTATATGGCATATTCTCCTTGTTTTCGCCGGATGGCATGCTGTAACTCATGCACGTGAAAGCCAATAACTAAAGGGCATTCCTGGCATCGGTCAATATATATGTGGAAACGATATCTCCACTATAGAGGACAAGAAATTTTGGGGCAGTCAGGCAAAAAGGGCACGACAAAATTAAGTACTTTCAAGGACTGCCATAGAATGGTCAGATGCTCACTAAGACGGTCATAATTTTGTCATTAGGGGTCCGTGTCGGACCCATAAGTACTCAAACTGCTCACGTCGAGCGCGCGAATACAAAAAAATACTTCCGGCTTGCGCTAGGAGGCCCGGAGTACCCTCAAATTCAGCTTTAAGCAGGACCTTTTGGCCCTGAAAGTCCAAGAACATCATTCGTCGCTGTTTTTCAGATAAGTTTTTCAACCCATTGGCACTTCCTTCTGAAGGAAATTCGAGAGATTATGTTGCTTATAGTCATTAGCCTCCCTCGTAGGGACAAATGTACCTTTCTGCATATGCTCTATGATCCGGGCAATCTCATTTGGCCGTAAATTGAAGAAAATCCAGCGGCTATATGCCTTATTCTCCTTGTTTTCGCCGGATGGCATGCTGTAAGTCATGCGCGTGAAAGCCAAGAACAGAAGGACATTCCTGGCATCGATCAATATATATGTGGAAACGATATCTCCACTATAGAGGACAAGAAATTTTGGGGCGGTTAGGCAAAGAGCGCAAGGGAAAATGAAGTACTTTCAAGGACTGCCATAGAATGGACAGATGTTCACTAAAACGGTCATAATTTTATCATTAGGAGTCCGTGTCGGACCCATAAGTACTCAAACTGCTCGCGGCGAGCGTGCGAGTCCGAAAAAATACTCCCCGCTTGCACCAGGAGGCCCAGAGTACCCTCAAATTCAGCCTTAAGTAGGACTTTTTGGCCCTGAAAGTCAAAGAACATCATTCGTCGCTGTTTTTCAAACAAGTTTCTGAATCCATTGGCACATTCTTTTGAAGGAAATTCGAGAGATTATGTTGCTTATAGACATTAGCCCCCCTGGAAGGGACAAACGTACCTTTCTACAGATGCTCTATGATCCGAGCAATCTCATTTGGCCGTCAATTGAAGAAAATCCAGCAGCTATATGCCTTATTCTCCTTGTTATTGCCGGATGACATGATGTAACTCATGCGCGTGAAAGCCAAGAACAAAAGGGCATTCCTGGCATCGGTCAATATATATGTGGAAACGATATCTCCACTATAGAGGACAAGAAATTTTGGGGCAGTGAGGCAAAAAGCGCACGAGAAAATCAAGTACTTTCAAGGACTGCCATAGAATGGACAAACGCTCACTAAGACGGTCATAATTTTGTCATTAGGAGTCCGTGTTGGACCCATAAGTACTCAAACTGCTCGCGGCGAGCACGCGAATCCAAAAAAATACTCCCCGCTTGCGCCAGGAGGCCTAGAGTACACTCAAATTCAACATGAAGCAGGATTGTTTGGCCCTGAAAGTCAAAGAACATCATTCATCGTTGTTTTTTCAAACAAGTTTTTGAACCCATTGGCACTTCCTTTTGAAGGAAATTCGAGAGATTATGTTGCTTATAGACATTAGCCCCCCTCGTAGGGACAAACTTACCTTTATGCAGATGCTCTATGATCCGGGCAATCTCATTTGGCCGTAAATTGAAGAAAATCCAGCGGCTATATGCCTTATTCTTCTTGTTTTCACCAGATGGCATGCTGTAACTCATGCACGTGAAAGCCAAGAACTAAAGGGCATTCCTGGCATCGGTCAATATATATGTGGAAATGATATCTCCACTATAGAGGACAAGAAATTTTGGGGCAGTCAGGCAAAAAGCGCACGAGAAAATTAAGTACTTTCAAGGACTGCCGTAGAATGGACAGATGCTCACTAAGACGGTCATAATTTTGTCATTAGGGGTCCGTGTTGGACCCATAAGTACTCAAACTGCTCGCGTCGAGCGCGCGAATCCAAAAAAATACTCCCCGCATGCGCCAGGAGGCCCGGAGTACCCTCAAATTCAGCCTTAAGCAGGACTATTTGGAACTGAAAGTCAAAGAACATCATTCGTCGCTGTTTCTCAGACAAGTTTCTGAACCCATTGGCACTTGCTTTTGAAGGAAATTCGAGAGATTATGTTGCTTATAGACATTAGCCCCCCTCGTAGGGACAAATGTACCTTTCTGCAGATGCTCTATGATCCGGGCAATCTCATTTAGCCGTAAATTGAAGAAAATCCAGTGGCTATATGCCTTATTCTCCTTGTTTTCGCCGGATGGCATGCTGTAACTCATGCGCGTGAAAGCCAAGAACAAAAGGGCATTCCTGGCATCGATCAATATATATGTGGAAACGATATCTCCACTATAGAGGACAAGAAATTTTGGGACAGTCAGGCAAAAAGCGCACGAGAAAATGAAGTACTTTCAAGGACTGCCATAGAATGGACAGATGCTCAGTAAGACGGTCATAATTTTGTCATTAGGAGTCCATGTCGGACCCATAAGTACTCAAACTGCTCGCGGCGAGCGCGCGAGTCCAAAAAATACTCCCCGGTTGCACAAGGAGGCCCTGAGTACCCTCAAATTCAGCATTAAGCAGGACTTTTTGGCCCTGAAAGTCAAAGAACATCATTCGTCGCTGTATTTCAGACAAGTTTCTGAACCCATTGGCACTTCCTTTTGAAGGAAATTCGAGAGATTATGTTACTTATAGACATTAGCCCCCCTCATAGGGACAAACGTACCTTTCGGCAGATGCTCTATGATCCGGGCAATCTCATTTGGCCGTAAATTGAAGAAAATCCAGCGGCTATATGCCTTATTCTCCTTGTTTTCGCCGGATGGCATGCTGTAACTCATGCGCGTGAAACCCAGAACAAAAGGGCATTCCTGGCATCGATCAATATATATGTGGAAACGATATCTTCACTATAGAGGACAAGAAATTTTGGGGCGGTGAGGCAAAGAGCGCACAGGGAAAATGAAGTACTTTCAAGGACTGCCATAGAATGGACAGATGTTCACTAAAATGGTCATAATTTTGTCATTCAGAGTCCGTGTCGGACCCACAAGTTCTCAAACTGCTCACGGCGAGTGTCTGAATCCAGAAAATACTCCCCGCTTGCGCCAAGAGGCCCGGAGTACCCTCAAATTAAGCTTTAAGCAGGACTTTTTGGCCCTGAAAGTCAAAGAACATCATTCGTCGGTGTTTTCCAAACAAGTTTCTGAACCCATTGGCACTTCCTTTTGAAGGAAATTTGAGAGATTATGTTGCTTATAGACATTAGCCCCCCTGGAAGGGACAAACGTACCTTTCTACGGATGCTCTATGATTCGAGCAATCTCATTTGGCCGTAAATTGAAGAAAATCCAGTGGCTATATGCCTTATTCTCCTTGTTATTGCCGGATGGCATGCTGTAACTCATGCGCGTGAAAGCCAAGAACAAAAGGGCATTCCTGGCATCGGTCAATATATATGTGGAAACGATATCTCCACTATAGAGGACAAGAAATTTTGGGGCAGTCAGGCAAAAAGCGCACGAGAAAATCAAGTACTTTCAAGGACTGCCATAGAATGGACAAACGCTCACTAAGACGGTCATAATTTTATCATTAGGAGTCCGTGTTGGACCCATAAGTACTCAAACTGCTCGAGGTGACCGCGCGAATCCAAAAAAATACTCCCCGCTTGCGCTAGGAGGCCTAGAGTACACTCAAATTCAACATTAAGCAGGATTTTTTAGCCCTGAAAGTCAAAGAACATCATTCATCGTTGTTTTTTCAAACAAGTTTTTGAACCCATTCGCACTTGCTTTTGAAGGAAATTCGAGAGATTATGTTGCTTATAGACATTAGCCCCCCTCGTAGGGACAAACGTACCTTTCTGCAGATGCTCTATGATTCGGGCAATCTCATTTGGCCGTAAATTGAAGAAAATCCAGCGGCTATATGCCTTATTCTCCTTGTTTTCACTGGATGGCATGATGTAACTCATGCACGTGAAAGCCAAGAACTAAAGGGCATTCCTGGCATCGGTCAATATATATGTGGAAATGATATCTCCACTATAGAGGACAAGAAATTTTGGGGCAGTCAGGCAAAAAGCGCACGAGAAAATTAAGTACTTTCAAGGACTGCCGTAGAATGGACATATGCTCACTAAGACGGTCATAATTTTGTCATTAGGGGTCCGTGTTGGACCCATAAGTACTCAAACTGCTCGCGTCGAGCGCGCGAATCCAAAAAAATACTCCCCGCTTGCGCCAGGAGGCCCGGAGTACCCTCAAATTGAGCCTTAAGCAGGATTTTTTGGCCCTGAAAGTCAAAGAACATCATTCGTCGCTGTTTTTCAGACAAGTTTCTGAACCCATTGGCACTTGCTTTTGAAGGAAATTCGAGAGATTATGTTGCTTATAGACATTAGCCCCCCCCCCCTCGTAGGGACAAATGTACCTTTCTGCAGATGCTCTATGATCCGGGCAATCTCATTTAGCCGTAAATTGAAGAAAATCCAGTGGCTATATGCCTTATTCTCCTTGTTTTCGCCGGATGGCATGTTGTAACTCATGCGCGTGAAAGCCAAGAACAAAAGGGCATTCCTGGCATCGATCAATATATATGTGGAAATGATATCTCCACTAAAGAGGACAAGAAATTTTGGGACAGTCAGGCAAAAAGCGCACGAGAAAATTAAGTACTTTCAAGTACTGCCATAGAATGCACAGATGCTCAGTAAGACGGTCATAATTTTGTCATTAGGAGTCCATGTCGGACCCATAAGTACTCAAACTGCTCGCGGCGAGCGCGCGAGTCCAAAAAATACTCCCCGGTTGCACCAGGAGGCCCGGAGTACCCTCAAATTCAGCCTTAAGCTGGACCTTTTGGCCCTCAAAGTCAAAGAACATCATTCGTCGCTGTTTTTCAGACAAGTTTCTGAACCCATTGGCACTTCCTTTTGAAGGAAATTCGAGAGATTATGTTGCTTATAGACATTAGCCCCCCTCATAGGGACAAACGTACCTTTCAGCAGATGCTCTATGATCCGGGCAATCTCATTTGGCCGTAAATTGAAGAAAATCCAGCGGCTATATGCCTTATTCTCCTTGTTTTCACCGGATGGCATGCTGTAACTCATGCGCGTGAAAGCCCAAAACTAAAGGGCATTCCTGGCATCGGTCAGTATATGTGGAAACGATATCTCCACTATAGAGGACAAGAAATTTTGGGACAGTCAGGCAAAAAGCACAGGAGAAAATGAAGTACTTTCAAGGACTGCCATAGAATGGACAGATGCTCAGTAAGACGGTCATAATTTTGTCATTAGGAGTCCATGTCGGACCCATAAGTACTCAAACTGCTCGCGGCGAGCGCGCGAGTCCAAAAAATACTCCCCGCTTGGACCAGGAGGCCCGGAGTACCCTCAAATTCAGCCTTAAGCAGGACTTTTTGGCCCTGAAAGTCAAAGAACATCATTCATCGCTATTTTCCAGACAAGTTTCTGAACCCATTGGCACTTCCTTTTGAAGGAAATTCGAGAGATTATGTTGCTTATAGACATTAGCCCCCCTCATAGGGACAAACATACCTTTCGGCAGATGCTCTATGATCCGGGCAATCTCATTTGGCCGTAAATTGAAGAAAACTAGCGGCTATATGCCTTATTCTCCTTGTTTTCGCTGGATGGCATGCTGTAACTCATGCGCGTGAAAGCCAAGAACTAAAGGGCATTCTTGGCATCGGTCAATATATGTGGAAACGATATCTCCACAATAGAGGACAAGAAACTTTGGGGCAGTCAGGCAAAAAGCGCACGAGAAAATTAAGTACTTTCAAGGACTGCCATAGAATGGACAGATGCTCACAAAGACGGTCATAATTTTGTCATTAGGGGTCCGTGTCGGACCCATAAGTACTCAAACTGCTCGCGTCGAGCGCGCGAATCCAAAAAGTACTCCCCGCTTGTGCCAGGAGGCCCGAAGTACCCTCAAATTCGGCCTTAAGCAGGACTTTTTGGCCTTGAAAGTCAAAGAACATCATTCCTCACGGTTTTTCAGACAAGTTTCTGAACCCATTGGCACTTCCTTTTGAAGGAAATTCGATAGATTATGTTGCTTATAGACATTAGCCCCCCTCATAGGGACAAACATACCTTTCGGCAGATTCTCTATGATCCAGGCAATCTCATTTGGCCGTAAATTGAAGAAAATCCAGTGGCTATATGCCTTATTCTCCTTGTTTTCACCGGATGGCATGCTGTAACTCATGCACGTGAAAGCCAAGAACTAAAGGGCATTCCTGGCATCGGTCAATATATATGTGGAAATGATATCTCCACTATAGAGGACAAGAAATTTTGGGGCACTCAGGCAAAAAGCGCACGAGAAAATTAAGTACTTTCAAGGACTGCCGTAGAATGGACAGATGCTCACTAAGACGGTCATAATTTTGTCATTAGGGGTCCGTGTTGGACCCATAAGTACTCAAACTGCTCGCGTCGAGCGCGTGAATCCAAAAAAATACGCCCCGCTTGCGCCAGGAGGCCCGGAGTACCCTCAAATTCATCCTTAAGCAGGACTTTTTGGCCCTAAAAGTCAAAGAACATCATTCGTTGCTGTTTTTCAGACAAGTTTTTGAACCCATTGGCACTTCCTTTTGAAGGAAATTCGATAGATTCTATTGCTTATAGACATTAGCCCCCCTCATAGGGACAAATGTACCTTTCGGCAGATGCTCTATGATCCGGGCAATCTCATTTGGCCGTAAATTGAAGAAAATCCAGCGGCTATTTGCCTTATTCTCCTTGTTTTCGCCGGATGGCATGCTGTAACTCATGCGCGTGAAAGCCAAAACAAAAGGGCATTCCTGGCATCGGTCAATATATATGTGGAAACGATATCTCCACAATAGAGGACAAGAAATTTTGGGGCAATCAGGCAAAAAGCGCACGAGAAAATTAAGTACTTTCAAGGACTGCCATAGAATGGACAGATGCTCACTAAGACGGTCATAATTTTGTCATTAGGGGTCCGTGTCGGACCCATAATTACTAAAACTGCTCGCGTCGAGCACGCGAATCCAAAAAAATACTCCCAGCTTGTGCTAGGAGGCCCGGAGTACCCTCAAATTCGGCCTTAAGCAGGACTTTTTGGCCCTGAAAGTCAAAGAACATCATTCGTCACTGTTTTCCAGAGACGTTTCTGAACCCATTGGCACTTCCTTTTGAAGGAAATTCGAGAGATTATGTTGCTTATAGACATTAGCCCCCCTCGTAGGGACAAACGTACCTTTTTGCAGATGCTCTATGATCTGGGCATTCTCATTTGGCCGTAAATTGAAGAAAATCCAGCGGCTATATACCTTATTCTCCTTGTTTTCGCCGGATGGCATGTTGTAACTCATGCACGTGAAAGCGTAGAACTAAAGGGCATTCCTGTCATCGGTCAATATATATGTGGAAATGATATCTCCACTATAGAGGACAAGAAATTTTGGGGCAGTCAGGCAAAAAGCGCACAAGAAAATTAAGTACTTTCAAGGACTGCCATAGAATGGACACATGCTCACTAAGACGGTCATAATTTTGTCATTAGGGGTCCGTGTCGGACCCATAAGTAGTCAAACTGCTCGTGTAGAGCGTGCGAGCCCAAAAAAATACTCCCCGCTTGCGCCAGGAGGCCCGGAGTACCCTCAAATTCATCCTTAAGCAGGACTTTTTGGCCCTAAAAGTCAAAGAACATCATTCGTCGCTGTTTTTCAGACAAGTTTCTGAACCCATTGGCACTTCCTTTTGAAGGAAATTCGAGAGATTATGTTGCTTATAGACATTAGCCCCCCTCGTAGGGACAAACGTACCTTTCTGCAGATGCTCTATGATCCGTGCAATCTCATTTGGCCGTAAATTGAAGAAAATCCAGTGGCTATATGCCTTATTCTCTTTGTTTTCGCCTGATGGCATGCTATAACTCATGCTTGTGAAAGCCAAGAACAAATGGGCATTCCTGGCATCGATCAATATATATGCGGAAACGATATCTCCACTATAGAGGACAAGAAATTTTGGGGCAGTCAGGCAAAAAGCGCACGAGAAAATGAAGTACTTTCAAGGACTGCCATAGAATGGACAGATGCTCACAAAGACGGTCATAATTTTGTCATTAGGAGTCCATGTCGGACTCATAAGTACTCAAACTGCTCGTGGGGAGCGCGCGAGTCCAATAAATACTCCCCGCTTTTACCAGGAGGCCCGGAGTACCCTCAAATTCAGCCTTAAGCAGGACTTTTTGGCCCTGAAAGTCAAAGAACATCATTCGTCGCCGTTTTTCCGACAAGTTTCTGAACCCATTGGCACTTCCTTTTGAAGGAAATTCGAGAGATTATGTTGCTGATAGACGTTAGCCCCCCTCGTAGGCACAAACATACCTTTCTGCAGATGCTCTATGATCCGGGCAATCTCATTTGGCCGTAAATTGAAGAAAATCCAGCGGCTATATGCCTTATTCTCCTTGTTATCGCGAGATGGCATGCTGTAACTCATGCGCGTGAAAGCCAATAACAAAAGGGCATTCCTTGCATCGGTCAATATATATGTGGAAACGATATCTCCACTATAGAGGACAATAAATTTTGGGGCAGTCATGCAAAAAGCGCATGAGAAAATTAAGTACATTCAAGGACTGCCATTGAATGGACAGATGCTCACTAAGACGGTCATAATTTTTTCATTAGGGGTCCGTGTCGGACCCATTAGTTCTCAAACTACTCGCGTCGAGCTCGCGAATCTGAAAAAATACTCCCCGCTTGTGCCAGGAGGCCCGGAGTACCCTCAAATTCAGCCTTAAGCAGGACTTTTTGGCCCTAAAAGTCAAAGAACATCATTTGTCGCTGTTTTCAAACAAGTTTCTGAACCCATTGGCACTTCCTTTTGAAGGAAATTCGAGAGATTATGTTGCTTATAGACATTACCCCCCTCGTAGGGACAAACGTACCTTTCTGCACATGCTCTATGATCCGGGCAATCTCATTTGGCCGTAAATTGAAGAAAATCCAGCAGCAATATGCCTTATTCTCCTTGTTTTCGCCGGATGGCATGTTGTAACTCATGCACGTGAAAGCCAGGAACTAAAGGGCATTCCTGGCATCGGTCAATATATATGTGGAAACGATATCTCCACTATAGAGGACGAGAAATTTTGGGGCAGTCAAGCAAAAAGCGCACGAGAAAATTAAGTACTTTCAAGGACTGCCATAGAATGGACAGATGCTCACTAAGACGGTCATAATGTTATCATTAGGGGTCCGTGTTGGACCCATATGTACTCAAACTGCTTGCGTCGAGCGCGCGAATCCAGAAAAATACTCCCCGCTTGCGCCAGGAGGCCCGGAGTACCCTCAAATTCATCCTTAAGCAGGACCTTTTGGCCCTGAAAGTCAAAGAACATCATTCGTCGCTGTTTTTCAGACAAGCTTCTGAACCCATTGGCACTTTCTTTTGAAGGAAATTCGAGAGATTATGTTGCTTATAGACATTAGCCCCCCTCGTAGGGAGAAACGTACCTTTCTGCAGATGCTCTATGATCCGGGCAATCTCATTTGGCCGTAAATTAAAGAAAATCCAGCGGCTATATGCCTTATTCTCCTTGTTTTCGCCGGATGGCATGCTGTAACTCATGCGCGTGAAAGCCAAGAACAAAAGGGCATTCCTGGCATCGATCAATATATATGTGTAAACGATATCTCCACTATAGAGGACAAGAAATTTTGGGGCGGTTAGGCAAAGAGCGCACGGGAAAATGAAGTACTTTTAAGGACTGCCATAGAATGGACAGATGTTCACTAAAACAGTCATAATTTTGTCATTAGGAGTCCGTGTTGGACCCATAAGTACTCAAACTACTCGCGGCGAGCGCACGAGTCCAAAAAAATAGTCCCCGCTTGCGCCACGAGGCCCGAAGTACCCTCAAATTAAGCCTTAAGCAGGACTTTTGGGCCCTGAAAGTCAAAGAACATCATTCATCGCTGTTTTTCAGAAAAGTTTCTGCACCCATTGGCACTTCCTTTTGAAGGCAATTCGAGAGATTATGTTGCGTATCGATATTAGCCCCCCTCGTTGGGGCAAACGTACCTTTCTGCAGATGCTCTATGATCCGGGCAATCTCATTTGGCCATAAATTGAAGAAAATCCAGCGGCTATATGCCTTATTCTCCTAGTTTTCGCCAGATGGCATGTTGTAACTCATGCGCGTGAAAGCCAAGAACAAAAGGGCATTCCTGGCATCGGTCAATATATATGTGGAATCGATATCTCCACTATAGAGGACAAGAAATTTTTGGGGCGGTTAGGCAAAGAGCGCACGGGAAAATGAAATACTTTCAAGGACTGCCATAGAATGGACAGATGTTCACTAAAAATGGTAATAATTTTGTCATTCGGAGTCCGTGTCGGACCCACAAGTTCTCAAACTGCTCGTGGCGAGCGTACGAATCCAGAAAATACTACCCGCTTGCGCCAGGAGGCCCGGAGTACCCTCAAATACATCCTTAAGCAGGACTTTTTAGCCCTGAAAGTCAAAGAACATCATTTGTCATTGTTTTTCAGACAAGTTTCTAAACCCATTGGCACTACCGTTTAAAGGAAATTCGAGAGATTATGTTGCTTATAGACATTAGCCCCCCTGGTAGGGACAAACATACCTTTCTGCAGATGCTCTATGATCCGAGCAATCTCATTTGACCGTAAATTGAAGAAAATCCAGCGGCTACATGCCTTATTCCCCTTGTTTTCGCCGGATGGCATGCTGTAACTCATGCACGTGAAAGCCAAGAACTAAAGGGCATTCTTGGCATCGGTCAATATATATGTGGAAACGATATCTCCACTATAGAGGACAAGAAATTTTGGGGCAGTCAGGCAAAAAGCGCACAAAAAAATGAAGTACTTTCAAGGACTGCATAGAATGGACAGATGCTCACTAAGACGGTCATAATTTTGTCATTAGGGGTCCGTGTCGGACCCATAAGTACTCAAACTACTTGCCGCGAGTGCGCGAATCCAAAAAAATACTCCCCGCTTGCGCCAGGAGGCCCGAAGTACCCTCAAATTCAGCCTTAAGCAGGAATTTTCGGCCCTGAAAGTCAAAGAACATCATTCGTTACTGTTTTTCAGACAAGTTTGTGAACCCATTGGCACTTCCTTTTGATGGAAATTCGAAAGATTATGTTTCTTATAAACATTAGCCCCCCTTGTAGGGACAAACGTACCTTTCTGCATATGCTCTATGATCCGGGCAATCTCGTTTGGCCGTAAATTGAAGAAAATCCAGCGGCTATATGCCTTATTCTCCTTGTTTTCGCCGGATGGTATGCTATAACTCATGCGCGTGAAAGCCAAGAACAGAAGCGCATTCCTGGCATCGATCAATATATATGTGGAAACGATATCTCCACTATAGAGGACAAGAAATTTTGGGGCGGTTAGGCAAAGAGCGCACGGGAAAATGAAGTACTTTCAAGGACTACCATAGAAAGGACAAATGTTCACTAAAACGGTCATAATTTTGTCATTAGGAGTCCGTGTCGGACCCATAAGTACTCGAATTACTCGCGGCGAGCGCGCGACTCCAAAAAAATACTCCCCGCTTCCGCCAGGAGGCCTGGAGTACCCTAAAATTCAGCCTTAAGCAGGACTTTTTGGCCCTGAAAGTCAAAGAACATCATTCGTCGCTGTTTTCAGACAAGTTTCTGAACCCATTGGCACTTCCTTTTGAAGGAAATTCGAGAGATTATGTTGCTTATAGACATTATCCCCCCTGGTAGGGACAAACGTACCTTTCTGTAGATGCTCTATGATCCGGGCAATCTCATTTGGCCGTAAATTGAAGAAAATCCAGCGGCTATATGCCTTATTCTCCTTGTTTTCGCCCGATGGCATGCTGTAACTCATGCGCGTGAAAGCCAAGAACAAAAGGGCATTTCTGGCATCGATCAATATATATGTGGAAGCGATATCTTCACTATAAAGGACAAGAATTTTTTGGACAGTTAGGCAAAGAGCGCACAGGGAAAATGAAGTACTTTCAAGGACTGCCATAGAATGGACAGATGCTCACTAAGACGGTCTTAATTTTGTGATTAGGAGTCTGTGTTGGACCCATAAGTACTCAAACTGCTCGCGGCGAGCGCGCGAATCTAGAAAAATACTCCCCGCTTGCGCCAGGAGGCCCGAAGTACCCTCAAATTAAGCCTTAAGCAGGACTTTTGGGCCCTGAAAGTCAAAGAACATCATTCATTGCTGTTTTTCAGACATGTTTCTGCACCCATTGGCACTTCCTTTTGAAGGAAATTCGAGAGATTATGTTGCTTATCGATATTAGCCCCCCTCGTTGGGGCAAACGTACCTTTCTGCAGATGCTCTATGCTCCGGGCAATCTCATTTGGCCATAAATTGAAGAAAATCCAGCGGCTATATACCTTATTCTCCTAGTTTTCGCCAGATGGCATGTTGTAACTCATGCGCGTGAAAGCCAAGAACAAAAGGGCATTCCTGGCATCGGTCAATATATATGTGGAATCGATATCTCCACTATAGAGGACAAGAAATTGTTGGGGCGGTTAGGCAAAGAGCACACGGGAAAATGAAATACTTTCAAGGACTGCCATAGAATGGACAGTTGTTCACTAAAAATGGTAATAATTTTGTCATGCGGAGTCCGTGTCGGACCCACAAGTTCTCAAACTGCTCGCGGCGAGCGTCCAAATCCAGAAAATACTACCCGCTTGCGCCAGGAGGCCCGGAGTACCCTCAAATACATCCTTAAGCAGGACTTTTTGGCCCTGAAAGTCAAAGAACATCATTTGTCGTTGTTTTTCAGACAAGTTTCTGAACCCATTGGCACTACCTTTTAAAGGAAATTCGAGAGATTATGTTGCTTATAGACATTAGCCCCCCTGGTAGGGACAAACATACCTTTCTGCAGATGCTCTATGATCCGGGCAATCTCATTTGACCGTAAACTGAAGAAAATCCAGCGGCTACATGCCTTATTCCCCTTGTTTTCGCCGGATGGCATGCTGTAACTCATGCACGTGAAAGCCAAGAACTAAAGGGCATTCTTGGCATCGGTCAATATATATGTGGAAACGATATCTCCACTATAGAGGACAAGAAATTTTGCAGCAGTCAGGCAAAAAGCGCACGAGAATATGAAGTTCTTTCAAGGACTGCCATAGAATGGACAGATGCTCACTAAGACGGTCATAATTTTGTCATTACGGGTCCGTGTCGGACACATAAGTACTCAAACTACTTGCCGCGAGTGCGCGAATCCAAAAAAATACTCCCCGCTTGCGCCAGGAGGCCCGGAGTACCCTCAAATTCATCCTTAAGCAGGACTTTTTGGCCCTGAAAGTCAAAGAACATCATTCGTCGCTGTTTTTCAGACAAGTTTCTGAACCCATTGGCACTTCCTTTTGAAGGAAATTTGAGAGATTATGTTGCTTATAGACATTAGCCCCCCTCGTAGGGACAAACGTACCTTTCTGCAGATGCTCTATGATCCGTGCAATCTCATTTGGCCGTAAATTGAAGAAAATCCAGTGGCTATATGCCTTATTCTCTTTGTTTTCGCCTGATGGCATGCTATAACTCATGCGCGTGAAAGCCAAGAACAAAAGGGCATTCCTGGCATCGATCAATATATATGCGGAAACGATATCTCCACTATAGAGGACAAGAAATTTTGGGGCAGTCAGGCAAAAAGCGCACGAGAAAATGAAGTACTTTCAAGGACTGCCATAGAATGGACAAATGTTCACTAGAACGGTCATAATTTTGTCATTAGAAGTCCGTGTCGGACCCATAAGTACTCGAATTACTCGCGGCAAGCGCGCGACTCCAAAAAAATACTCCCCGCTTCCGCCAGGAGGCCTGGAGTACCCTAAAATTCAGCCTTAAGCAGGACTTTTTGGCCCTGAAAGTCAAAGAACATCATTCGTCGCTGTTTTCAGACAAGTTTCTGAACCCATTGGCACTTCCTTTTGAAGGAAATTCGAGAGATTATGTTGCTGATAGACATTATCCCCCTACCCCTGGTAGGGACAAACGTACCTTTCTGTAGATGCTCTATGATCCGGGCAATCTCATTTGGCCGTAAATTGAAGAAAATCCAGCGGCTATATGCCTTATTCTCCTTGTTTTCGCCCGATGGCATGCTGTAACTCATGCGCGTGAAAGCCAAGAACAAAAGGGCATTTCTGGCATCGATCAATATATATGTGGAAGCGATATCTTCACTAGAAGGGACAAGAATTTTTTGGACAGTTAGGCAAAGAGCGCACAGGGAAAATGAAGTACTTTCAAGGACTGCCATAGAATGGACAGATGCTCACTAAGATGGTCTTAATTTTGTCATTAGGAGTCCGTGTTGGACCCATAAGTACTGAAACTGCTCGCGGCGAGCGCGCGAATCTAGAAAAATACTCCCCGCTTGCGCCAGGAGGCCCGAAGTACCCTCAAATTAAGCCTTAAGCAGGACTTTTGGGCCCTGAAAGTCAAAGAACATCATTCATTGCTGTTTTTCAGACATGTTTCTGCACCCATTGGCACTTCCTTTTGAAGGAAATTCGAGAGATTATGTTGCTTATCGATATTAGCCCCCCTCGTTGGGGCAAACGTACCTTTCTGCAGATGCTCTATGATCCGGGCAATCTCATTTGGCCATAAATTGAAGAAAATCCAGCGGCTATATACCTTATTCTCCTAGTTTTCGCCAGATGGCATGTTGTAACTCATGCGCGTGAAAGCCAAGAACAAAAGGGCATTCCTGGCATCGGTCAATATATATGTGGAATCGATATCTCCACTATAGAGGACAAGAAATTTTTGGGGCGGTTAGGCAAAGAGCGCACGGGAAAATGAAATACTTTCAAGGACTGCCATAGAATGGACAGTTGTTCACTAAAAATGGTAATAATTTTGTCATTCGGAGTCCGTGTCGGACCCACAAGTTCTCAAACTGCTTGCGGCAAGCGTCCAAATCCAGAAAATACTACCCGCTTGCGCCAGGAGGCCCGGAGTACCCTCAAATACATCCTTAAGCAGGACTTTTTGGCCCTGAAAGTCAAAGAACGTCATTTGTCGTTGTTTTTCAGACAAGTTTCTGAACCCATTGGCACTACCTTCTAAAGGAAATTCGAGAGATTATGTTGCTTATAGACATTAGGCCCCTGGTAGGGACAAACATACCTTTCTGCAGATGCTCTATGATCCGGGCAATCTCATTTGACCGTAAACTGAAGAAAATCCAGCGGCTACATGCCTTATTCCCCTTGTTTTCGCCGGATGACATGCTGTAACTCATGCACGTGAAAGCCAAGAACTAAAGGGCATTCTTGGCATCGGTCAATATATATGTGGAAACGATATCTCCACTATAGAGGACAAGAAATTTTGCAGCAGTCAGGCAAAAAGCGCACGAGAATATGAAGTTCTTTCAAGGACTGCCATAGAATGGACAGATGCTCACTAAGACAGTCATAATTTTGTCATTACGGGTCCGTGTCGGACACATAAGTACTCAAACTACTTGCCGCGAGTGCGCGAATCCAAAAAAATACTCCCCGCTTGCGCCAGGAGGCCCGGAGTACCCTCAAATTCAGCCTTAAGCAGGAATTTTCGGCCCCCCTAAAAGTCAAAGAACATCATTCATAACTGTTTTTCAGACAAGTTTCTGAACCGATTGGCACTTCCTTTTGATGGAAATTCGAAAGATTATGTTTCTTATAAACATTAGCCCCCCTTGTAGGGACAAACGTACCTTTCTGCATATACTCTATGATCCGGGCAATCTCGTTTGGCCGTAAATTGAAGAAAATCCAGCGGCTATATGCCTTATTCTCCTTGTTTTCGCCGGATGGTATGCTATAACTCATGCGCGTGAAAGCCAAGAACAGAAGGGCATTCCTGGCATCGATCAATATATATGTGGAAACGATATCTCCACTATAGAGGACAAGAAATTTTGGGGCGGTTATGCAAAGAGCGCACGGGAAAATGAAGTACTTTCAAGGACTACCATAGAAAGGACAAATGTTCACTAAAACGGTCATAATTTTGTCATTAGGAGTCCGTGTCGGACCCATAAGTACTCGAATTACTCGCGGCAAGCGCGCGACTCCAAAAAAATACTCCCCGCTTCCGCCAGGAGGCCTGGAGTACCCTAAAATTCAGCCTTAAGCAGGACTTTTTGGCCCTGAAAGTCAAAGAACATCATTCGTCGCTGTTTTCAGACAAGTTTCTGAACCCATTGGCACTTCCTTTTGAAGGAAATTCGAGAGATTATGTTGCTTATAGACATTATCCCCCCTGGTAGGGACAAACGTACCTTTCTGTAGATGCTCTATGATCCGGGCAATCTCATTTGGCCGTAAATTGAAGAAAATCCAGCGGCTATATGCCTTATTCTCCTTGTTTTCGCCCGATGGCATGCTGTAACTCATGCGCGTGAAAGCCAAGAACAAAAGGGCATTTCTGGCATCGATCAATATATATGTGGAAGCGATATCTTCACTATAAAGGACAAGAATTTTTTGGACAGTTAGGCAAAGAGCGCACAGGGAAAATGAAGTACTTTCAAGGACTGCCATAGAATGGACAGATGCTCACTAAGACGGTCTTAATTTTGTCATTAGGAGTCCGTGTTGGACCCATAAGTACTCAAACTGCCCGCGGCGAGCGCGCGAATCTAGAAAAATACTCCCCGCTTGCGCCAGGAGGCCCGAAGTACCCTCAAATTAAGCCTTAAGCAGGACTTTTGGGCCCTGAAAGTCAAAGAACATCATTCATTGCTGTTTTTCAGACAAGTTTCTGCACCCATTTGCACTTCCTTTTGAAGGAAATTCGAGAGATTATGTTGCTTATCGATATTAGCCCCCCTCGTTGGGGCAAACGTACCTTTCTGCAGATGCTCTATGATCCGGGCAATCTCATTTGGCCATAAATTGAAGAAAATCCAGCGGCTATATGCCTTATTCTCCTAGTTTTCGCCAGATGGCATGTTGTAACTCATGCGCGTGAAAGCCAAGAACAAAAGGGCATTCCTGGCATCGGTCAATATATATGTGGAATCGATATCTGCACTATAGAGGACAAGAAATTTTTGGGGCGGTTAGGCAAAGAGCGCACGGGAAAATGAAATACTTTCAAGGACTGCAATAGAATGGACAGATGTTCACTAAAAATGGTAATAATTTTGTCATTCGGAGTCCGTGTCGGACCCACAAGTTCTCAAACTGCTCACGGCGAGCGTCTGAATCCAGAAAATACTACCCGCTTGCGCCAGGATGCCCGGAGTACCCTCAAATACGTCCTTAAGCAGGACTTTTTGGCCCTGAAAGTCAAAGAACATCATTTGTCGTTGTTTTTCAGACAAGTTTCTGAACCCATTGGCACTACCTTTTAAAGGAAATTCGAGAGATTATGTTGCTTATGGACATTAGCCCCCCTGGTAGGGACAAACATACCTTTCTGCAGATGCTCTATGATCCGGGCAATCTCATTTGACCGTAAATTGAAGAAAATCCAGCGGCTACATGCCTTATTCCCCTTGTTTTCGCCGGATGGCATGCTGTAACTCATGCACGTGAAAGCCAAGAACTAAAGGGCATTCTTCGCATTGGTCAATATATATGTGGAAACGATATCTCCACTATAGAGGACAAGAAATTTTGGGGCAGTCAAGCAAAAAGCGCAACAAAAAAATGATGTACTTTCAAGGACTGCCATAGAATGGACAGATGCTCACTAAGACGGTCATAATTTTGTCATTAGGGGTTCGTGTCGGACCCATAAGTACTCAAACTACTTGCCGCGAATGTGCGAATCCAAAAAAATACTCCCCGCTTGCGCCAGGAGGCCCGGAGTACCCTCAAATTCAGCCTTAAGCAGGAATTTTCGGCCCCCCTAAAAGTCAAAGAACATCATTCATAATTGTTTTTCAGACAAGTTTCTGAACCGATTGGCACTTCCTTTTGATGGAAATTCGAAAGATTATATTTCTTATAAACATTAGCCCCCCTTGTAGGGACAAACGTACCTTTCTGCATATGCTCTATGATCCGGGCAATCTCGTTTGGCCGTAAATTGAAGAAAATCCAGCGGCTATATGCTTTATTCTCCTTGTTTTCGCCGGATGGTATGCTATTACTCATGCGCGTGAAAGCCAAGAACAAAAGGCCATTCCTGGCATCGATCAATATATATGTGGAAACGATATCTCCACTATAGAGGACAAGAAATTTTAGGGCGGTTAGGCAAAGAGCGCACGAGAAAATGAAGTACTTTCAAGGACTACCATAGAAAGGACAGATGTTCACTAAAACGGTCATAATTTTGTCATTAGGAGTCCGTGTCGGACCCATAAGTACTCGAACTACTCGCGGCGACTGCGCGACTCCAAAAAAATACTCCTCGCTTGCGCCAGGAGGCCTGCAGTACCCTCAAATTCAGCCTTAAGCAGGACTTTTTGGCCCTGAAAGTCAAAAAACATCATTCGTCGCTGTTTTCAGACAAGTTTCTGAACCCATTTGCACTTCCTTTTGAAGGAAATTCGAGAGATTATGTTGCTTATAGACATTATCCCCCCTGGTAGGGACAAACGTACCTTTCTGTAGATGCTCTATGATCCGGGCAATCTCATTTGGCCGTAAATTGAAGAAAATCTAGCGCCTATATGCCTTATTCTCCTTGTTTTCGCCTGATGGCATGCTGTAACTCATGCGCGTGAAAGCGAAGAACAAAAGGGCATTTCTGGCATCGATCAATATATTTGTGGAAGCGATATCTTCACTATAAAGGACAAGAATTTTTTGGGCAGTTAGGCAAAGAGCGCACAGGGAAAATTAAGTACTTTCAAGGACTGCCACAGAATGGACAGATGCTCACTAAGACGGTCTTAATTTTGTCATTAGGAGTCCGTGTTGGACCCATAAGTACTCAAACTGCTCGCGGAGACCGCGTGAATCTAGAAAAATACTCCCCGCTTGCGCCAGAAGGCCCGAAGTACCCTCAAATTAAGCCTTAAACAGGACTTTTGGGCCCTGAAAGTCAAAGAACATCATTCATCGCTGTTTTTCAGACAAGTTTTTGCACCCATTGGCACTTCCTTTTGAAGGAAATTCGAGAGATTATGTTGCTTATCGATATTAGCCCCCCTCGTTGGGGCAAACGTACCTTTCTGCAGATGCTCTATGATCCGGGCAATCTCATTTGGCCATAAATTGAAGAAAATCCAGCGGCTATATGCCTTATTCTCCTAGTTTTCACCAGATGGCATGCTGAAACTCATGCGCGTGAAAGCCAAGAACAAAAGGGCATTCCTGGCATCAGTCAATATATATGTGGAATCGATATCTCCACTATCGAGGACAAGAAATTTTTGGGGCAGTTAGGCAAAGAGCGCACGGGAAAATGAAATACTTTCAAGGACTGCCATAGAATGGACAGATGTTCACTAAAAATGGTAATAATTGTGTCATTCGGAGTCCGTGTCGGGCCCACAAGTTCTCAAACTGCTCGCGGCGAGCGTCCGAATCCAGAAAATACTCCCCGCTTGCGCCAGGAGGCCCGAAGTACCCTCAAATACGTCCTTAAGAAGGACTTTTTGGCCCTGAAAGTCAAAGAACATCATTCGTCGTTGTTTTTCAGACAAGTTTCTGAACCCATTGGCACTTCCTTTTGAAGTAAATTCGAGAGATTATGTTGCGTATAGACATTAGCCCCCTTGGTAGGGACAAACGTACCTTTCTGCAGATGCTCTATGATCCGGGCAATCTCGTTTGGCCGTAAATTGAAGAAAATCCAGCGGCTATATGCCTTATTCTCCTTGTTTTCGCCGGATGGCATGCTGTAACTCATGCGCGTGAAAGCCAAGAACAAAAGGGCATTCCTGGCATCGGTCAATATATACGTGGAAACGATATCTCCACTATAGAGGACAAGAAATTTTGCAGCAGTCAGGCAAAAAGCGCACGAGAATATGAAGTTCTTTCAAGGACTGCGATAGAATGGACAGATGCTCACTAAGACGGTCATAATTTTGTCATTAGGGGTCCGTGTCGGACACATAAGTACTCAAACTGCTCGCGGCGAGCGCGCGAGTCCAAAAAAATACTCCCCGCTTGCGTTAGGAGGCTCGGAGTACCCTCAAATTCAGCCTTAAGCAGGACTTTTTGGCCCTGAAAGTCAAAGAACAATATTTGTCGCTGTTTTTAGACAAGTTTCTGAACCCATTGGCACTTCCTTTTGAAGGAAATTCGAGAGATTATTTGCTTATAGACATTATCCCCCCTGGTAGGGACAAACGTACCTTTTTGTACATGCTCTATGATCCGGGCAATCTCATTTGGCCGTAAATTGAAGAAAATCCAGCGGCTATATGCCTGATTCTCCTTGTTTTCGCCGGATGGCATGCTGTAACTCATGCACGTGAAAGCCAAGAAAAAAGGGCATTCCTGGCATCGATCAATATATATGTGGAAACGATATCTTCACTATAGAGGACAAGAAATTTTGGGGCTGTTAGGCAAAGAGCGCACAGGGAAAATGAAGTACATTCAAGGACAGCCATAGAATGGACAGATGTTCACTAAAACGGTCATAATTTTGTCATTTGGAGTCCATGTCGGACCCACAAGTTCTCAAACTGCTCGCAGCGAGCGTCCGAATCTAGAAAATACTCCCCGCTTGCGCCAGGAGGCCCGGAGTACCCTCAAATACGGCCTTAAGCAGGACTTTTTGGCCCTAAAAGTCAAAGAACATCGTTCGTCGCTGTTTTTCAGACAAGTTTCTAAACTCATTGTGATGAGGATATGACTACCTTGGATATGACCAAAAATATTGCATACATGCATATTTGTCAGGTGATTTCTACTGCAAACTATTCAATAATCTATTGATGTTATCCAGAACAAAAATACTTCACACACTTTTGTGTTTTGTCTAATTGCATGTGTATGGGACATTTGTACAATCCACATATGAAGATAAGGAAGAAAGAGATGTTTATTTGCTGTTCAAAAAGTTCTCTCACGTCACTTTTGGCCCAAGAGAAGATAGAGTCCAAGTCTCTCACGTTCTGGACTCAGATTCAGACTGCACAGACATACCTAACTCAAAACGTCAACAACTTTTTCATACGGACTCCGAATTGGGTGATTCTTTTTTTGATGGAAAGTAGATTTCGTGCTCTTTCCAAACCAATTGGATGCACCTTAAAAAATTTCCGGAGCATTGAGTTATGGACGAAACAATCTGATGCTGCAGCAGAATCCGAGTCAAACTACAAGTCCAAAGGTGTTACGTCACCTCCACTTGGGCCCATTGGCCTTGTACGACCTAGGGTTAGTTTTAGGCTGCCTTGGGACGTCCTCCCACCTCCTTGGCCGCCACCCCTTGCTCCTATATAAGTAGATCCATCTAGTAACTTTTTCCGGTGGGTTTCGTTAGATTAAAGTTCACCATAGCTGCAACTTCGCGTACTTCGTTTGTGTTCAGCGACCAGACAAAGGCGTCACAGAACCCCACCTTGATCAATAAAGCTTTCCTCTTATATTCGCAATATCCAGATTGCAATCTTAGTTTCTTGCTTGTTCTTCGTTTGCCTGCAGGAAACAGACCTTCATGGTCAGGTTAATCGTGCTCCGGCGTGGTTAATAACCTCTCGGAGTTGGTTTAGCGATTGCTAAGGCGCGACGTCCTCGCATGTTCGTAGTCGGATCGTCAAAGTCGACTTCCACCAAAGCGATATCCATCATCTCATCGAAAGATGGGGACCCTCGCCTCTATCAAGTGGTATCAGTTTTCAGGTTGCTCGGTGAGAATTTCCAGTTTTCCTAGATTAGATTTATTTTCTTACCTATTGTTCAAGAAGAAGACACAAAAAAAAGTTAGATCTATTCATCCTTTGTCCAAGCCAGTCTGAGCCTTTGCAATTTTCTTTTCATTGTATGCATTATTGAATTATCGGTTGCATCGTCGTGTCGAGTTCGTTAGAGTTTCGAGTTCTGTTCACATTATCACGCCGCCGCTGCATCGTTATCCCTTCCGCTGTCCACCATCCATCCATCAGTTTCCACCACGTGCTACCCACCGTTCATTGTCATAATCATAGTTGAGATCGTTCACATCTTCGCTTGATCCAATCTGCATCTTATCTAGTTTGTTTGGAACGAGAGAGAGAAAAATAAAAGACGGAGAAAAAAAGACGAAGAAAAAATAAGAGAGAAAAAAAAGTAAAAAAAAGTCAGAGAAAAAAAAGAGGAGCGCAAAAAAAAGAAGAGCGCAAAAAAAACAAAGCGCGAAAAAAATAAAAATTCCAGAGTGTGCTTCTCCCTTGTTTACATGCAACGCCGTGATTTTGTTAGTGTTCTAGGCTCGCGTCTCTAGCACGGTCTAGCCTAGGACCAGCACAGTACTGTCGTTGAGCGTTTATTCAACTTTGCATCTCTGAATTGATTATTGCTGATCCTTTTTGCTACCATATTATAAGCCTTCCTGATGAGGACATCAATACCATTGTTACACCCACAGCCCTGCTACTATACATATTGGACCAATTACTAGAGCTCGCGCATGCCAATTAATTTACCAGGTACTTTCGTTTCTTGGTAATGATTCTAATGTTCATGAGAATATGATGCTGCCTAAATTGGATATATTTGTTTTGCTTACAAATGAAGGGCCTAGCTTGGAGAAGGATGAACATTGGAGAAAGAACAAGCATGGAGATGATGGCATGCACAAGGGGAACAAGAACGGAGTTATGAGTGATGATTTCAGGATGTTGAAGCCACCATAATGAGTGCATGAAGCCTTGGACGAAATATACAAGATGCTACTTCATAACTTTCGTCCAGAAGCTACTCTAGGTGCCGCGTCAGCTTATTATTGGGCCAGGCCCATGTATTTGCGAAATACTTGAGTATATGCTGTTTTTAGAGTCCGTATGCGTGGGGAAACAAGAGATAGTGTTGGTTTCGGACCCCTTCCCCAAGGGCCACGAATTTTCCCCCTCTTCCTCCATATATACATCACTTAGGGCGTCGTTTAGACTTGGGGTTTTGTTTAGCTTAAAAGTTTGCCATAGCTGCAACTCCGCATACTTCGTTTGTGTTCAACAACCAGACAAAGGCGTCACAGAACCCCACCATGATCAATAAAGCTTTCATCTTATATTCGCAATATCCAGATTGCAATCTCAGTTTCTTGCTTGTTCTTCGTTTGCTCGCAGGAAACAGACCCTCGTGGTCAGGTTGATTGTGCTCCGACGTGGTCAATAACCTCTTGGAGTTGGTTTAGCGATTGCTAAGGCGCGACGTCCTCGCACGTTCGTAGTCGGATCGTCCAAGTCGACTTCCACCAAAGCGATATCCATCATCTCATCGAAAGAAGGGACACCTTTGCCTCTATCAAGTGGTATCAGATTTCCAGGTTGCTCGGTGAGATTTTACAGTTTTTCGTAGTTTAGATCAAGTCTGTTCTTCATACTATAGTCCACGAAAAAGCCAAAAAAAATTAGGGTTAGTTCATCCTATCCGAACCAGTTTGAGCCTTTGCATAGTCTTTTCAGTATTTGGCTTTTTTGAATTTGTGGTTGCATCATCGCGTCTAGTTGCTGGTCTTAGCGTCTAGTCTTTTAGAGTTTCGAGTTCTGGTCATAAGTTGTCACGCCGCCACCGCACCATCATCATTGCCCCTGCCACCTACCACCATCGCTCCGAATCCGTATCCATATACCAACACCAATCCGTATCCATATACCACCATCGATCCATATCCATATACTACCACCGCTACCACCACCGCTGCCATGTACCACCACCGCTGCCATATACCACCACCATATATCCACCACCAATTCGAGTTCCTTGCATATTAGGTTTGTTTTCGAGATCCATCTAATTTCCGATTCGTGTTTCCTTGCCTGAGTAGGTTTCGAAAAAAACAAATCTGGGGACCCCCGGGCAGTTTTTAGGCCAAAATTTCGGCGACCCAAAATATTTTTCCCCTATCCTATTTTTAGGTCCCAGGGAATGTTTTGAGACACTCGCCATCATAGCGATTTTTTGTCACACTTTTTCGTCGTCGCTGCCCTGATTTCCGGAAAAAATTGTCAAAAAAATTTCGTGCCCATCTTGTTAGTTTGACCTGGGAAGAGTTTTGAGACACTCGCCATTATAGTGATTTTTCGCAAAAAAAAGAGGAGCGCAAAAAAAAGCAAAGCGCAAAAAAAAAGAGCGAAAAAAAATTCCAGAGTGTGCTTCTCCCTTGTTTACGTGCAGCGCCGTGATTTTGTTAGTGTTCTAGGCTCGTGTTTCTAGCACGGTCTAGCCTAGGACCTGCACAGTACCGTCGTTGAGCGTTTATTCAACTTTGCATCTCTGAATTGATTATTGTTGATCCTTTTTGCTACCATATTATAAGCCTTCCCAGCTCCACATACATCTACGTCGTGTGTTTGACTCTCCCTGGTAATCTCTCTATCCAAGCTTTGAGAGTTTTGACTACAACGGTTGCCGATCACCGCCTGCTGCTGGGTAAGAACTGGTAACAATTTGAGTTTTGCTTCACGGATTTGTGACACCCACCACCACCACTTGTTAGTAGTCTGTAGGATCATATTCTTGTGTGTTTCTATTGCCGCTAAACATGCCAGGATCACAAGCTGATGAGATTGACTGGGAGAACTTAACGAACAAGGAGCTTCATCATAAGTTTCAGCAAATGATGACTGAATAGGTGCAAGATGTGCTGAACAATTTTGAAGAGGCCATGGAGAAGATCACTGGCCTTGAGAAGACGTTCGAAACAAAGCTCGATAACAGATTTAATGAACTGCTTGCACGTCTTCCACCGGCTGCACCTGCCGCACCTCTACAACAACAACAACAACTACTACTACCTCCACATCGCGAAACAGCCCTCCGCCGAGCGAGCCGTGTCCTTCTTCAGGCCGGCCAAACTGTTGGTGCTGCTGTTGATACTTCTGTGGCTCCTGCTGCTGATGCGGAGGATGATTATGCGGGAGATTACGAGGATGAGGTTGATCAAAATCAGAACTACGTGCAACCACCAGCACCACAACCACCAGGTCGTCCACATGCAAATAATCACAATGGTAGGGCTCTCCCTCAGGTACGAGATCATGACCATCTTCCTAAACTGAAACTGAATATTCCACCATTTGAGGGTAGATATGTTCCTGATATATATCTTACTTGGGATTTAGAAACTGAACAACGATTTACATGTTTACAATATCCTGAGGAGAGACCTGTTCCTGCTGCTGTTTGTGCTTTCACTAGTTTTGTATGTGTTTTGTGGTCTGAACATTGTAGATTATATCCTATTCCAGCTACTTGGGCTGCTTTGAAAACTGCTATGCGTACTCATTTGGTTCCACCATATTATCAATGTGAATTGCTTCAAAAATTGCAGTGTTTGAGACAAGGAAAAAATTATGTAGAAGAATATTATCAGGAATTACAAACTGGCATGATTAGATGTGGTATTGTTGAGGAGAATGAACCTATGCTTGCATGTTTTATGGGTGGATTAAATAGAGAGATTCAGACCATTCTAGAGTATAAGGAGTATACTAATATCACTCGTTTATTCCATCTTGCTTGTAAAGCTGAACGTGAAGTGTAGGATCAACAAGCATTGGCGCGAACTAACTTTTCTATAGGTCGACTTTCATCATGGACACCACGTGCATCTTCTACTTCCACTATACCAGCACCTCCATTAGGTGCCACCTCCAGCCGTGATACAAGAAAGCAGGCACAACCACCACTATCTGCCAAGAGCGCACCTGTCGGGCCTACATAGAGCTCTTCTTCTTCCATGGCATCAACTGGGCACACAAGTGATATTATTTGTCGTCGTTGTAAGGGAAGAGGTCTTTATGCGAGAGAATGCAAATCTCAGCGTGTGATGATTGCTACTGAGGATGGTTGGTATGAGCCCGCTAGTGACTATGATGAGGAGACGTTGGCTCTTATTACATGTGAAGAACACGGTGGAGATGATTCTGATCATGAGACGCAATACATGGCTCCTGAATACGCTGACAGGTATGAATGTTTAGTTGCTCAACGTGTTTTGAGTGTGCAGGTCAAACAAGCTGAGCAAAATCAGAGGCATAATTTGTTCCATACAAACGGAGTTGTGAAGGAACGTTTTGTGCACGTCATCATAGACGGAGGGAGCTGCAACAACTTGGCTAGCATGGAGATTGTGGAGAAGCTCTCTCTCAACACAAGACCACATCCACATCCTTACTACATCCAATGGTTCAACAACAGCGACAAGGTTAAGGTAACACGTACTGTTCGTGTGCATTTTAGTATCTCTACATATGCTGATTATGTTGATTGTGATGTGGTACCTATGCAAGCATGTTCCTTATTACTTGGTAGACCATGGCAATTTGATAAAATTCTGTACACCATGGTAGAAATAATCAGTATACTCTTGTTCATAAGGATAAAAATATTACTTTGCTTCCTATGACTCCTGATTCCATTTTGAAAGATGATATTAATAGAGCTAATAAAGCAAAACAGGAGTAGAGTAAGAGTGAAAATCAGATTGTGGCAAAAGAATTTGAGCAACAAATGAAGCCTAATAATGAACCATCTAGTGTTGCTTCTGAAATTAAATTGAAAAGTGCATGTTTATTTGCCACCAAATCTGATATTGATGAGCTAGATTTCAGCAAATCTGTTGGCTATGCTTTTGTGTGCAAAGAGGCATTATTTTCATTCGAGGACGTGCCTTCCTCTTTTCCTCCTGCTGTCACTAACATTTTGCAGGAGTTCGCTGACGTCTTTCCACAAGATGTGCCACCGGGATTACCGCCTATTCGAGGGATTGAGCATCAGATTGACTTAATTCCTGGTGCTTCACTGCCAAACCGTGCGCCATACCGTACCAATCCAGAGGAGACGAAGGAGATTATGCGTCAAGTACAAGAGTTTCTCGACAAAGGTTATATACGCGAATCCCTTAGTCCTTGTGCTGTTCCTATTATTCTAGTGCCGAAAAAGGATGGTACATCGCGTATGTGTGTTGATTGTAGAGGCATTAACAATATTACTATTCGTTATCGTCATCCTATTCCTAGGCTAGATGATATGCTTGATGAATTGAGTGGCTCTACAATATTCTCCAAAGTTGATTTGCATAGTGGATACCATCAAATTCGTATGAAATTGGGGGATGAATGGAAAAAAGCATTTAAAACTAAGTTTGGATTATATGAGTGGTTAGTCATGCCTTTTGGGTTAACTAATGCACCTAGTACTTTCATTGGACGATTTGTGGTAGTTTACTTTGATGACATATTGATTTATACCAGATCTTTGGAGGAACATTTGGAACATTTACGTGCTGTGTTTATTGCTCTACGTGATGCACGTTTGTTTGGTAACCTTGGGAAGTGCACCTTTTGCACCGACCGAGTGTCTTTTCTTGGCTATGTTGTTACCCCACAGGGAATTGAAGTTCATAAAGCCAAGAATGAAGCTATTGAGAGTTGGCCGCAGCCCAAAACGGTCACTCAAGTGAGGAGTTTTCTTGGCCTCGCTGGATTCTATAGGCGTTTGTTGAGAGATTTCAGCACCATTGTTGCACCTCTCAATGATCTTACAAAGAAGGATGTGCCTTTTGTTTGGGGTACCGCACAGGACGAAGCCTTCACGGTGTTGAAAGATAAGTTGACACATGCTCCTTTACTCCAACTTCCTGATTTTAATAAGACATTTGAGCTTTAATGTGATGCTAGTGGAATTGGATTAGGAGGTGTGTTATTACAAGATGGCAAACCTGTTGCATACTTTTCTGAAAAATTGAGTGGGCCTAGTCTGAATTATTCTACTTATGATAAAGAATTATATGCTCTTGTTCAGACTTTAGAAACATGGCAACATTATTTATGGCCCAAAGAATTTGTTATACATTCTGATCATGAATCGTTGAAACATATTAAAAGTCAAGCTAAACTTAATCGTAGACATGCTAAATGGGTTGAATTCATTGAGACTTTCCCTTATGTCATTAAACACAAGAAGGGTAAAGAAAATGTTATTGCTAATGCATTGTCTCATTGCTATACTATGCTTTCACAACTTGACTTCAAAATATTTGGTTTGGAGACCATCAAAGATCAATATGTGCATGATGCTGATTTTAAAGATGTGTTGCAGAATTGTAAAGAAGGAAGAACATGGAACAAGTTCGTCGTTAATGATGGATTTGTGATGCGTGCTAACAAGCTATGCATTTCAGCTAGCTCCGTTCGTCTTTTTTTGTTGCAGGAGCCGCATGGAGGAGGACTAATGGGACACTTTGGCGTGAAGAAGACGGAGGACGTACTTGCTACACATTTCTTTTGGCCAAAGATGAGACGGGATGTTGAGCACTTTGTTGCTCGCTGCACAACATGTCAAAAAGCTAAGTCACGACTCAATCCTCATGGTTTATATATGCCTTTGCCTGTACCTAGTGTTCCTTGGGAGGATATATCTATGGACTTTGTTTTAGGTTTACCTTGAACAAAGAAGGGGAGGGATAGCATATTTGTTGTCGTGGATAGATTCTCGAAAATGGCACAGTTTATACCATGTCATAAAAGCGATGATGCTGTTAATGTGGCTGATTTGTTCTTCCGAGAAATTATTCGCTTGCATCGTGTGCCAAATACTATTGTTTCAGATCGTGATACTAAATTTCTTAGCCACTTTTGGAGATGTTTATGGGCTAAGTTGGGGACTAAACTACTTTTTACTACTACTTGTCACCCCCAAACTGATGGACAAACTGAAGTAGTCAATAGAACATTGTCTACTATGCTTAGGGCTGTTTTGAAGAATAATAAGAAAATGTGGGAGGAATGCTTGCCTCATATTGAATTTGCTTATAATCGTTCATTGCATTCTACTACTAAGATGTGCCCTTTTGAAATTGTGTATGCTTTCCTACCTCGTGCACCTATTGATTTGTTGCCTCTTCCATCTTCGGAGAAGGTTAATTTTGATGCTAAACAACATGCTGAATTGATTTTAAAAATGCATGAGTTAACTAAGGAAAACATTGAGCGTATGAATGCTAAATATAAACTTGCTGGAGATAAAGGTAGAAAACATGTTGTGTTTGCACCTGGAGATCTTGTTTGGTTACATTTGCGTAAGGATAGATTTCCTGATTTGCGCAAATCAAAGCTAATGCCACGTGCTGATGGTCCTTTTAAGGTGTTAGAGAAAATAAATGATAGTGCATATAAACTTGAGCTGCCTGCAGGTTTTGGGGTTAGTCCAACTGATGTAGGGCGGAACCCTATGTGGACGATCTTTCACGTTTGGAGTGGATCCTACGGGGAACACGACGAACAAGCGGAAGAACACACGGAGAAACACAGGGATGAACGAGAGAAACTCTAAACCGACAAGTAATCAATCACACAAGGGCTAGATCATCGAACACATAAGGTAGGACAAGATTCAAAATCAACAAAGGAAAGATACAAAGGTAGCCGTTCTTCTCTGTGAGGAGGTCTTGATGGTCTTCCCTTGAAGGGGTCTTGAATCCTCTTGGGGGATCTTCTCCGAAGAGGTCGTGAGCTCCGAGGAGAAGTAACAAAGTGGATGAGCAAGGCTCTCACACAAAATATGAGCTAAACCAATGCTATCCTTAACTAGGGGGAGGTGTAGGAGTATATATAGCCTAGAGCCACGAAGGGGTAAGTGAGTGATGAGGACATAAATACCATTGTTACACCCACAGCCCCTGCTGCTATACATACTAGACCAATTACTAGAGCTCGTGCACGCTGTCGGTGTCAAAACCGGCGGATCTTGGGTAGGGGGTCCCGAACTGTGCGTCTAGGCGGATGGTAACAGGAGACAAGGGACACGATGTTTTTACCCAGGTTCGGGCCCTCTCGATGGAGGTAAAACCCTACTCCTGCTTGATTGATATTGATGATATGGGTAGTACAAGAGTGGATCTACCACGAGATCAAGGAGGCTAAACCCTAGAAGCTAGCCTATGGTATGATTGTTGTTCTGTCCTACGGACTAAAACCCTCCGGTTTATATAGACACCGGAGAGGGCTAGGGTTACACAGAGTCGGTTACAATGGTAGGAGATCTACATATCCGTATCGCCAAGCTTGCCTTCCATGCCAAGGAAAGTCCCATCCGGACACGGGACGAAGTCTTCAATCTTGTATCTTCATAGTCTTGGAGTCCGGCCGATGATGATAGTTCGGCTATCCAGACACCCCCTAGTCCAGGACTCCCTCAGTAGCCCCTGAACCAGGCTTCAATGACGATGAGTCCGGCGCGCATATTGTCTTCGGCATTGCAAGGCGGGTTCCTCCTTCGAATAATTTATAGAAGATTGTTAACACCAGGATAGTGTCTGGCTCTGCAAAATAAATTCCACATACCACCGTTGATGCGGAGCATCCCATGATCATCCCCATGGACGCATCTACATCCCCTACAACACCACTTGGACCTATGACTCGAGCACGTGCAAGAGCTCTCGAAACCGAGGTGACATCTCTCCTCTCCCAATTCCCTTTCGATTCACTTGAGACATGGTTACTACCTCAAACGGAAACGCTATGCATTCTCAGGTACCAAGGAGTTCACCGTGAAGAAGCTAGGAAGCAAGAAGAACCAGAAGCGGAAGACATGCGTGAAGACGGAGAGGAAAAACGCCAAGGACCAGACTGGCCGGACGATCCGGACGGCGGCCCGGATGATTCGGACAGAGCCCGGACGATCCGGACCCCGGCCCGGACGATCCAGCTATTTGACACCGAAGACAACAGAAGCTCCAGCCTGAAGCCGGATCATCCGGACCCCGTCCCGGATCATCCGGACCCTGCCCGGACATCCGGACCGCCAGCCGGACGTCCGGCCCTGCACCTTCATCAGCTGAGCCTCCGGATCATCCGGGCCTCCACCCGGACCATCCGGACCAGCCCGGATCATCCGGCTCCGGACCCGGATCATCCGGCCAGCGCCTGTGTGCACGTGTTGGGCTGAGCCCATGTACCCCTTCGCCCCCCTAGCCTATAAATAGGACTCCTCCTCCTCCTTTTGAGACTTAGCATTGGATTAGCTCATTTTGTGTGAGATCATTTGCTCATCCACTTGGATACTTCTCCTCGGAGATCAGGACCTCTCCGGAGAAGATCCCCAAGCGGATTCAAGACCCCTCTTTAGGGAAGAACATCAAGGCCTCCTCTTGGAGAAGAACCGTTCCGTTGTATCCTTTCCCTTTATTGATTGTGGACCATGTGTTACCTTATGTGTGTGATGATCTAGCACTCGTGTAATCGATTCTTGTTCGGTTTAGTGATTCTCTCTCGTTTCCCTCGTATTCCCCTTTGTGATTTCCGCGCGTTTCTCGTGTTTCTCCCGTGGGATCCCTCCAAACGTGAAAGATCGACTACTTAGGGTTCCGCCCTACATCATCTATGGTATCATGAGCCACGTTGATCACGTTTTTGGAGCCCCTACCCCGTGTTTTCTAGCTTGATTTTGTTGTTATCGTCCTAAATCCGAAAATCCCCACCAAAAATAGCCCCAAATTTTTTTGTGATTTGTTGGTTTTGATGAAGATTTGTTGATTTTGATCCGTGGATTCGGTGTGTAACTTGTGGATCTTGCTTTTCCCCACCTTCTTCCCCTTGAAATCCTTCCAAAATCCGCGGAATCAACGAATTTCTCGCCGTTTTCGAGTTCTTCCAGAGCAGCTCTCGACCGCGTTTAACCTGCCCGGATCATCCGGACCCTGGCCCAGATCATCCGGACTCGCCCGGATCATCCGGCTCCTGGCCCGGATCATCCGGCTTCCTCTGCCGAAACTGCATTTTTGCAGTTTTCCACCACAACCACCTACGTCTACATACTCCCCCACCCCCAACACCACTACTTCCACCTGCCAAAATACCACGACACAACCTCCATACCACCATTCGACTTTGGGTTCGAGAATTTGAGTTGTGATCTCCGTGTCCTATTGTGTTTCGGCTATTTAGGTATGGTGCGACATCAACAACCAACGCTCATCTTCGTAGACTACTCATATTCGCAACGGACGGTAACCTCGATGACATCTTTGTCATAACTTGCAATTGCATTGATAACCCACATTGCCTCATTTCGCGTCGCTTACCCATCGAGACTAGCCATTGAGTATTGCCGGCAACGTGACTTGTGCACATTAGGGATCATACTCCATACATACCATAACATAGTGGTGCATATCTTGGGATCCACTTGTGTGTCACAAAGTTGTCATAGCATACACAATTGCTATCTTGGTTCGTGAAGTTTGCATAAGAAAAGAGCTCAAAAGAGAAAGAGCCAACCAAGCTTTTAAGCAAAGAGGAAAGATAAGCGAAGAGCTTATGAGCAAGAACCATAGCATCATACAACATTAAGATTGTCATATTGGATCATCTTGGATCATTGCACCGAAATACCATACATATAGCATACTTGGGTTAGAGATAGTTGCATTTTTGCCTAGTAAGTTGTGCACAAGTTTGCGTATCCGCCTATTGTGCAATCGTGCTAGCGTCTCTCTAGTATTGTGCAACAAGAGCATTTTCGTGGTCTCCACATTTTGGCTCACTTTTGGATTGCACAATCCCACTTATCTATTTGCGTGTGTGTTTCCGTGTACCCATACTTGCTTGGTCTACTTGTTGCATTTGCGAATTTGCGAATCATTTTCAACATCTTTGAGTCAAACTAACGATTGCAATCAATTTTATGCCACCATCCTAACCAAGCTCCACTATAAGCTTTTACTTGTATAGGTGTGAGAACCGACAAGAATTGGTACCAAAAGTGCTATTTCATTGTCCGCATTTGAGTGAACTTGATTCACTTTCAACATCGGTCAAAGGTACATTGGTATTCGTTCTTTTCCTTCTACCACTCACATTTTGCTTGAAATGATGGATAGGCCAAGTACTTCTACAACCCCACTCTTCATCGAGCAAGACGATGACATGTCATCATACGTCACCAAGAGCCACCTCTTTGGTGCACAATGAGCATTGCATCAAGAGCAACAAGCTATAAACGACCGCATCGACAACCTCGCCACCGACTTGCGACTCTCCGAGCAACGTACAAGAGACTACTTTGACAACAAGCTCGACGCGCACAAGCAAGAAAACGATGCAAGAATGGACAAGATCCGCGCCTTGTTGGCAAACCGGCCTCCTTCTACATCGTCATACTCAAGACGAAGCCACTCAAGTCGACACTCCGACGACTCCTTCTCCGGCTCAAGTACACCGTCATCGAACACTCTTCGACGAGCCGCGCGTCAAGACCGTCATGCATCCTGCAACCCACTACATGACAAGCATTCACAAGAGCAAGTCGATGAGCAAGTCCTTCGTCCTCAAGAAAATCAAGTCGCTTTTGCTCAAGCTCAAGAACGACAACGACTACAGCGTCAACAAGAACAAGAACGAGCGCGTCTACACCAAGAGCAACATGATGCCGAGGCTCAACGTCTTCAACAACAACAACGAGAAGCACAAGCTCTTGAAGCGGAACGTGCCATTCAAGCATCAAGTTGAGCTATCGCCAACCGCAATCGCGAAAGGTGCATTCAAGAGGAAGCTCTTCGAGAAGAAATCCAAGAGAGGAACTACCATCCGCGTGTGCAACGTCAACCTCCACAAGCTCCTCAAGCTCAACTTCGCCCTCAAGGTCAACAAGAGCAAGTTGATCATGGACTTCATCCACGCCAAGAGCAACATGAGGATGATTACCCTCCATGTCAAGGGCGTCATCAACACCATCGCCAACAACACAATGAAGAGCAACGCTATGGCAAGCTCAAATTCACAATGCCCAAGTTCAATGGAAGGAATGATCCCAAAGAATACCTCTCATGGGCATTGAAGGTCGACAAAATCTTTCATTTGCACAACTTTGAGGAAGAGAAGAAAATCGCAATGGCATCACTAGAGTTCCAAGACTATGTGCTCATATGGTGGGAACAAGTAATTGAGCGACGACAAGCAAGAGGTGAACCTCCAATCACCACTTGGGCTCAAATGAAGGATGTCATGCGAGCACGTTTTGTTCCAACATACTACAACCGCGATCTCTTCAAGAAGCTACAACTCCTCAAGCAAGGAACAAAGAGTGTTGAAGAATACTACAAGGAAAAGGAGATTGCCATGATTAGAGCCAATGTCACGGAAGATGATGAGCAAACAATGGCACGATTCTTGAATGGACTCAACCATCCCATCAAGAAGATCGCCGACTTTCAACCCTACTCGATCTTCAACAAATTCAATGAATGGACTAAACTGCTTTTTAGTACTACTTGTCACCCCCAAACTGATGGACAAACTGAAGTAGTCAATAGAACGTTGTCTACTATGCTTAGGGCTGTTTTGAAGAATAATAAGAAAATGTGGGAGGAATGCTTGCCTCATATTGAATTTGCTTATAATCGTTCATTGCATTCTACTACTAAGATGTGCCCTTTTGAAGTTGTGTATGGTTTCCTACCTCGTGCACCTATTGATTTGTTGCCTCTTCCATCTTCGGAGAAGGTTAATTTTGATGCTAAACAACGTGCTGAATTGATTTTAAAAATGCATGAGTTAACCTCTCTGACTTTTTTTCCTTTTTTTTCTCTCCTTTTTTTTCTCTCTTTTTTTCTCCCTCTTTCCAAAACAAACTAGATAAGATGCAGATTGGATCAAGTGAAGATATGAACGATCTCAACTATTATTATGACAATGAATGATGGGTAGCACGTGGTGGAAATTGATGGATGGGTGGTGGACAGTGGAAGAGATAATGATGCAGCGGTGGCGTGACTAATGTGAACAGAACTCGAAACTCTAAACGAACTAGACACTAAGACCAGCAACTCGACACGACGATGCAATCGATAATTCAACTATGCAATCAATGAAAAGAAAATTGCAAAGGCTCAGACTGGCTTGGACCAAGGATGAATAGATCTAACTCTTTTTTGTGGCTTTTTCTTGAACAATAGGTAAGAAAGTAAATCTAATCTAGGAAAACTGGAAATTCTCACCGAGCAACCTGAAAACTGATACCACTTGATAGAGGCGGGGGTGTCCCGATCTTTCGATGAGATGATAACTATCGATTTGGTGGAGACGACTTTGACGATCCGACTACAAACGTGCAACGACGTTGTGCCTTAGCAATCGCTAAACCAACTCCGAGAGGTTATTGACCACGCCGGAGCACGATCAACCTGACCACGAAGGTCTATTCCTGCAAGCAATCGAAGAACAAGCAAGAATATGATAAAAGCAATCTGAATATCGCGAATATGTATGAAGTATTGATAATGGTGGGGATCCGTAAGCGGTCTTGGTCTGGTCGTTGGACACAAACGAAGTACACGAAGTTGCAATGGCTAACTTTTAACTAAACAAATCCCAAGGAAAAGCTACTAGATGAATCTACTTATATAGGAGCAAGGGGTGGCGGCCAAGGAGGTGGGAGGACGTCCCAAGGCAGCCTAAAACTAAATCTAGGTCGTACAAGGCCAATGGGCCCAAGTGGAGGCGATGTAACACCTTTGGACTTGTAGTTTGACTCGGATTCTGCTGCAGCATCAGATTGTTTCGTCCACAACTCAACGCTCCGGACGAATTTGAAGGTGATTCCAATTGGGTTGGAAAGTGCACGAAATCTAGTTTCCAACAAAAAAAGAATCACCCAATTCGGAGTCCGTATGAAAAACTTGTGTCTGTTTTGAGTCAGGTGTGTCTGTGCAGTCCGAATCTGAATCCAGAACGTGAGAGACTTGGACTCTATCTTCTCTTGGGCCAAAAGTGACGTGAGAGAACTTTTTGGACAGCAAATAAACATCTCTTTCTTCCTTATCTTCATATGTGGATTGTACAAATGTCCCATACACCTGCAATTAGACAAAACACAAAAGTGTGTGAAGTATTTTTGTTCTGGATAACATAAATAGATTATTGAATAGTTTGCACTAGAAATCACCTGACAAATATGCATATATGCAATATTTTTGGTCATATCCAAGGTAGTCATGTCCTCATCATACTCCAACCTCATTGAGCTCGTGCATCAAGCTACAAAGGCGGAACGTCAAGTGCAAGATGACTTCAAGTACGCCAAGTACTCATCCAAGACCTACGGCTTCTCCAACACCCAAGCTTCATCGACTCCTCCAACATCAACCAAGCCTTCTCCAAGCAACGACGACAAGTCAAATTATAAGAAAACTTCGGCAAGTTCAAGTCGTCTTCCTCCTACTACAAGCAACCTCAAGCCGCGTGCTTCATCATCTACTCCAACCGATGCGACCGTCAAGACAAGCTCCTTCAAGTGTTTCACTTGCGGCGGCCGAGGCCACAAGTCCTATGAATGCAAGAACAAGCGCACCATGATCCTCAACGAAGATGGCACATATGACTCCATGAGTGAAGAGGAGATGGAAGCACTTGAGCAAGTGGCCATGCACCGGTGCGTGAACGAGGATGAAGATGATCAAGTCTTCTGTGATGAGGATTCAAGCCCCGCTCTCGTTATCTCCAAGGTCTTGACTCTTCAACATCAACAAGAAGAAGACCAACGATGCCACATCTTCCACACAAAGGCCGGCATCAATGGACGATCCGTCAAGGTCATCATCGATGGAGGTAGTTGTCACAACTTGGCAAGTGAAGAACTATGCTCCAAGCTCCAATTGGTCAAGAAGAAGCACCCACACCCCTACAAGGTTCAATGGCTAAGTGACTCCGGCACTATACGAGTTGAGCATACGGTCCAAGTATCCTTCAAAATTGGTGCATATGAAGACACTTTGGAGTGTGATTTGGTCCCAATGACCGTTTGCCACCTCCTTCTTGGTCGACCATGGCAATTAGACCGTGGTGTCATCCACAATGGGCGAATCAATCACTATAGCTTCAAGATGAAAGGGAGGAGTATGTACTAAGACCTATGTCTCCTAGTCAAGTGATAGCCCACAAGCAAGCGACCCACCATAGAGAGAAGAGTGAGACAGTGAGCCACCAAAAAGTGAGTGAGAGCCACAAGCCAAACTTGAGCGCCTCTTCGCCTAGAGAGAAAAACCTCATCCTATTTGCCACCAAAAGTGAGATGAGAGAAGTGTGTGAGAACCCATTGAGTGTGATGCACTTTGTCCTTGTGTGCAAGGATGGAGAACCTAAAACTAACACCATTCACGAGCTACCTTTGGTGTTTCAATCTATTTTTGCAGGAATTTCAAGATGTTTTTCCCGATGAGCTACCTCCGGGTCTACCTCCTCTACGAGGCATTGAGCATCGAATCGACCTCATCCCCAGAGTGCCACTTCCAGACAAAGCTCCATACCGTGTCAATCCCGAAGAAACCAAGGAGATTCAACGGCAAGTACAACAACTAATCGACAACAATCATGTACATGAAAGCTTAAGCCCTTGTGCCATTCCCGTTATACTTGTGCCTAAGCCCGATGGAAGTTTCCGCTTGTGTTCCGATTGTAGACCTATAAATGCTATCACCGTTCACTATAGGCATCCCATTCCTCGCTTAGATGATATGCTTGATGAACTTAGTGGAGCTAACTTTTTCTCAAAAATTGATCTTAAAAGTGGCTATTATCAAATACGCATTCATGAGGGTGATGAATGGAAAACCGCTTTCAAAACCAAATTTGGCTTATATGAGTGGTTAGTTATGCCTATGGGTTTATCGGAAGCTCCCGGTACTTTCGTGCGTCTTATGCATCATGTACTTCGACCTTACATTGGAATCTTTGTTGTGGTTTACTTTGATGATATTCTTGTGTTTAGCAAAACCATGAAAGAGCATCTTGATCATGTTAGACTTGTTTTGCAAACGCTTCGAAAGGAAAGTCTTTATGCCAACATGAAAAAGTGCACATTTGGTGTTGACAAAGTGGTTTTCTTGGGTTTCGTTGTCTCTTCCAAGGGTGTCCATGTTGATGAAACTAAAATTGAAGCAATTAAAACTTGGCCCCAACCCAACAATTTGCAACAGGTGCGAAGTTTCCTTGGTCTTGCAGGTTTTTATCGTCGCTTTGTGAAAGATTTTAGCACAATTGCCGCTCCTTTGCATGCTTTGAGCAAGAAGAATACTCCTTTCGTTTGGGGATCTTTGCAATCAACCGCTTTTGAAGAGCTCAAGTCTTTGCTTACACATGCTCCGATTCTTGCTTTGCCCAACTTTGACAAAACTTTTGAGGTTCATTGTGATGCAAGTGGTACCGAAATTGGCGGAGTTTTATTGCAAGAAAAACGAGCCATTGCATTTTTTAGTGAGAAACTCTCCGGTGCTCAACTTAACTATCCCACATATGACAAAGAATTGTATGCTCTAGTGCGTGTACTACATGTTTGGGAACATTATCTTCGACCTCATGAGTTTGTCATCCATACTGATCAGGAAACACTTAAATACTTAAAAGGTCAAACTAAGTTGAACAAGCGACATGCTAAATGGAGTGAATTTATCGAATCTTTCCCATATGTGATCAAGTACATTAAGGGTAAGGAAAATGTAGTTGCCGATGCACTTTCTCGCATATGCACGCTTGTGACTAAACTTGAGTTGAATGTCATTGGCTTTGAACAAATAAAAGACTTGTATGCCAATGATCCATCTTTTGCACCTCATTATGCTAGATGTTTGACGCATACATCTTGGGAACAATATTACATCAAGGATGGTTATCTTATGAGAGCTAACAAACTATGCATTCCCGAGTCTTCTCTTCGTTTGCTACTTTTGCAAGAGGCTCGTGGAGGTGGACTCATGGGACACTTTGGACGCGACAAGACTTTCGCCACGCTCTCCAAGAACTACTTTTGGCCCAAGATGTTCCGCGACGTCTCACGCTTCACCACCCGATGCTCTACATGTCGCAAAGCTAAGTCTAAATGATAGAGGCGGAGGTGTCCCGTCTTTCGATGAGATGATGGATATCGCTTTGGTGGAAGTCGACTTTGACGATCCGACTACGAACGTGCGAGGACGTCGCGCCTTAGCAATCGCTAAACCAACTCCGAGAGGTTATTGACCACACCGGAGCATGATCAACCTGACCACGAGGGTCTGTTTCCTGCGAGCAAATGAAGAACAAGCAAGAAACTGAGATTGCAATCTGGATATTGCGAATATAAGATGAAAGCTTTATTGATCAAGGTGGGGTTCTGTGACGCCTTTGTCTGGTCGTTGAACACAAACGAAGTACGCGAAGTTGCAGCTATGGCGAACTTTTAATCTAAACAAAACCCAAAGTCTAAACGATGCCCTAAGGGCTGTATATATGGAGGAAGAGGGGGGAATTTCGTGGCCCTTGGTGGAGGGGTCCGAAATCAACCCTATCTCTTGTTTCCCCACACATACGGACTCTAAAAATAGCCTATACTTATGTATTTCGAAATTACATGGGCCTGGCCCAATAATAAGGTCACGCAGCACCTAAAATAGCCTCGGGACGAAATTTATGAAGTGGCATCTTGTATATTTCGTCCAAGGCTTCATGCACCCATTATGGTGGCTTCAAAGTCCTGAAATCATCACTTGTAACTCCGTTCTTGTTCCCCTTGTGCATGCCATCATCTCCATGCTTGTTCTTGCTCCAATGTTCATCCTTCTCCAAGCTAGGCCCTTCATTTGTAAGCAAAACAAATGTATCCAATTTAGGCAGCATCATATTCTCATGAACATTAGAATCATTACCAAGAAACGAAAGTACCTGGTAATTTAGTTGGCGTGCACGAGCTCTAGTAATTGGTCCAGTATGTATAGCAGCAGGGGCTGTGGGTGTAACAATTGTATTGATGTCCTCATCATCCTCCCCTTCTTGAAATGAAGTTGTCCTCGACGGAAGTTCATCTTCCTCACCCAAATAAGGCTTCAAATCTGCAATGTTAAAAGTGGGACTAACCCCAAAATCTGCAGGCAGCTCAAGTTTATATGCATTATCATTTATTTTCTCTAACACCTTAAAGGGACCATCAGCACGTGGCATTAACTTTGATTTGCGCAAATCAGGAAATCTATCCTTGCGCAAATGTAACCAAACAAGATCTCCAGGTGCAAACACAACATGTTTTCTACCCTTATCTCCAGCAAGTTTATATTTAGCATTCATGCGCTCAATGTTTTCCTTAGTTAACTCATGCATTTTTAAAATCAATTCAGCACGTTGTTTAGCATCAAAATTAACCTTCTCCGAAGATGGAAGAGGCAACAAATCAATAGGTGCACGAGGTAGGAAACCATACACAACTTCAAAAGGGCACATCTTAGTAGTAGAATGCATTGAACGATTATAAGCAAATTCAATATGAGGCAAGCATTCCTCCCACATTTTCTTATTATTCTTCAAAACAGCCCTAAGCATAGTAGACAACGTTCTATTGACTACTTCAGTTTGTCCATCAGTTTGGGGGTGACAAGTAGTACTAAAAAGCAGTTTAGTCCCCAACTTAGCCCATAAACATCTCCAAAAGTGGCTAAGAAATTTAGTATCACGATCTGAAACAATAGTATTTGGCACACCATGCAAGCGAATAATTTCACGAAAGAACAAATCAGCAACATTAACAGCATCATCGCTTTAGTTAACCACAAATCGTCCAATGAAAGCACGTAAAACTTCGTTCATTAATCTCATGAAAGTACTAGGTGCATTAGTTAACCCAAAAGGCATGACTAACCACTCATATAATCCAAACTTAGTTTTGAATGCTGTTTTCCATTCATCTCCCAATTTCATACGAATTTGATGGTATCCACTACGTAAATCAACTTTGGAGAATATTGTAGAGCCACTCAATTCATCAAGCATATCATCTAGCCTAGGAATAGGATGACGATAACGAATAGTAATATTATTAATGCCTCTACAATCAACACACATACGTGATGTACCATCCTTTTTCGGCACTAGAATAATAGGAACAGCACAAGGACTAAGGGATTCGCGTATATAACCTTTGTCGAGAAGCTCTTGTACTTGACGCATAATCTCCTTCGTCTCCTCTGGATTGGTACGGTATGGTGCACGGTTTGGCAGTGAAGCACCAGGAATTAAGTCAATCTGATGCTCAATCCCTCGAATAGGCGGTAATCCCGGTGGCACGTCTTGTGGAAAGACGTCAGCGAACTCCTGCAAAATGTTAGTGACAGCAGGAGGCAAAGAGGAAGGCACGTCCTCGAATGAAAATAATGCCTCTTTGCACACAAAAGCATAGCAAAAAGATTTTCTGAAATCTAGCTCATCAATATCAGGTTTGGTGGCAAATAAACATGCACTTTTCAATTTAATTTCAGAAACAACACTAGATGGTTTATTATTAGGCTTCATTTGTTGCTCAAATTCTTTTGCCACAATCTGATTTTCACTCTTATTCTTCTCCTGTTTTGCTTTATTAGCTCTATTAATATCATCTTTCAAAATGGAATCAGGAGTCATAGGAAGCAAAGTAATATTTTTATCCTTATGAACAAGAGTATAGTGATTGTTTCTACCATGGTGTACAGAATTTTTATCAAATTGCCATGGTCTACCAAGTAATAAGGAACATGCTTGCATAGGTACCACATCACAATCAACATAATCAGCATATGTAGAGATACTAAAATGCACACGAACAGTACGTGTTACCTTAACCTTGCCGCTGTTGTTGAACCATTGGATGTAGTAAGGATGTGGATGTGGTCTTGTGGTGAGAGAAAGCTTCTTGATAGAGGCAAAGGTGTCCCGTCTTTCGATGAGATAGTGGATTTCGCTTTGGTGGAAGTCGACTTTGACGATCCGACTACGAACGTGCGAGGACGTCGCGCCTTAGCAATCGCTAAACCAACTCCGAGAGGTTATTGACCACGCCGGAGCACGATCAACCTGACCACGAGGGTCTGTTTCCTGCGAGCAAACGAAGAACAAGCAAGAAACTGAGATTGCAATCTGGATATTGCGAATATAAGATGAAAGCTTTATTGATCAAGGTGGGGTTCTGTGACGCCTTTGTCTGGTCGTTGAACACAAACGAAGTACGCGAAGTTGCAGCTATGGCGAACTTTTAATCTAAACCAAACCCAAAGTCTAAACGATGCCCTAAGGGCTGTATATATGGAGGAAGAGGGGGGAATTTCGTGGCCCTTGGTGGAGGGGTCCGAAATCAACCCTATCTCTTGTTTCCCCACACATACGGACTCTAAAAATAGCCTATACTTATGTATTTCGAAATTACATGGGCCTGGCCCAATAATAAGGTGACGCAGCACCTAAAATAGCCTCGGGACGAAATTTATGAAGTGGCATCTTGTATATTTCGTCCAAGGCTTCATGCACCCATTATGGTGGCTTCAAAGTCCTGAAATCATCACTTGTAACTCCGTTCTTGTTCCCCTTGCGCATGTCATCATCTCCATGCTTGTTCTTGCTCCAATGTTCATCCTTCTCCAAGCTAGGCCCTTCATTTGTAAGCAAAACAAATGTATCCAATTTAGGCAGCATCATATTCTCATGAACATTAGAATCATTACCAAGAAACAAAAGTACCTGGTAATTTAGTTGGCGTGCACGAGCTCTAGTAATTGGTCCAGTATGTATAGCAGCAGGGGCTGTGGGTGTAACAATTGTATTGATGTCCTCAGCATCCTCCCCTTCTTGAAATGAAGTCGTCCTCGACGGAAGTTCATCTTCCTCACCCAAATAAGGCTTCAAATCTGCAATGTTAAAAGTGGGACTAACCCCAAAATCTGCAGGCAGCTCAAGTTTATATGCATTATCATTTATTTTCTCTAACACCTTAAAGGGACCATCAGCACGTGGCATTAACTTTGATTTGCGCAAATCAGGAAATCTATCCTTACGCAAATGTAACCAAACAAGATCTCCAGGTGCAAACACAACATGTTTTCTACCCTTATCTCCAGCAAGTTTATATTTAGCATTCATGCGCTCAATGTTTTCCTTAGTTAACTCATGCATTTTTAAAATCAATTCAGCACGTTGTTTAGCATCAAAATTAACCTTCTCCGAAGATGGAAGAGGCAACAAATCAATAGGTGCATGAGGTAGGAAACCATACACAACTACAAAAGGGCACATCTTAGTAGTAGAATGCAATGAACTATTATAAGCAAATTCAATATGAGGCAAGCATTCCTCCCACATTTTCTTATTATTCTTCAAAACAGCCCTAAGCATAGTAGACAACGTTCTATTGACTACTTCAGTTTGTCCATCAGTTTGGGGGTGACAAGTAGTACTAAAAAGCAGTTTAGTCCCCAACTTAGCCCATAAACATCTCCAAAAGTGGCTAAGAAATTTAGTATCACGATCTGAAACAATAGTATTTGGCACACCATGCAAGCGAATAATTTCACGAAAGAACAAATTAGCAACATTAGCAGCATCATCGCTTTTATGACATGGTATAAAGTGTGCCATTTTCGAGAATCTATCCACGACAACAAATATGCTATCCCTCCCCTTCTTTGTTCGAGGTAAACCTAAAACAAAGTCCATAGATATATCCTCCCAAGGAACACTAGGTACAGGCAAAGGCATATATAAACCATGAGGATTGAGTCGTGACTTAGCTTTTTGACATGTAGTGCAGCGAGCAATAAAACGCTCAACATCCCGTCTCATCTTTGGCCAAAAGAAATGTGTAGCAAGTACGTCCTCCGTCTTCTTCACGCCAAAGTGTCCCATTAATCCTCCTCCATGCGCCTCCTGCAACAACAAAAGACGAACGGAGCTAGCTGGAATGCATAGCTTGTTAGCACGAAACACAAATCCATCGTTAACAACAAACTTGTTCCACATTCTTCCTTCTTTACAATTCTGCATTACATCTTTAAAATCAGCATCATGCAGATATTGATCTTTGATGGTTTCCAAACCAAATATTTTGAAGTCAAGTTGTGAAAGCATAGTATAGCGGCGAGACAATGCATCAGCAATAACATTTTCTTTTCCCTTCTTGTGTTTAATGACATAAGGAAAAGTCTCAATGAATTCAACCCATTTAGCATGTCTACGGTTCAGTTTAGCTTGACTTTTAATATGTTTCAAAGATTCATGATCAGAATGTATAACAAATTCTTTGGGCCATAAATAATGTTGCCATGTTTCTAAAGTCCGAACAAGAGCATATAATTCTTTATCATAAGTAGAATAATTCAGACTAGGCCCACTCAATTTTTCAGAAAAGTATGCAACAGGTTTGCCATCTTGTAATAACACACCGCCTAATCCAATTCCACTAGCATCACATTCAAGCTCAAAAGTCTTATTAAAATCAGGAAGTTGGAGTAAAGGAGCATGTGTCAACTTATCTTTCAATACCGTGAAGGCTTCTTCCTGTGCGGTACCCCAAAGAAAAGGCACATCTTTCTTTGTAAGCTCATTGAGAGGTGCAGCAATGGTGCTCAAATCTCTCACAAAAGGCCTATAGAATCCAGCGAGGCCAAGAAAACTCCTCACTTGTGTGACCGTTTTGGGCTGCGGCCAACTCTCAATAGCTTCAATCTTGGCTTTATCAACTTCAATTCCCTGTGGAGTAACAACATAGCCAAGAAAAGATACTCGGTCGATGCAAAAGGTGCACTTCCCAAGGTTACGAAACAAACGTGCATCACGTAGAGCAATAAAAACAGCACGTAAATGTTCCAAATGTTCTTCCAAAGATCTGCTATAAATCAATATGTCATCAAAGTAAACTACCACAAATCGTCCAATGAAAGCACGTAAAACTTCGTTCATTAATCTCATGAAAGTACTAGGTGCATTAGTTAACCCAAAAGGCATGACTAACCACTCATATAATCCAAACTTAGTTTTAAATGCTGTTTTCCATTCATCTCCCAATTTCATACGAATTTGATGGTAGCCACTACGCAAATCAACTTTGGAGAATATTGTAGAGCCACTCAATTCATCAAGCATATCATCTAGCCTAGGAATAGGATGACGATAACGAATAGTAATATTATTAATGCCTCTACAATCAACACACATACGTGATGTACCATCCTTTTTCGGCACTAGAATAATAGGAACAGCACAAGGACTAAGGGATTCGCGTATATAACCTTTGTCGAGAAGCTCTTGTACTTGGCGCATAATCTCCTTCGTCTCCTCTGGATTGGTACGGTATGGTGCACGGTTTGGCAGTGAAGCAACGGGAATTAAGTCAATCTGATGCTCAATCCCTCGAATAGGCGGTAATCCCGGTGGCACGTCTTGTGGAAAGACGTCAGCGAACTCCTGCAAAATGTTAGTGACAGCAGGGGGCAAAGAGGAAGGCACGTCCTCGAATGAAAATAATGCCTCTTTGCACACAAAAGCATAGCAAACAGATTTGCTGAAAACTAGCTCATCAATATCAGATTTGGTGGCAAATAAACATGCACTTTTCAATTTAATTTCAGAAGCAACACTAGATGGTTTATTGTTAGGCTTCATTTGTTGCTCAAATTCTTTTGCCACAATCTGATTTTCACTCTTATTCGTCTCCTGTTTTGCTTTATTAGCTCTATTAATATCATCTTTCAAAATGGAATCAGGAGTCATAGGAAGCAAAGTAATATTTTTATCCTTATGAACAAGAGTATAGTGATTGTTTCTACCATGGTGTACAGAATTTTTATCAAATTGCCATGGTCTACCAAGTAATAAGGAACATGCTTGCATAGGTACCACATCACAATCAACATAATCAGCATATGTAGAGATACTAAAATGCACACGAACAGTACGTGTTACCTTAACCTTGCCACTGTTGTTGAACCATTGGATGTAGTAAGGATGTGGATGTGGTCTTGTGGTGAGAGAAAGCTTCTCCACCATCTCCATGCTAGCCAAGTTGTTGCAGCTCCCTCCGTCTATTATGACGCGCACAGAACGTTCCTTCACAACTCCCTTGGTATGGAACAAATTGTGCCTCTGATTTTGCTCAGCTTGTGTGACCTGCACACTCAAAACACGTTGAGCAACTAAACATTCATACCTGTCAGCGTCTTCAGGAGCCATGTATTGCGTCTCACGATCAGAATCATCTCCACCATGTTCTTCACGTGTAATAAGAGCCAATGTCTCCTCATCATAGTCACTAGCGGACTCATATCCACCATCCGCGGTAGCAATCATCACACGCGGAGATTTGCATTCCCTCGCATAATGACCTCCTCCCTTACAACGACGACAAATAATATCACTTGTGTGCCCTGTTGATGCCATGGAAGAAGAAGAACGCTGTGCAGGCCCCGCAGGTGCGCTCTTGGCAGATAATGGTGGTTGTGCCTGTTTTCTTGTATCACGGCTGGAGGTGGCACCGGATGGAGGTGCTGGTGCAGTTGAAGTAGAAGATGCACGTGGTGTCCATGATGAAGGTCGGCCTGCAGAAAAGTTAGTTCGCCCCAATGCTTGTCGATCCTGCACTTCACGTTCAGCTTTACAAGCAAGATGGAATAAACGAGTGATATTAGTATACTCCTTATAGTCTAAAATGGTCTGAATCTCTCTATTTAATCCACCCAGAAAATGTGCAAGCATAGCTTCATTCTCCTCAACAATACCACATCTAATCATGCCAGTTTGTAATTCCTGATAATATTCTTCTACAGAATTTTTCCCTTGTCTTAAACGCTGCAATTTTTGAAGCAATTTGATGAGGACATCAATACAATTGTTACACCCACAGCCCCTGCTGCTATACATACTGGACCAATTACTAGAGCTCGTGCACGCCAACTAAATTACCAGGTACTTTCGTTTCTTGGTAATGATTCTAATATTCATGAGAATATGATGCTGCCTAAATTGGATACATTTGTTTTGCTTACAAATGAAGGGCCTAGCTTGGAGAAGGATGAACATTGGAGCAAGAACAAGCATGGAGATGATGGCATGCGCAAGGGGAACAAGAACGGAGTTACAAGTGATGATTTCAGGACTTTGAAGCCACCATAATGGGTGCATGAAGCCTTGGACGAAATATACAAGATGCCACTTCATAAATTTCGTCCCGAGGCTATTTTAGGTGCTGCGTCACCTTATTATTGGGCCAGGCCCATGTAATTTCGAAATACATAAGTATAGGCTATTTTTAGAGTCCGTATGTGTGGGGAAACAAGAGATAGGGTTGATTTCGGACTCCTCCACCAAGGGCCACGAAATTCCCCCCCTCTTCCTCCATATATACAGCCCTTAGGGCATCGTTTAGACTTTGGGATTTGTTTAGTTAAAAGTTAGCCATTGCAACTTCGTGTACTTCGTTTGTGTCCAACGACCAGACCAAGACCGCTTCCGGATCCCCACCATTATCAATACTTCATATATATTTGCAATATTCAGATTGCTTTATCATATTCTTGCTCGTTCTTCGATTGCTTGCAGGAATAGACCTTCGTGGTCAGGCTGACCGTGCTTCCAGCATCGTCAGTAACCTCAGGAGATCGGTTTAGCGATTGCTAAGGTGCAACGTCGTGCACATTTGTAGTCGGATCGTGAAAGTCGTCTCCATCAAATCGATAGTTATCATCTCATCGAAAGATCGGGACCCTCGTCTCTATCAAGTAGTACTTGACGCATAATCTCCTTCGTCTCCTCTGGATTGGTACGGTATGGTGCACGGTTTGGCAGTGAAGCACCGGGAATTAAGTCAATTTGATGCTCAATCCCTCGAATAGGCGGTAATCCCGGTGGCACGTCTTGTGGAAAGACGTCAGCGAACTCCTGCAAAATGTTAGTGACAGCAGGAGGCAAAGAGGAAGGCACGTCCTCGAATGAAAATAATGCCTCTTTGCACACAAAAGCATAGCAAACAGATTTGCTGAAATCTAGCTCATCAATATCAGATTTGGTGGCAAATAAACATGCACTTTTCAATTTAATTTCAGAAGCAACACTAGATGGTTTATTATTAGGCTTCATTTGTTGCTCAAATTCTTTTGCCACAATCTGATTTTCACTCTTATTCGTCTCCTGTTTTGCTTTATTAGCTCTATTAATATCATCTTTCAAAATGGAATCACGAGTCATAGGAAGCAAAGTAATATTTTTATCCTGATGAACAAGAGTATAGTGATTGTTTCTACCATGGTGTACAGAATTTTTATCAAATTGCCATGGTCTACCAAGTAATAAGGAACATGCTTGCATAGGTACCACATCACAATCAACATAATCAGCATATGTAGAGATACTAAAATGCACAAGAACAGTACGTGTTACCTTAACCTTGCCGCTGTTGTTGAACCATTGGATGTAGTAAGGATGTGGATGTGGTCTTGTGGTGAGAGAAAGCTTCTCCACCATCTCCATGCTAGCCAAGTTGTTGCAGCTCCCTCCGTCTATTATGATGCGCACAGAACGTTCCTTCACAACTCCCTTGGTATGGAACAAATTGTGCCTCTGATTTTGCTCAGCTTGTGTGACCTGCACACTCAAAACACGTTGAGCAACTAAACATTCATACCTGTCAGCGTCTTCAGGAGCCATGTATTGCGTCTCATGATCAGAATCATCTCCACCATGTTCTTCACGTGTAATAAGAGCCAATGTCTCCTCATCATAGTCACTAGCGGACTCATATCCACCATCCGCGGTAGCAATCATCACACGCGGAGATTTGCATTCCCTCGCATAATGACCTCCTCCCTTACAACGACGACAAATAATATCACTTGTGTGCCCTGTTGATGCCATGGAAGAAGACGAACGCTGTGCAGGCCCCGCAGGTGCGCTCTTGGCAGATAATGGTGGTTGTGCCTGTTTTCTTGTATCACGGCTGGAGGTGGCACCGGATGGAGGCGCTGGTGCAGTTGAAGTAGAAGATGCACGTGGTGTCCATGATGAAGGTCGGCCTGCAGAAAAGTTAGTTCGCCCTAATGCTTGTCGATCCTGCACTTCACGTTCAGCTTTACAAGCAAGATGGAATAAACGAGTGATATTAGTATACTCCTTATAGTCTAGAATGGTCTGAATCTCTCTATTTAATCCACCCAGAAAATGTGCAAGCATAGCTTCATTCTCCTCCACAATACCACATCTAATCATGTCAGTTTGTAATTCCTGATAATATTCTTCTACAGAATTTTTCCCTTGTCTTAAACGCTGCAATTTTTGAAGCAATTCACGTTGATAATATGGTGGAACCCAACGCGTACGCATAGCAGTTTTCAAAGCAGCCCAAGTAGTTGGAATAGGATATAATCTACAATGTTCAGACCAACATACACATGCAAAACTAGTGAAAGCACAAACAGCAGCAGCAACTCGTCTCTCCTCAGGATATTGAACATGTAAATCGTTGTTCAGTTTCTAACTCCCAAGTAAGATATATATCAGGAACATATCTACCCTCAAATGGTGGAATATTCAATTTCAGTTTAGGAATATGGACATCATCTCGTACTTGAGGTGGTGGTGCAGGCCTACCATTACGAATATATACCTGAGGTCGACCTGCTGGTGGTGGTGCTGGTGGCTGCTCGTAGATCTGATTTTGATCAACCTCATCCTCATAATCGCCCGCATACTCATCATCCTCCTGGGTACCAGCAGGAGCAGTAGCAGGAGCCAAAGAAGCACCAACAGCAGTAACAGCGGCACCAGAATTTTGTCCTGGCACAATAGGAACACGCTGTGCTCGTCCATACTGATTCGGAAGGGGGCGTAGTTGTTGTTGTTGCAGAGGTGCGACAGGTGCAGCCGGTGGTGGAAGACGCGCAAGCAGTTCATTAAATCTGTTATCGAGCTTTGTTTCGAACATCTTCTCAAGGCCAGTGATCTTCTCCATGGCCTCTTCAAAATTGTTCAGCACATCTTGTACCTGTTCAGTCATCATTTGCTGAAACTTATCATGAAGCTCCTTGTTCGATAAGTTCTCCCAGTCAATCTCGTCGGCTTGTGATCCTGGCATGGTTAGCAGCAATAGAAACACAGAAGAATATGATCCTACAGACTACTAAGAAGTGGTGGTGATGTATCACAAATCCGTCAAGCAAATCTCAAATTCTTACCAGTTCTTACCCAGCAGCAGGCGGTGATCGGCAACCGTTGTAGTCAAAAACTGTCAAAGCTTGGATAGAGCGATTACCAGGGAGAGTCAAACACACGACGTAGATGTATGTGGAGCTGGGAAGGCTTATAGTATGGTAGCAAAAAGGGTCAGCAATAATCAATTCAGAGATGCAAAGTTGAATAAACGCTCAACGACGTATTGTGCTGGTCCTAGGCTAGACTGTGCTAGAGACGCGAGCCTAGAACACCAACAAAATCACGGCGCGGCACGTAAACAAGGGAAAAGCACACTCTGAATTTTTTTTTCGCTCTTTTTTTTTGCGCTGCTTTTTTTTGCGAAAAATCACTATAATGGCGAGTGTCTCAAAACTCTTCCTAGGTCAAACTGACAGGATGGGCACGAAATTTTTTTTTTCGACCAAATTTTTTTTTTCGACTGCCCGGTCCCAAAAACTGGAAACAGGTCAAAAAAACTTCCTATAATGGCACCTGTCTCAAAACACTCAGAAACACCTAAAAATAGGATAGCCAGAATTTTTTTCGAAAAATTTTGGGCCTAAACGGAGCGTGGCTACCCGACTCCGGCAAGGAAACACGAATCGGAATCTAGATGGATCTCGAAAACAAACCTAATATGCAAGGAACTCGGATTGGTGGTGGATATATGGTGGTGGTATATGGCAGCGGTGGTGGTAGCGGTGGTAGTATATGGATATGGATCAGTGGTGGTATATGGACACGGATTGGTGGTGGTATATGGATACGGATTCGGAGCGGTGGCGGATAAGCGGTGGTGGTAGATGGCAGGGGCGATGATGATGGTGCGGCGGCGGCGTGACAACTTATGACCAGAACTCGAAACTCTAAAAGACTAGACTCTAAGACCAGCAACTAGACACGACGATGCAACCGCAAATTCAACAAAGCAAAACCCTAAAAAGATTATGCAAAGGCTCAGATTGGTTCGGATAAGATGAACTAACCCTAATTTTTTTTTTTGTGGCTTTTTCGTGGACTGTAGGTATGAAGAACAGACTCGATCTAAACTACGAAATACTGTAAAATCTCACCGAGCAACCTGGAAATCTGATACCACTTGATAGAGGCGGAGGTGTCCCGTCTTTCGATGAGATGATGGATATCACTTTGGTGGAAGTCGACTTTGACGATCCGACTACGAACGTGCGAGGACGTCGCGCCTTAGCAATCGCTAAACCAACTCCGAGAGGTTATTGACCACGCCGGAGCACGATCAACCTGACCACGAGGGTCTGTTTCCTGCGAGCAAACGAAGAACAAGCAAGAAACTGAGATTGCAATCTGGATATTGCGAATATAAGATGAAAGCTTTATTGATCAAGGTGGGGTTCTATGACGCCTTTGTCTGGTCGTTGAACACAAACGAAGTACGCGAAGTTGCAGCTATGGCGAACTTTTAATCCAAACAAAACCCAAAGTCTAAACGATGCCCTAAGGGCTGTATATATGGAGGAAGAGGGGGGAATTTCGTGGCCCTTGGTGGAGGGGTCCGAAATCAACCCTATCTCTTGTTTCCCCACACATACGGACTCTAAAAATAGCCTATACTTATGTATTTCGAAATTACATGGGCCTGGCCCAATAATAAGGTGACGCAGCACCTAAAATAGCCTCGGGACGAAATTTATGAAGTGGCATCTTGTATATTTCGTCCAAGGCTTCATGCACCCATTATGGTGGCTTCAAAGTCCTGAAATCATCACTTGTAACTCCGTTCTTGTTCCCCTTGTGCATGCCATCATCTCCATGCTTGTTCTTGCTCCAATGTTCATCCTTCTCCAAGCTAGGCCCTTCATTTGTAAGCAAAACAAATGTATCCAATTTAGGCAGCATCATATTCTCATGAACATTAGAATCATTACCAAGAAACGAAAGTACCTGGTAATTTAGTTGGTGTGCATGAGCTCTAGTAATTGGTCCAGTATGTATAGCAGCAGGGGCTGTGGGTGTAACAATTGTATTGATGTCCTCATCACTAAAGCTCAATCTCATGGTCTTTACATGCCTCTTCCTATTCCCTATCAACCATGGGAAGACATTAGTATGGATTTTGTACTTGGTTTGCCTAGAACTCAAAATGGAAAGGATTCCGTGTTTGTCATTGTGGACCGATTCTCTAAGATGGCACATTTCATTCCTTGCAACAAGATAGACGATGCTTCACATATTGCAAATCTCTTTTGTAGGGAAATCTTGTGCCTCCATGGAGTACCAAAGACAATTGTCTCCGATCGAGACGTCAAGTTCTTGAGTTACTTTTGGAAGACTCTATGCGCCAAGCTCGGAATCAAGCTCTTGTTCTCATCCGCATACCATCCTCAAACCGACGGCCAAACGGAGGTGACGAACCGGACACTATCCACTCTACTTCGTGTGTTGATCAAGAAGAACATCAAGGAGTGGGAGGCGTGTCTACCCATCACCGAGTACGCCTACAACCGGGCAAGACATTCGACTACCGGATGGTCCCCCTTCCAGGTCGTCTACGGCTTCAACCCGTTGTCACCATTGGACATACTACCTCTTCCTCTACAAGAGCGCACTAACATGGATGCGAGTGCACGAGCAAGCTACATAAAGAAGATGCATGAGGATACAAGGCACACCATCGAGCGCCAAGTACAACGACTAGCGTCCAAGCTCAACATCAACAAGCAACCCATGATGTTCAACATTGGAGACCTAGTGTGGCTGCACCTTTGCAAGGACCGCTTCCCCAACGAACGCAAGTCCAAGCTTCTCCCTCGAGCCGACGGACCCTTCAAGGTACTAGCACGCTACAACAACAACGCTTACAAGATCGACCTCCCATGCGACAAGTACAACGTGAGCGACATCTTCAACGTCTCCGATCTATCCCCGTACCATGGTGATGAGGATTACGATCCGAGGTTGGATCTTTCACAAGGGGGGGAGATGATGCGGAGCATCCCATGATCATCCCCATGGACGCATCTACATCCCCTACAACACCACTTGGACCTATGACTCGAGCACGTGCAAGAGCTCTCGAAACCGAGGTGACATCTCTCCTCTCCCAATTCCCTTTCGATTCACTTGAGACATGGTTACTACCTCAAACGGAAACGCTATGCATTCTCAGGTACCAAGGAGTTCACCGTGAAGAAGCTAGGAAGCAAGAAGAACCGGAAGCGGAAGACATGCGTGAAGACGGAGAGGAAAAACGCCAAGGACCAGACTGGTCGGACGATCCGGACGGCGGCCCGGATGATCTGGACAGAGCCCGGACGATCCGGACCCCGGCCCGGACGATCCGGCTATTTGACACCGAAGACAACAGAAGCTCCAGCCTGAAGCCGGATCATCCAGACCCCGTCCCGGATCATCCGGACCCTGCCCGGACATCCGGACCGCCAGCCAGACGTCTGGCCCTGCGCCTTCATGAGCCGAGCCTCCGGATCATCCGGGCCTCCACCCGGACCATCCGGACCAGCCCGGATCATCCGGCTTCGAACCCGGATCATCCGGCTAGCGCCTGTGTACGCGTGTTGGGCTTTGCCCATGTACCCCTTCACCCCCCTAGCCTATAAATAGGACTCCTCCTCCTCCTTTTGAGACTTAGCATTGGATTAGCTCATTTTGTGTGAGAGCCTTTGCTCATCCACTTGGATACTTCTCCTCGGAGATCAGGACCTCTCCGGAGAAGATCCCCAAGCGGATTCAAGACCCCTCTTTAGGGAAGAACATCAAGGCCTCCTCTTGGAGAAGAACCGTTCCATTGTATCCTTTCCCTTTGTTGATTGTGGACCATGTGTTACCTTATGTGTGTGATGATCTAGCACTCGTGTAATCGATTCTTGTTCGGTTTAGTGATTCTCTCTCGTTTCCCTCGTATTCCCCTTTGTGATTTCCGCGCATTTCTCGTGTTTCTCCCGTGGGATCCCTCCAAACGTGAAAGATCGACTACTTAGGGTTCCGCCCTACATCAACCGTAGAGAGAATAATATTTACACAAGTTCAATCTGCTGACGTATTTTGTGGCGTGACGTCACACCACAACCAAGCTTTTACTCGAATCGTTTTTATTATACCACCTCAGCGCGTTTAGCGAAGCGGTTTCCTTGGCACGTCTTGTCGAAGCAGAGATCGTGTTCCCCTTATTCCAGGATTCCCATCAATACGGACGTGGGTAACCCAACCGCGCCATTGATTGCGGTGCATGGGAGAAAAGCGAGTTTTACCAGGCCAGTGGGGACGCATAGTTTCGTCCGCCCATATATAAGGGGATAAGGATCCACCTTTTTTTACCTACGCCTTCTTCCTCCTTTGCTTATCCATCTCCGCGCACTCGAGCTCCAGTGCCCAAGTCCGCATATCTCACCTCGACCTTCTCCAGCCATGTCCGGAGCGGGAGGCAAGTGGATGGCCTCCTCCGTTACGGAGGGGAACATCAAGAAGCTGCGCAGCACCGGATATCTGTGCAGCGACATCGCGCACCGGCTCCCCGACGAGGGGCAGCTCATCCCCACCCCCGGGCCCCATGAGAGGGTGGTATTCGTTCCCCATTTCCTCCGCGGACTGGGCTTCCCACTCCACCCCTTTGTTCGGGGGCTCATGTTCTACTACGGCCTGGATTTCCACGATCTGGCCATGAATTTCATCCTCAATATGTCGGCGTTTATCGTTGTGTGCGAGGCCTTCCTCTGCATCCAGCCCCACTTCGGCTTGTGGCTAAAGACCTTCAATGTCAAGCCGAAGGTTGTGAAGGGCAGCCAAGCAGAGTGCGGAGGCGCCATGGTGGGCAAAATGCCCAACGTCACTTGGCTTGAGGGCGCCTTCATGGAAACCATCAAAGGGTGGCAATCGGGGGGGGGGGTTCTACATCACCGAGCCGCGTGACCCTAAATGGGCAGCAGGCCCCGAATTCAGATCTGGCATCCCCATGCGGCTCACCTCCTGGAAAGAGAAGGGCTTGCTATGGGGTAGTTCGGAAGAGCTGACCGGACACCAGTCCTGTCTCCAAACCCTGGTGAATAAGAAGCTCAAGCTTGTCAACGTGATCCAGGTCATGCTCGTCCGCTGGATTCTCCCCTGCCAGCAACGGGACTTCAATTTGTGGGAGTTTGATCCGGCACAGCACCGAACCTTGAGCGGGCTCTTCGACACTACGTACGAAGATGCCTGGAGGGTGCTGTTAAGGGGCGCCGAAGCTCCCGCATCCGCTACCGAAGATCGCGGATTCAGCTCGCAGCGTCCGGCTAGCGAGGTAAACCATGTTATCCTTTATGGGACACTTGCTTTTCATGTTTTGACTTTATGCGGGATCTAAACTCCCAATACCTTTAACAGGCCTGGCAGGCAACGTCCAGACAGGTTAACTGTCCGGCTCCCCTTCCAGAAGACCCAGCGGATGCCCGTTTGATAGGGCTGCTGGTCCTGGCACTTTACATAGTGCCGGAGAAGAAGGCCAAGAAGAAGGCCACGGGAACCCGAAGGAGTTCCCGGCGTCAGGTGGTATCGGACCCATCGTCCGATGACTCCGAGGCGGACTCCTCCCACGAGGACGAGGAGGAGAAGAAAGAGGCCTCTCCCCCGGCGGGGGGAGAGAAGAAGAGGAAGGCCTCCCCAACGAGGGAGGCCGAAGGGTCCAAGAAGGGAAGGACCCTTCCCCCGGACTGTTCCGCCAACGTCGGCGACGGCGACGAGGAGTGGCCCGCAAGGGCCAAGCCCCTGGCGAGATCGTAAGTATCTGGACTCCCGAATAACTTCATGATTTTTCTTTTCACACAGTGTCTTTCTAATGCCGCATACAACCCTGCAGTCCGCTGAAGGACGATCTTCCCGCTTCGTCGAGCGGGTCCTTGGATACGTCGGATGTGGATAGTACTTCACTTCCGACCACCTCCACCCCCCGTGATGCCGACGACGCCGAGGTGGGATCCCAGAGAGGGACCCACCCGGAGGAGGAGGCCCCGGAGGTGCCACAGGGCAACCTCCCGGACTTCGTACCGGACTCCGCAATGGAACCTGCAGTGGTTCCGGAGTCCGGCGGGCGGCCCCTTCGTAAGAAGGGCAACACTGTGACGCCAGCGGCCTCCGTCCAACCGGAGGCGCCGGATAACTTGCTGGAGGAGCTCAACGGCGCTTCCATTGAAGAGGAACACCACACTATCATGAGTGCGCTGATTCAGAAGGTTCAGCTCGCCAAAAGCGGGCTGACCGAGGCCTGCAGCAGCCTTCTAACAGGCTTTGAGGTAAGAATTTTAATATATGTAAAATAGTACCGCATAGACAGTAGCCCCCGATGCTCAGTTCGGTGTTTGAAAAGAAAAGTCGGACTGAGGATCTAAAAAGATATACGTAGGAGTCTTAAAAAATATGTCAATATGGGATTGCAGGCTGCGCTGCTGACCTCTGCCGCACTGACTGCGGAGGTCAATGCTTTGAAGCAAGGCCTCGAGCAGTCTGAGAACGAGCTCGACTGTGCCAAGAAGCAGCTCGAGGACAAGGAAGGTGAGTAACACCTTATTAAAGTTGTACCTTACAGAAAAGGATTTGGTTGCAAGAGGAATGACAAGGATAACGTGGGTACTCCAGGGGCCACGAACGAGGTGGCGACCCTGAAGGAGGCGGTGTCCGCGGCCGAACGTAATGCGGCCGCGGAGCATGCTGGGCGAGAGAAGCAGGAGGCGCGGGTGGCGGAGGTACAGCAAGAGCTCCAGGCTCTCGTGGAAAAACATGAGAGTTTGGAGCGCGACTCGAAGACTCGAGAGTCCGAGCTTGCATCGGCTCTTGAGAGTGCCAAAGCCGCTAAGGCCGAAGCCCACAAGGCCCTCCAGGAAATCGAGGCATTGAAGAAAATAGTGGCGGGTAAGGCATTTTTCATGCAAAGCAAGCATGTGAATGTCGATTACCTATTACTTACCCGAATTCAGAGCTCTCCAGGAGCGTTCGCAGATCTGCCCCGCAGCGTGTCCGATGTTGCCGCTTTCCACAGGGCCGAGGAGGGGAGCTCGATGGAGAAGGTCTTCTGGTCTCAGTATGCTGAGGCCGGACATCCGGTGCCCCTTAGCGACCAGCTGAAGCAGCTGGTCGAGCTCCACAAGTTGGCTGAATAGGCCATGAAGGGCCTCATAGTTCGGCTGTGGCCCAAGGAGGCCATGCCTGGGAGCTACTTCGGCCTGGTGCGGCAGCTGGTGGATGCTTATCCATGTGTTGAAGTCATCAAGCACTCCGCCTGCATTGAAGGTGCCCGTCGGGCCCTTGCCCGTGCTAATGTGCACTGGGGCAAGATGGACGCTGAGAAGCTTGTGACGGACGCGCCACCGCCGGGCAAGGAGTATCGCTCGCCCGAGATGTATTATAAGGGTGTCCTGAAGGGTGCCCGCATGATTGCGGGTGGGTGCTCCAAAGATGTAATATTTGAATAGACTCGCATTTTGTTATCCTGTGCACTGAAAACTTTGTTCATGTGCGCTAAGCAACGCTTGTTAATTTAAAATATTACCTTCTGTGCGGCCATTTATCAAATCTGAGAGATGGCAAGTCGTCGGCTTTAGCCCCCATGCCACGAGTGCTGGGGTGTTCAGGATAAATTTGAGCACTCTTGTTCCCATTTTTGGGTCCATCTAGGGAGGCGCTCAACACAACGAACGAGGCAACCGGACTTATAATGGTTGAACACTCTCACTTAGCCATAGAATTCTATAATTTTAAATTTCGGCGAAGCCCCTAGTGTTTGGAAGGCCGAATTCGGGGCGCTATCCACGCCTGGGCCGGACAAAGCCGGTTCCTCGCTCTAAGCGGCATAAGTCTTTAGGGACTCGAAAAAACCTCTCGAATAGAGACCGGCTCTCGCCTCATCATGACGGTCAGTTTTAGCTTTCTCCACTGAGGCGCTCGCCCAGCTCAACTGGGGCGCAATCGCAGTGGTTCTCCCAGCGCTACCTTAGCCGATACAACGGAACGTAAGGTACCAAAACATGGGAGCCGGGCAAACCCAACTATTGACCCAAGACATGATTCGGAGCCGATGCATATAATGCTATAAGTTCAGGGTGCCGCACTTGTGAAAGTGTTCAGACTTATCACACCATAATGTTGGGAACTTAAGCCCCTGGTGTATTTAGCCGTACCAACGTGTACGGATGCAACATGTCATAAATGAACATATGTATAAGAAAGGAATGCAATTATAAGCAAAAAAGCGATGCATTGTTTATTCAAGAAATACTGCCATGAATGCAGAACGATACAAATAGTGTGGTAAGCAAGGGATGGGACTATTAAACATGTCCCCCTCCAGGGGTAGGCTGCGGAATGGTGTATAAAACAGATTTAATGCTCGTAATGGAGACCACCTAGATACTCGTCGTAGCCTTTCTCCTTCCCTGGCTGTTGCATCGTGAGTTCGGCAGGTCTACTGCCGGACAGGGCCTCTGGTGAACGGAGTCCTGTGGATAACAAGAAAAGAAAAAGGAAAAAGAAAGGATGACACACTTGGGAGCCCCTGGTGTGGTTAAGCCGCATTCTGGGCCTGTCGTGGTCGTCCCCTCCCCCTATGCCCATGGTATCTCCAGAGCATAATGATGTACACGAAGGACCAGTCTTGCAATTTTGCAAGGGCTGGGGTTGGGGCCGCATTGCTACGCGTGCTCGGAACGTGCTAGGTGGTCTTGTTGTAGGTTACTTCGGGCGCGTTTAGCCATGTCCGGTCGCTTAATGGCCGGACTCGAGAATTGCCTTAAGAGGCTGCACTGTACTTGTGCCGCGAGAGCCGCTGTATGTTCCTCCATTCGGAGAGAGCGTTCAATGTTTCCGTTGACCGTGATGACTCCTCGAGGGCCTGGCATCTTGAGCTTGAGGTATGCGTAGTGCGGCACCGCGTTGAACTTTGCAAACGCGGTCCGTCCGAGCAGAGCATGATAGCCGCTGCGGAACGGAACTATGTCGAAGATTAACTCCTCGCTTCGGAAGTTATCCGGGGATCCGAAGACCACTTCCAGTGTAACTGAGCCTGTATAATTGGCTTCTACACCTGGTATGACGCCTTTGAAGCTCGTCTTCGTGGGTTTAATCCTTGAGGGGTCTATGCCCATCTTGCACAATGTATCCTGATAAAGCAGGTTTAGGCTGCTGCCGCCGTCCATCAGGACTCTGGTGAGGTGAAATCCATCGATGATTGGGTCTAAAACCAATGCGGTGAATCCGCCGTGGCGGATGCTGGTGGGGTGGTCCCTTCGATCAAAAGTGATCGGGCAGGAGGACCATGGGTTGAACTTCGGGGCGACTGGCTGATAGAGGCGAGGGTGTCCCAATCTTTCGATGAGATGATAACTATCGATTTGGTGGAGACGACTTTGACGATCCGACTACAAACGTGCACGACGTTGCGCCTTAGCAATCGCTAAACCAATCTCCTGAGGTTACTGACAATGCTGGAAGCACGGTCAGCCTGACCACGAAGGTCTATTCCTGCAAGCAATCGAAGAACGAGCAAGAGTATGATAAAGCAATCTGAATATTGCGAGTATATATGAAGTATTGATAAAGGTGGGGATCCGTAAGCGGTCTTGGTCTGGTCGTTGGACACAAACGAAGTACACGAAGTTGCAATGGCTAACTTTTAACTAAACAAATCCCAATGAGAAGCTACTAGATGGATCTACTTATATAGGAGGAAGGGGTGGCGGCCAAGGAGGTGGGAGGACGTCCCAAGGCAGCCTAAAACTAAATCTAGGTCGTACAAGGCCAATGGGCCCAAGTGGAGGTGATGTAACACCTTTGGACTTGTAGTTTGACTCGGATTCTGCTGCAGCATCAGATTGTTTCGTCCACAACTCAACGCTCCGGACGAATTTGAAGGTGATTCCAATTGGGTTGGAAAGTGCACGAAATCTAGTTTCCATCAAAAAAAGAATCACCCAATTCGGAGTCCGTATGAAAAACTTGTGTGCGTTTTGAGTCAGGTATGTCTGTGCAGTCCGAATCTGAATCCAGAACGTGAGAGACTTGGACTCTATCTTCTCTTGGGCCAAAAGTGACGTGAGAGAACTTTTTGGACAGCAAATAAACATCTCTTTCTTCCTTATCTTCATATGTGGATTGTACAAATGTCCCATACACCTGCAATTAGACAAAACACAAAAGTGTATGAAGTATTTTTGTTCTGGATAACATAAATAGATTATTGAATAGTTTGCACTAGAAATCACCTGACAAATATGCATATATGCAATATTTTTGGTCATATCCAAGGTAGTCATGTCCTCATCATCCTCCCCTTCTTGAAAATAAAGCCGTCCTCGGCGTTGCTTAATCTGAAATGTGGCTAACAAAAGAGACAAGGTGTACATGTTATATATGTATATGTCATCCATTTTTACTTCCCTTGATTTTTGCATATATGACACATAAATAGATGAGTAACTTGCATAGTTCATAAAATCTAAAGCCAAAAAATTAGCACAAGAAGTAGAAGGCATGAAAATATTGCAACTCAGTTTGCACATATAAGTGAAGCTCTTATTCATTTCAAAAGATTGACAATGTTCATCATTAAACCATCCCAACATTGGTGAATAAACCTTACTTGCATCAAATTTACATGCTACAACATGCTTAAATAAGCAAACATGCAATAAGTCATTCAACACAGAATCATCACCAAGATTAGAGGTCATATTAAAATGATTAAACATTGGTTCTTTTGCATCAATAGTTAATTCAATGGGTGCACTCAAAATTGTTGGTATTTCAGTTGTTTGATCACATGGCAAAGTCAAATTATCAACATAGTCCTCTAAAATAGGTGGTGTGATCAAAGTAGTGGATAGCTCATCAGATGGTGCATTCAAATTGACAAGGCATTCATCATTCTCATGTAGAGATGGAAGATCAGTACCTTTGTCGTTACCTCTTATGATCAACTCAGATGATGTAGCCACTCTCGGGGGCAATGTGTCACATGGTGGAGGTGATGTAGTCCTGACAACAACGGATGTGGTTGTCATAGTATGCCTAGTAGTTGAAGGAACAATCATATCAACTCTTGGAATGTGCACTGTGTGCTTGTTCTCCTCGTGGCCAACACGTTGTTTTATTTCCTGTTCAGCTTTGCAAGCAAGATGAAACAAATGGTCCATAGGATAACACTCTTCATGAATTAGTATCTCTTGAATATCACGGTTTAATCCTCCCCAAAATCTATCCATAAAATCATCTTCACTTTCTTCTAAAGAGGAATGCAACAAGGTAGTTTGTAAATCATCATAATATTTTGTTACAGTTTCACTACCTTGTTTTAAGTGTTGCAACTTCTTAATCATGTCACGAGTATAATAAGCAGGGACGAAAGTATGTCGCATGGCAAGTTTCAAATCATCCCAAGTAGTAGGTATATAATCAGGGTGTAACCGACAATATTCACTCCACCAAACCAAAGCATAACCAGTGAAAGAACCAACCGCAACCTTAACCTTTTTATGTTCATCGAAATTATGGGAAGCAAACATATTTTTTATGTCGAACTCCCATTCAATATATAAAGCAGGTTTAAAACGGCCATTAAATGGTGGTATAGATACATTAACCTGATCATGTGCATTTGGATGTTTGTGCACCTCTCGTGACGGTTGTGGTATTTGCAAAGGTGGTGGCACGTCTCCCGCGATCGACAAAGCCCATGAATTGACTCTGGATCCTGTCATGATTAGTAGAACAAGAAACAAAACCCAAAAATAATGTTCCTATAACTACTAGGATGTGGTGGTAAAACGCTCACAGTAAAGCAAATATCAACGTCTTACAAGTTCTTACCATGCAGCAGGCGGTGATCGGCAACCAGCGGTGTCAAGTAACTCCGAATATTGAGTAAAGCGATTGCCAGGGGAGCGTACGTATACACGGTGTAGAAATATGTGGAGCTGGGTTGGCTATATATGGTAGCAAAAGATTAGCAATAATCAATTCAAAGATGCAATGTTGAATAAACGCTCAACGACGGTACTGTGCTGGTCCTAGGCTAGACCGGACTAGAGACGCGAGCCTAGAACACTAATGAGGTCACGTCGTAGCACAACTAGCATCAATGAAGGATACTAAGTAGCTCTGGACAACAAGATATAAGTGAAGATCACAACGGCAGTAAAGATAATGAGGTGAAACAACAGCCAAGCAGGATATATCAACAACTTTGTCTCCAACTTTCCTCTGAAAAAGTTTGTGCCGATTTTTTTGTTTTTTTTCTTCTCTTTTTTTTTCCTCACACTTTTTTTTCTTTCTCTCCTTTTTTTCTCTCTGACTTTTTTTTCTCCTTTTTTTTCTCGTTTTTTTCTCTCTTTTTTTCTCCCTCCTTCCAAAACAAACTAGATAAGATGCAGATTGGATCAAGTGAAGATGTGAACGATCTCAACTATTATTATGACAATGAAGGGTGGGTAGCACGTGGTGGAAATTGATGGATGGGTGGTGGACAGCGGAAGAGATAATGATGCAGCGGTGGCGTGACTAATGTGAACAGAACTCGAAACTCTAAACGAACTAGACACTAAGACCAGCAACTCGACACGATGATGCAACCGATAATTCAACTATGCAAGCAATGAAAAGAAAATTGCAAAGGCTCAGACTGGCTTGGACCAAGGATGAATAGATCTAACTCTTTTTTGTGGCTTTTTCTTGGACAATAGGTAAGAAAATAAATCTAATCTAGGAAAACTGGAATTTCTCACCGAGCAACCTGAAAACTGATACCACTTGATAGAGGCGGGGGTGTCCCGATCTTTCGATGAGATGATAACTATCGATTTGGTGGAGACGACTTTGACGATCCGACTACAAACGTGCACGACGTTGCGCCTTAGCAATCGCTAAACCAATCTTCTGAGGTTACTGACGATGCCGGAAGCACGGTCAGCCTGACCACGAAGGTCTATTCCTGCAAGCAATCGAAGAACAAGCAAGAATATGATAAAGCAATCTGAATATTGCAAATATATATGAGGTATTGATAATGGTGGGGATCCGTAAGCGGTCTTGGTCTGGTCGTTGGACACAAACGAAGTACACGAAGTTGCGTTGGCTAACTTTTAACTAAACAAATCCCAAGGAAAAGCTACTAGATGGATCTACTTATATAGGAGCAAGGGGTGGAGGCCAAGGAGGTGGGAGGACGTCCCAAGGCAGCCTAAAACTAAATCTAGGTCGTACAAGGCCAATGGGCCCAAGTGGAGGTGATGTAACACCTTTGGACTTGTAGTTTGACTCGGATTTTGCTGCAGCATCAGATTGTTTCGTCCACAACTCAACGCTCCGGACGAATTTGAAGGTGATTCCAATTGGGTTGGAAAGTGCACGAAATCTAGTTTCCAACAAAAAAAGAATCACCCAATTCGGAGTCCGTATGAAAAACTTGTGTGCGTTTTGAGTCAGGTATGTCTGTGCAGTCCGAATCTGAATCCAGAACGTGAGAGACTTGGACTCTATCTTCTCTTGGGCCAAAAGTGACGTGAAAGAACTTTTTGGACAGCAAATAAACATCTCTTTCTTCCTTATCTTCATATGTGGATTGTACAAATGTCTCATACACCTGCAATTAGAGAAAACACAAAAGTGTGTGAAGTATTTTTGTTCTGGATAACATAAATAGATTATTGAATAGTTTGCACTAGAGATCACCTGACAAATATGCATATATGCAATATTTTTGGTCATATCCAAGGTAGTCATGTCCTCATCATCCTCCCCTTCTTGAAAATAAAGCCGTCCTCGGCGTTGCTTAATCTGAAATGTGGCTAACAAAAGAGACAAGGTGTACATGTTGTATATGTATATGTCATCCATTTTTACTTCCCTTGATTTTTGCATATATGACACATGAATAGATGAGTAACTTGCATAGTTCATAAAATCTAAAGCCAAAAAATTAGCACAAGAAGTAGAAGGCATGAAAATATTGCAACTCAGTTTGCACATATAAGTGAAGCTCTTATTCATTTCAAAAGATTGACAATGTTCATCATTAAACCATCCCAACATTGGTGAATAAACCTTACTTGCATCAAATTTACATGCTACAACATGCTTAAATAAGCAAACATGCAATATGTCATTCAACACAGAATCATCACCAAGATTAGAGGTCATATCAAAATGATTAAACATTGGTTCTTTTGCATCAATAGTTAATTCAATGGGTGCACTCAAAATTGTTGGTATTTCAGTTGTTTGATCACATGGCAAAGTCAAATTATCAACGTAGTCCTCTAAAATAGGTGGTGTGATCAAAGTAGTGGGTAGCTCATCAGATGGTGCATTCAAATTGACAAGGCATTCATCATTCTCATGTAGAGATGGAAGATCAGTACCTTTGTCATTACCTCTTATGATCAGCTCAGATGATGTAGCCACTCTCGGGGGCGATGTGTCACATGGTGGAGGTGATGTAGTCCTGACAACAACGGATGTGGTTGTCATAGTATGCCTAGTAGTTGAAGGAACAATCATATCAACTCTTGGAATGTGCACCCTGCGCTTGTTCTCCTCGTGGCCAACACGTCGTTTTATTTCCTGTTCAGCTTTGCAAGCAAGATGAAACAAATGGTCCATAGGATAACACTCTTCATGAATTAGTATCTCTTGAATATCACAATTTAATCCTCCCCAAAATCTATCCATAAAATCATCTTCACTTTCTTCTAAAGAGGAATGCAACAAGGTAGTTTGTAAATCATCATAATATTTTGTTACAGTTTCACTACCTTGTTTTAAGTGTTGCAACTTCTTAATCATGTCACGAGTATAATAAGCAGGGACGAAAGTATGTCGCATGGCAAGTTTCAAATCATCCCAAGTAGTAGGTATATAATCAGGGTGTAACCGACAATATTCACTCCACCAAACCAAAGCATAACCAGTGAAAGAACCAACCGCAACCTTAACCTTTTTATGTTCATCGAAATTATGGGAAGCAAATATATTTTTTATGTCGAACTCCCATTCAATATATAAAGCAGGTTTAAAACGGCCATTAAATGGTGGTATAGATACATTAACCTGATCATGTGCATTTGGATGTTTGTGCACCTCTCGTGACGGTTGTGGTATTTGCAAAGGTGGTGGCACATCTCCCGCGATCGACGAAGCCCATGAATTGACTCTGGATCCTGTCATGATTAGTAGAACAAGAAACAAAACCCAAAAATAATGTTCCTATAACTACTAGGATGTGGTGGTAAAACGCTCACAGTAAAGCAAATATCAATGTCTTACACGTTCTTACCATGCAGCAGGCGGTGATCGGCAACCAGCGGTGTCAAGTAACTCCGAATATTGAGTAAAGCGATTGCCAGGGGAGCGTACGTATACACGGTGTAGAAATATGTGGAGCTGGGTTGGCTATATATGGTAGCAAAAGATTAGCAATAATCAATTCAAAGATGCAATGTTGAATAAACGCTCAACGACGGTACTGTGCTGATCCTAGGCTAGACCGAACTAGAGACGCGAGCCTAGAACACTAATGAGGTCACGTCGTAGCACAACCAGCATCAATGAAGGATACAAAGTAGCTCTGGACAGCAAGATATAAGTGAAGATCACAACGGCAGTAAAGATAATGATGTGAAACAATAGCCAAGCTGTTTTACTGAACAGTGCACAAAACAGATTCCAATCCGAATTCAGGTACGAGATTGATTCTAGATAGATCCAATTTTTTTCTTCTCTCTTTTTCTTTCTCATGCTTTTTTTTTCTTTTTCTTCTCCCTCTTTTTCTTTTTTTTTCTTTCCTTTTTTCTCTCTTTTTTTTCTTTATCTTCTTTTTCTCCCTCTTTCGAAGACAAACTAGATAAGATGCAGATTCGATCAGACGAAGATGTGAGTGACTCAACTATGATTATGACAATAAACAGTGCGTAGCACGTGGTGGAAATTGGTGGATTGGATGGTGGACAGCGGATGGGATAATGATGCAGCAGCTGCGTGACTAATGTGAACAGAACTCGAAACTCTAAAGGAACTAGACACTAAGACCAGCAACTCGACACGACGATGCAACCGATAATTCAACTATGCAAGCAATGAAAAGAAAATTGCAAAGGCTCAGACTGGCTTGGACCAAGGATGAATAGATCTAACTCTTTTTTGTGGCTTTTTCTTGGACAATAGGTAAGAAAATAAATCTAATCTAGGAAAACTGGAAATTCTCACCGAGCAACCTGAAAACTGATACCACTTGATAGAGGCGAGGGTGTCCCAATCTTTCGATGAGATGATAACTATCAATTTGGTGGAGACGACTTTGACGATCCGACTACAAACGTGCACGACGTTGCGCCTTAGCAATCGCTAAACCAATCTCCTGAGGTTACTGACAATGCTGGAAGCACGGTCAGCCTGACCACGAAGGTCTATTCCTGCAAGCAATCGAAGAACGAGCAAGAGTATGATAAAGCAATCTGAATATTGCGAGTATATATGAAGTATTGATAAAGGTGGGGATCCGTAAGCGGTCTTGGTCTGGTCGTTGGACACAAACGAAGTACACGAAGTTGCAATGGCTAACTTTTAACTAAACAAATCCCAATGAAAAGCTACTAGATGGATCTACTTATATAGGAGGAAGGGGTGGCGGCCAAGGAGGTGGGAGGACGTCCCAAGGCAGCCTAAAACTAAATCTAGGTCGTACAAGGCCAATGGGCCCAAGTGGAGGTGATGTAACACCTTTGGACTTGTAGTTTGACTCGGATTCTGCTGCAGCATCAGATTGTTTCATCCACAACTCAACGCTCCGGACGAATTTGAAGGTGATTCCAATTGGGTTGGAAAGTGCACGAAATCTAGTTTCCATCAAAAAAAGAATCACCCAATTCGGAGTCCGTATGAAAAACTTGTGTGCGTTTTGAGTCAGGTATGTCTGTGCAGTCCGAATCTGAATCCAGAACGTGAGAGACTTGGACTCTATCTTCTCTTGGGCCAAAAGTGACGTGAGAGAACTTTTTGGACAGCAAATAAACATCTCTTTCTTCCTTATCTTCATATGTGGATTGTACAAATGTCCCATACACCTGCAATTAGACAAAACACAAAAGTGTGTGAAGTATTTTTGTTCTGGATAACATAAATAGATTATTGAATAGTTTGCACTAGAAATCACCTGACAAATATGCATATATGCAATATTTTTGGTCATATCCAAGGTAGTCATGTCCTCATCACTGGCTCCATCGCGTATACGTCCCTGAGTGCACGCTTCCGCTCCCTCTTGGGTATGTGGGTTGCGTATATCATGTTCACGGTCCGCACTTGTGGGGGGAAACCCTTCTGTCCTCTATTGTTCGGCGGTCGGGTCTCTTCCTCGTCATCGCGATGCAGCCCCTTGTCATTGTTTTCGGTGATTAGCTTGCCTGCCTGCTTGGATACCCAATAGTCCCTGTTGGTGTGGTTAGCTGGCTTTTCGGGGGTGCCGTGTATCTGGCACGAGCGATCAAGTATTCGGTCCAAATTGGACGAACCCGGAGTAGTTCTTTTGAATGGCTTTTTTCGCTGACCGGGTTTGGAGCCTCTGAATCCGGCATTGACTGTCGTATCCTCAGTATTGTCGCTGTTAATGCGGCATTTGTGCTTGTTGCAACGCGACCTGCCGTTGCGGTCCTTGGTATCCGGACTGCCAGAATTTTTGCTGACGTTGTTGCTGCGGCCTAGCCAGCTGACCTCTCCCGCGCAGAAGCGGGTCATGAGTGATGTGAGGGCTGCCATGGATTTCGGCTTTTCCTGTCCCAGGTGCCGGGCAAGCCACTCGTCGCGGATGTTGTGTTTGAAGGCCGCGAGGGCCTCCGCATCCGGACAGTCAATGATTTGATTTTTCTTAGTTAAGAACCGTGTCCAGAATTGTCTGGCCGATTCGTTTGGCTGCTGAATTATATGGCTTAGGTCGTCAGCGTCTGGTGGTCGCACATACGTGCCCTGGAAGTTATCAAGGAATGCGCCTTCCAGGTCCTCCCAACACCCAATTGATTCTGCTGGCAAGCTGTTAAGCCAATGCCGAGCTGGTCCTTTAAGCTTGAGTGGGACGTATTTGATGGCGTGAAGATCATCACCGCGGGCCATGTGGATATGAAGGAGATAGTCTTCGATCCAAACCGCGGGGTCTGTTGTGCCATCATTGGATTCAATATTCACGGGTTTAAACCCTTCGGGGATTTGATGATCCATTACTTCATCTATGAAGCATAGTGGGTGTGCGGCGCCTCTGTATTGGGCTATATCACGACATAGCTCAAACGAGCTTTGTCTACTGTGTTCGGCCCGGCCGGACTTGCTGTGTCCGGCGCGACGGATGTCGTCGTGTATCATGGGGCGCCCACGCTGATGAGGACATCAATACCATTGTTACACCCACAGCCCCTACTGCTACATATACGGGACCAATTACTAGAGCCCGCGCACGCCAATTAAATTATCAGGTACTTTCGTTTCTTGGTAATGATTCTAATGTTCATGAGAATATGATGCTGCCTAAATTGGATACATTTGTTTTGCTTACAAATGAAGGGCCTAGCTTGGAGAAGGATGAACATTGGAGCAAGAACAAGCATGGAGATGATGCCATGCGCAAGGGGAACAAGAACGGAGTTACAAGTGATGATTTCAGGACTTTGAAGCCACCATAATGGGTGCATGAAGCCATGGACGAAATATACAAGATGCCACTTCATAAATTTCGTCCCGAGGCTATTATAGGTGCTGCGTCACCTTTTTATTGGGCCAGGCCCATGTAATTTCGAAATACATAAGTATAGGCTATTTTTAGAGTCCGTATGTGTGGGGAAACAAGAGATAGGGTTGATTTCGGACCCCTCCACCAAGGGCCACGAAATTCCCCCTCTCTTCCTCCATATATACAGCCCTTAGGGCACCGTTTAGACTTTGGGTTTTGTTTAGATTAAAAGTTCGCCATAGCTGCAACTTCGCGTACTTCGTTTGTGTTCAACGACCAGAGAAAGGCGTCACAGAACCCCACCTTGATCAATAAAGCTTTCATCTTATATTCGCAATATCCAGATTGCAATCTTAGTTTCTTGCTTGTTTTTCGTTTGCTCGCAGGAAACAAACCCTCGTGGTCAGGTTGATCGTGCTCCGGCGTGGTCAATAACCTCTCGGAGTTGGTTTAGCGATTGCTAAGGCGCGACGTCCTCGCACGTTCGTCGTCGGATCGTCAAAGTTGACTTCCACCAAAGCGATATCCATCATCTTATCGAAAGACGGGACACCTTTGCCTCTATCAAGTGGTATCAGATTTCCAGGTTGCTCGGTGAGATTTTACAGTTTTTCGTAGTTTAGATCGAGTCTGTTCTTCATACCTATAGTCCACGAAAAAGCCAAAAAAAAATTAGGGTTAGTTCATCCCATCCGAACCAATCTGAGCCTTGCATAATCTTTTCTGTATTTGCTTTGTTGAATTTGCGGTTGCATCGTCGTGTCCATTTGCTGGTCTTAGCGTCTAGTCTTTTAGAGTTTCGAGTTCTGTTCACAGGTTGTCACGTCGCCGGTGCCATATATCACCACCGCATCATCATCGTCGCTGTTGCCATATACCACCACCACATATTCACCACCAATCCGAATCCATATACGCCACCACATATCCGCCGCCATCACGCCAATCCGAGTTCACCTGCAACATATATCCGCCACCTGTCCGTGTTCCACCAGATTCATCTCCGCCACCAGTCCGAGTTCCACCAGATTCATCTCCGCCACCAGTCCTAGTCCGAGTCCAGTAATTGTTGCATTGTTCTCGATTTCCAGATCACGCGACACTCCGAGTCGTGACAGAGAAGGACTCCCCAACTTCCGAGCCATCCGCAGAAGAAAAATAGTTCCAATTTCAAAAAAAAAACTAAGTCTGGAAAATTCTCGCTAGGTAGTTTTTAGACCATTTGTAGACTTTTTCGAAAAAATTTTGTTACGGAGCAAAAAAAAAAAGAGGAAAAAAAAGTGCAAAAAAAAGAGAAAAAAAAATTCAGAGTGTGCTCCTCCCTTGTTTACGTGCCGCGCCGTGATTTTGTTGGTGTTCTAGGCTCGCGTCTCTAGCACAGTCTAGCCTAGCACCAGCACAGTACCGTCGTTGAGCGTTTATTCAACTTCGCATCTCTGAATTGATTATTGCTGACCCTTTTTGCTACCATATTATAAGCCTTCCCAGCTCCACATACATCTACGTCGTGCGTTTGACTCTCCCTGGTAATCGCTCTATCCAAGCTTTGAGAGTTTTGACTACAACGGTTGCCGATCACCGCCTGTTGCTGGGTAAGAACTGGTAAGAATTTGAGTTTTGCTTGACGGATTTGTGACACCCACCACCACCACTTGTTCGTAGTCTGTTGGATCATATTCTTGTGTGTTTTTATTGCTGCTAACCATGCCAGGATCACAAGCCGACGAGATTGACTAGGAGAATTTATCGAACAAGGAGCTTCATGATAAGTTTCAGCAAATGATGACTGAACAGGTGCAAGATGTGCTGAACAATTTTGAAGAGGCCATGGAGAAGATCACTGGCCTTGAGAAGACGTTTGAAACAAAGCTCGATAACAAGTCTAATGAATTGCTCGCGCGTCTTCCACCACCACCACCCGCTGCACCTAACGCACCTCTCCAACAACAACAACAACGACTACCTCCACGTCGCGAAACAGACCTCCGTCGAGCAAGCCGTGTTCCTCTTGCGTTTGGCCAAACTGTTGGTGCTGCTGTTGATACTTCTGTGGCTCCTGCTGCTGATGCGGAGGAGGATGATTATGTGGGAGATTATGAGGATGAGGTTGATCAAAATCAGAACTACGTGCAGCCACCTGTACCACCACCAGCAGGTCGACCTCAGGTATATATTCATAATGGTAGGCCTGCACCACCACCTCAGGTACGAGATGATGTCCATATTCCTAAACTGAAATTGAATATTCCACCATTTGAGGGTAGATATGTCCCTGATATATATCTTACTTGGGAGTTAGAAACTGAACAACGATTTACATGTTTACAATATCCTGAGGAGAGACGAGTTGCTGCTGTTGTTTGTGCTTTCACTAGTTTTGCATGTGTATGGTGGTCTGAACATTGTAGATTATATCCTATTCCAACTACTTGGGCTGCTTTGAAAACTGCTATGCGTACGCGTTGGGTTCCACCATATTATCAACGTGAATTGCTTCAAAAATTGCAGCGTTTAAGACAAGGGAAAAATTCTGTAGAAGAATATTATCAGGAATTACAAACTGGCATGATTAGATGTGGTATTGTTGAGGAGAATGAAGCTATGCTTGCACGTTTTCTGGGTGGATTAAATGGAGAGATTCAGACCATTCTAGACTATAAGGAGTATACTAATATCACTCGTTTATTCCATCTTGCTTGTAAAGCTGAACGTGAAGTGCAGGATCGACAAGCATTGGGGCGAACTAACTTTTCTGCAGGCCGACCTTCATCATGGACACCACGTGCATCTTCTACTTCAACTGCACCAGCACCTCCATCTGGTGCCACCTCCAGCCGTGATACAAGAAAACAGGCACAACCACCATTATCTGCCAAGAGCGCACCTGCGGGGCCTGCACAGCGTTCTTCTTCTTCCATGGCATCAACAGGGCACACAAGTGATATTATTTGTCGTTGTTGTAAGGGAGGAGGTCATTATGCGAGAGAATGCAAATCTCCGCGTGTGATGATTGCTACCGCGGATGGTGGATATGAGTCTGCTAGTGACTATGATGAGGAGACTTTGGCTCTTATTACACGTGAAGAACATGGTGGAGATGATTCTGATCATGAGACGCAATACATGGCTCCTGAAGACGCTGACAGGTATGAATGTTTAGTTGCTCAACGTGTTTTGAGTGTGCAGATCACACAAGCTGAGCAAAATCAGAGGCACAATTTGTTCCATACCAAGGGAGTTGTGAAGGAACGTTCTGTGCGCGTCATCATAGACGGAGGGAGCTGCAACAACTTGGCTAGCATGGAGATGGTGGAGAAGCTTTCTCTCACCACAAGACCACATCCACATCCTTACTACATCCAATGGTTCAACAACAGCGGCAAGGTTAAGGTAACACGTACTGTTCGTGTGCATTTTAGTATCTGTACATATGCTGATTATGTTGATTGTGATGTGGTACCTATGCAAGCATGTTCCTTATTACTTGGTAGACCATGGCAATTTGATAAAAATTCTGTACACCATGGTAGAAACAATCACTATACTCTTGTTCATAAGGATAAAAATATTACTTTGCTTCCTATGACTCCTGATTCCATTTTGAAAGATGATATTAATAGAGCTAATAAAGCAAAACAGGAGACGAATAAGAGTGAAAATCAGATTGTGGCAAAAGAATTTGAGCAACAAATGAAGCCTAATAATAAACCATCTAGTGTTGATTCTGAAATTAAATTGAAAAGTGCATGTTTATTTGCCACCAAATCTGATATTGATGAGCTAGATTTCAGCAAATCTGTTTGCTATGCTTTTGTGTGCAAAGAGGCATTATTTTCATTCGAGGACGTGCCTTCCTCTTTGCCTCCTGCTGTCACTAACATTTTGCAGGAGTTCGCTGACGTCTTTCCACAAGACGTGCCACCGGGATTACCGCCTATTCGAGGGATTGAGCATCAGATTGACTTAATTGCCGGTGCTTCACTGCCAAACCGTGCACCATACCGTACCAATCCAGAGGAGACGAAGGAGATTATGCGTCAAGTACAAGAGCTTCTCGACAAAGGTTATATACGCGAATCCCTTAGTCCTTGTGCTGTTCCTATTATTCTAGTGCCGAAAAAGGATGGTACATCACGTATGTGTGTTGATTGTAGAGGCATTAATAATATTACTATTCGTTATCGTCATCCTATTCCTAGGCTAGATGATATGCTTGATGAATTGAGTGGCTCTACAATATTCTCCAAAGTTGATTTGCGTAGTGGCTACCATCAAATTCGTATGAAATTGGGAGATGAATGGAAAACAGCATTTAAAACTAAGTTTGGATTATATGAGTGGTTAGTCATGCCTTTTGGGTTAACTAATGCACCTAGTACTTTCATGAGATTAATGAACGAAGTTTTACGTGCTTTCATTGGACGATTTGTGGTAGTTTACTTTGATGACATATTGATTTATAGCAGATCTTTGGAAGAACATTTGGAACATTTACTGATGAGGACATCAATACAATTGTTACACCCACAGCCCCTGCTGCTATACATACTGGACCAATTACTAGAGCTCGTGCACGCCAACTAAATTACCAGGTACTTTCGTTTCTTGGTAATGATTCTAATGTTCATGAGAATATGATGCTGCCTAAATTGGATACATTTGTTTTGCTTACAAATGAAGGGCCTAGCTTGGAGAAGGATGAACATTGGAGTAAGAACAAGCATGGAGATGATGGCATGCGCAAGGGGAACAATAACGGAGTTACAAGTGATGATTTCAGGACTTTGAAGCCACCATAATGGGTGCATGAAGCCTTGGACGAAATATACAAGATGCCACTTCATAAATTTCGTCCCGAGGCTATTTTAGGTGCTGCGTCACCTTATTATTGGGCCAGGCCCATGTAATTTCGAAATACATAAGTATAGGCTATTTTTAGAGTCCGTATGTGTGGGGAAACAAGAGATAGGGTTGATTTCGGACCCCTCCACCAAGGGCCACGAAATTCCCCCCTCTTCCTCCATATATACAGCCCTTAGGGCATCGTTTAGACTTTGGGTTTTGTTTAGATTAAAAGTTCGCCATAGCTGCAACTTCGCGTACTTCGTTTGTGTTCAACGACCAGACAAAGGCGTCACAGAACCCCACCTTGATCAATAAAGCTTTCATCTTATATTCGCAATATCCAGATTGCAATCTTAGTTTCTTGCTTGTTCTTCGTTTGCTCGCAGGAAACAGACCCTCGTGGTCAGGTTGATCGTGCTCCGGCGTGGTCAATAACCTATCGGAGTTGGTTTAGCGATTGCTAAGGCGCGACGTCCTCGCACGTTCGTAGTCGGATCGTCAAAGTCGACTTCCACCAAAGCGAAATCCACCATCTCATCGAAAGACGGGACACCTTTGCCTCTATCAAGTGGTATCAGATTTCCAGGTTGCTCGGTGAGATTTTACAGTTTTTCGTAGTTTAGATCGAGTCTATTCTTCATACCTATAGTCCACGAAAAATCCACAAAAAAAAAATTAGGGTTAGTTCACCATATCCGAACCAATCTGAGCCTTGCATAATCTTTTTAGGGTTTTGCTTTGTTGAATTTGCGTTGCTCAACGTGTTTTGAGTGTGCAGGTCACACAAGCTGAGCAAAATCAGAGGCACAATTTGTTCCATACCAAGGGAGTTGTGAAGGAACGTTCTGTGCGCGTCATCATAGACGGAGGGAGCTGCAACAACTTGGCTAGCATGGAGATGGTGGAGAAGCTTTCTCTCACCACAAGACCACATCCACATCCTTACTACATCCAATGGTTCAACAACAGCGGCAAGGTTAAGGTAACACGTACTGTTCGTGTGCATTTTAGTATCTCTACATATGCTGATTATGTTGATTGTGATGTGGTACCTATGCAAGCATGTTCCTTATTACTTGGTAGACCATGGCAATTTGATAAAAATTCTGTACACCATGGTAGAAACAATCACTATACTCTTGTTCATAAGGATAAAAATATTACTTTGCTTCCTATGACTCCTGATTCCATTTTGAAAGATGATATTAATAGAGCTAATAAAGCAAAACAGGAGACGAATAAGAGTGAAAATCAGATTGTGGCAAAAGAATTTGAGCAACAAATGAAGCCTAATAATAAACCATCTAGTGTTGCTTCTGAAATTAAATTGAAAAGTGCATGTTTATTTGCCACCAAATCTGATATTGATGAGCAAGATTTCAGCAAATCTGTTTGTTATGCTTTTGTGTGCAAAGAGGCATTATTTTCAATCGAGGACGTGCCTTCCTCTTTGCCTCCTGCTGTCACTAACATTTTGCAGGAGTTCGCTGACGTCTTTCCACAAGACGTGCCACCGGGATTACCGCCTATTCGAGGGATTGAGCATCAGATTGACTTAATTCCCGGTGCTTCATTGCCAAACCGTGCACCATACCATACCAATCCAGAGGAGACGAAGGAGATTATGCGTCAAGTACAAGAGCTTCTCGACAAAGGTTATATACGCGAATCCCTTAGTCCTTGTGCTGTTCCTATTATTCTAGTGCCGAAAAAGGATGGTACATCACGTATGTGTGTTGATTGTAGAGGCATTAATAATATTACTATTCGTTATCGTCATCCTATTCCTAGGCTAGATGATATGCTTGATGAATTGAGTGGCTCTACAATATTCTCCAAAGTTGATTTGCGTAGTGGATACCATCAAATTCGTATGAAATTGGGAGATGAATGGAAAACAGCATTCAAAACTAAGTTTGGATTATATGAGTGGTTAGTCATGCCTTTTGGGTTAACTAATGCACCTAGTACTTTCATGAGATTAATGAACGAAGTTTTACGTGCTTTCATTGGACGATTTGTGGTAGTTTACTTTGATGACATATTGATTTATAGCAGATCTTTGGAAGAACATTTGGAACATTTACGTGCTGTTTTTATTGCTCTACGTGATGCACGTTTGTTTGGTAACCATGGGAAGTGCACCTTTTGCACCAACCGAGTATCTTTTCTTGGCTATGTTGTTACTCCACAGGGAATTGAAGTTGATAAAGCCAAGATTGAAGCTATTGAGAGTTGGCCGCAACCCAAAACGGTCACACAAGTGAGGAGTTTTCTTGGCCTCGCTGGATTCTATAGGCGTTTTGTGAGAGATTTCAGCACCATTGCTGCACCTCTCAATGAGCTTACAAAGAAAGATGTGCCTTTTCTTTGGGGTACCGCACAGGAAGAAGCCTTCTCGGTATTGAAAGATAAGTTGACACATGCTCCTTTACTCCAACTTCCCGATTTTAATAAGACTTTTGAGCTTGAATGTGATGCTAGCGGAATTGGATTAGGCGGTGTGTTATTACAAGATGGCAAACCTGTTGCATACTTTTCTGAAAAATTGAGTGGGCCTAGTCTGAATTATTCTACTTATGATAAAGAATTATATGCTCTTGTTCGGACTTTAGAAACATGGCAACATTATTTATGGCCCAAAGAATTTGTTATACATTCTGATCATGAATCTTTGAAACATATTAAAAGTCAAGCTAAACTGAATCGTAGACATGCTAAATGGGTTGAATTCATTGAGACTTTTCCTTATGTCATTAAACACAAGAAGGGAAAAGAAAATGTTATTGCTGATGCATTGTCTCGCCGCTATACTATGCTTTCACAACTTGACTTCAAAATATTTGGTTTGAAGACCATCAAAGATCAATATGTGCATGATGCTAATTTTAAAGATGTAATGCAGAATTGTAAAGAAGGAAGAATGTGGAACAAGTTCGTCGTTAACGATGGATTTGTGTTTCGTGCTAACAAGTATGCATTCCAGCTAGCTCCGTTCGTCTTTTGTTGTTGCAGGAGGCGCATGGAGGAGGATTAATGGGACACTTTGGCGTGAAGAAGACGGAGGACGTACTTGCTACACATTTCTTTTGGCCAAAGATGAGACGGGATGTTGAGCGTTTTATTGCTCGATGCACTACATGTCAAAAAGCTAAGTCACGACTCAATCCTCATGGTTTATATATGCCTTTGCCTGTACCTAGTGTTCCTTGGGAGGATATATCTATGGACTTTGTTTTAGGTTTACCTCGAACAAAGAAGGGGAGGGATAGCATATTTGTTGTCGTGGATAGATTCTCGAAAATGGCACACTTTATACCATGTCATAAAAGCGATGATGCTGTTAATGTTGCTGATTTGTTCTTTCGTGAAATTATTCACTTGCATGGTGTGCCAAATACTATTGTTTCAGATCGTGATACTAAATTTCATAGCCACTTTTAGAGATGTTTATGGGCTAAGTTGGGGACTAAACTGCTTTTTAGTACTACTTGTCACCCCCAAACTGATGGACAAACTGAAGTAGTCAATAGAACGTTGTCTACTATGCTTAGGGCTGTTTTGAAGAATAATAAGAAAATGTGGGAGGAATGCTTGCCTCATATTGAATTTGCTTATAATCGTTCATTGCATTCTACTACTAAGATGTGCCATTTTGAAGTTGTGTATGGTTTCCTACCTCATGCACCTATTGATTTGGTGCCTCTTCCATCTTCGGAGAAGGTTAATTTTGATGCTAAACAACGTGCTGAATTGATTTTAAAAATGCATGAGTTAACTAAGGAAAACATTGAGCGTATGAATGCTAAATATAAACTTGCTGGAGATAAGGGTAGAAAACATGTTGTGTTTGCACCTGGAGATCTTGTTTGGTTACATTTGCGTAAGGATAGATTTCCTGATTTGCGCAAATCAAAGCTAATGCCACGTGCTGATGGTCCCTTTAAGGTGTTAGAGAAAATAAATGATAATGCATATAAACTTGAGCTGCCTGTAGATTTTGGGGTTAGTCCCACTTTTAACATTGCAGATTTGAAGCCTTATTTGGGTGAGGAAGATGAACTTCCGTCGAGGACGACTTCATTTCAAGAAGGGGAGGATGATGAGGACATCAATACAATTGTTACACCCACAGCCCCTGCTGCTATACATACTGGACCAATTACTAGAGCTCGTGCACGCCAACTAAATTACCTGGTACTTTCGTTTCTTGGTAATGATTCTAATGTTCATGAGAATATGATGCTGCCTAAATTGGATACATTTGTTTTGCTTACAAATGAAGGGCCTAGCTTGGAGAAGGATGAACATTGGAGCAAGAACAAGCATGGAGATGATGGCATGCGCAAGGGGAACAAGAACGGAGTTACAAGTGATGATTTCAGGACTTTGAAGCCACCATAATGGGTGCATGAAGCCTTGGACGAAATATACAAGATGCCACTTCATAAATTTCGTCCCGAGGCTATTTTAGGTGCTACGTCACCTTATTATTGGGCCAGGCCCATGTAATTTCGAAATACATAAGTATAGGCTATTTTTAGAGTCCGTATGTGTGGGGAAACAAGAGATAGGGTTGATTTCGGACCCCTCCACCAAGGGACACGAAATTCCCCCCCCCCTCTTCCTCCATATATACAGCCCTTAGGGCATCGTTTAGACTTTGGGTTTTGTTTAGATTAAAAGTTTGCCATAGCTGCAACTTCGCGTACTTCGTTTGTGTTCAACGACCAGACAAAGGCGTCACAGAACCCCACCTTGATCAATAAAGCTTTCATCTTATATTCGCAATATCCAGATTGCAATCTCAGTTTCTTGCTTGTTCTTCGTTTGCTCGCAGGAAACAGACCCTCGTGGTCAGGTTGATCGTGCTCCGGCGTGGTCAATAACCTCTCGGAGTTGGTTTAGCGATTGCTAAGGCGCGACGTCCTCGCACGTTCGTAGTCGGATCGTCAAAGTCGACTTCCACCAAAGCGAAATCCACTATCTCATCGAAAGACGGGACACCTTTGCCTCTATCAAGAAGCTTTCTCTCACCACAAGACCACATCCACATCCTTACTACATCCAATGGTTCAACAACAGCGGCAAGGTTAAGGTAACACGTACTGTTCGTGTGCATTTTAGTATCTCTACATATGCTGATTATGTTGATTGTGATGTGGTACCTATGCAAGCATGTTCCTTATTACTTGGTAGACCATGGCAATTTGATAAAAATTCTGTACACCATGGTAGAAACAATCACTATACTCTTGTTCATAAGGATAAAAATATTACTTTGCTTCCTATGACTCCTGATTCCATTTTGAAAGATGATATTAATAGAGCTAATAAAGCAAAACAGGAGACGAATAAGAGTGAAAATCAGATTGTGGCAAAAGAATTTGAGAAACAAATGAAGCCTAATAATAAACCATCTAGTGTTGCTTCTGAAATTAAATTGAAAAGTGCATGTTTATTTGCCACCAAATCTGATATTGATGAGCTAGATTTCAGCAAATCTGTTTGCTATGCTTTTGTGTGCAAAGAGGCATTATTTTCATTCGAGGACGTGCCTTCCTCTTTGCCTCCTGCTGTCACTAACATTTTGCAGGAGTTCGCTGACGTCTTTCCACAAGACGTGCCACCGGGATTACCGCCTATTCGAGGGATTGAGCATCAGATTGACTTAATTCCCGGTGCTTCACTGCCAAACCGTGCACCATACCGTACCAATCCAGAGGAGACGAAGGAGATTATGCGTCAAGTACAAGAGCTTCTCGACAAAGGTTATATACGCGAATCCCTTAGTCCTTGTGATGTTCCTATTATTCTAGTGCCGAAAAAGGATGGTACATCACGTATGTGTGTTGATTGTAGAGGCATTAATAATATTACTATTCGTTATCGTCATCCTATTCCTAGGCTAGATGATATGCTTGATGAATTGAGTGGCTTTACAATATTCTCCAAAGTTGATTTGCGTAGTGGATACCATCAAATTCGTATGAAATTGGGAGATGAATGGAAAACAGCATTCAAAACTAAGTTTGGATTATATGAGTGGTTAGTCATGCCTTTTGGGTTAACTAATGCACCTAGTACTTTCATGAGATTAATGAACGAAGTTTTACGTGCTTTCATTGGACGATTTGTGGTAGTTTACTTTGATGACATATTGATTTATAGCAGATCTTTGGAAGAACATTTGGAACATTTACGTGCTGTTTTTATTGCTCTACGTGATGCACGTTTGTTTGGTAACCTTGGGAAGTGCACCTTTTGCACCGACCGCGTATCTTTTCTTGGCTATGTTGTTACTCCACAGGGAATTGAAGTTGATAAAGCCAAGATTGAAGCTATTGAGAGTTGGCCGCAGCCCAAAACGGTCACACAAGTGAGGAGTTTTCTTGGCCTCGCTGGATTCTATAGGCGTTTTGTGAGAGATTTCAGCACCATTGCTGCACCTCTCAATGAGCTTACAAAGAAAGACGGAGGACATACTTGCTACACATTTCTTTTGGCCAAAGATGAGACGGGATGTTGAGCGTTTTATTGCTCGCTGCACTACATGTCAAAAAGCTAAGTCACGACTCAATCCTCATGGTTTATATATGCCTTTGCCTGTACCTAGTGTTCCTTGGGAGGATATATCTATGGACTTTGTTTTAGGTTTACCTCGAACAAAGAAGGGGAGGGATAGCATATTTGTTGTCGTGGATAGATTCTCGAAAATGGCACACTTTATACCATGTCATAAAAGCGATGATGCTGTTAATGTTGCTGATTTGTTCTTTCGTGAAATTATTCGTTTGCATGGTGTGCCAAATACTATTGTTTCAGATCGTGATACTAAATTTCTTAGCCACTTTTGGAGATGTTTATGGGCTAAGTTGGGGACTAAACTGCTTTTTAGTACTACTTGTCACCCCCAAACTGATGGACAAACTGAAGTAGTCAATAGAACATTGTCTACTATGCTTAGGGCTGTTTTGAAGAATAATAAGAAAATGTGGGAGGAATGCTTGCCTCATATTGAATTTGCTTATAATCGTTCATTGCATTCTACTACTAAGATGTGCCCTTTTGAAGTTGTGTATGGTTTCCTACCTCGTGCACCTATTGATTTGTTGCCTCTTCCATCTTCGGAGAAGGTTAATTTTGATGCTAAACAATGTGCTAAATTGATTTTAAAAATGCATGAGTTAACTAAGGAAAACATTGAGCGCATGAATGCTAAATATAAACTTGCTGGAGATAAGGGTAGAAAACATGTTGTGTTTGCACCTGGAGATCTTGTTTGGTTACATTTGCGTAAGGATAGATTTCCTGATTTGCGCAAATCAAAGTTAATGCCACGTGCTGATGGTCCCTTTAAGGTGTTAGAGAAAATAAATGATAATGCATATAAACTTGAGCTGCCTGCAGATTTTGGGGTTAGTCCCACTTTTAACATTGCAGATTTGAAGCCTTATTTGGGTGAGGAAGATGAACTTCCGTCGAGGACGACTTCATTTCAAGAAGGGGAGGATGATGAGGACATCAATACAATTGTTACACCCACAGCCCCTGCTGCTATACATACTGGACCAATTACTAGAGCTCGCGCACGCCAATTAAATTATCAGGTACTTTCGTTTCTTGGTAATGATTCTAATGTTCATGAGAATATGATGCTGCCTAAATTGGATACATTTGTTTTGCTTACAAATGAAGGGCCTAGCTTGGAGAAGGATGAACATTGGAGCAAGAACAAGCATGGAGATGATGCCATGCGCAAGGGGAACAAGAACGGAGTTACAAGTGATGATTTCAGGACTTTGAAGCCACCATAATGGGTGCATGAAGCCATGGACGAAATATACAAGATGCCACTTCATAAATTTCGTCCCGAGGCTATTATAGGTGCTGCGTCACCTTTTTATTGGGCCAGGCCCATGTAATTTCGAAATACATAAGTATAGGCTATTTTTAGAGTCCGTATGTGTGGGGAAACAAGAGATAGGGTTGATTTCGGACCCCTCCACCAAGGGCCACGAAATTCCCCCTCTCTTCCTCCATATATACAGCCTTTAGGGCACCGTTTAGACTTTGGGTTTTGTTTAGATTAAAAGTTCGCCATAGCTGCAACTTCGCGTACTTCGTTTGTGTTCAACGACCAGACAAAGGCGTCACAGAACCCCACCTTGATCAATAAAGCTTTCATCTTATATTCGCAATATCCAGATTGCAATCTTAGTTTCTTGCTTGTTTTTCGTTTGCTCGCAGGAAACAGACCCTCGTGGTCAGGTTGATCGTGCTCTGGCGTGGTCAATAACCTCTCGGAGTTGGTTTAGCGATTGCTAAGGTGCGACGTCCTCGCACGTTCGTAGTCGGATCGTCAAAGTCGACTTCCACCAAAGCGATATCCATCATCTCATCGAAAGACGGGACACCTTTGCCTCTATCACACGCGATCCGTAGATCGATCTTGATTGTCTTGCCTTATCCTCCAATATATCTCGCAAGTCCGGAAGGTTCCCCTGTGGCTTTGTGCTTTTCGAGCGATGCCGGGGTATGGTTCTAGTGGAGGGCCTAGAGGCCTCTGTGTCGCGGCCACGAGGTGGTCGGTCAGCCGTATTGTGCGCTGGTGATGCAGGTTTATATGCCTCCTCCTCTAATCGGGGGAGCAGCTTGCGTTTGGGGTAGCTTTTGGAGGGGCGTTCGAGTTCATGCTCTTCGGCCGCAAGGACTTCAGTCCATCTGTCGGCTAGCAGATCTCGATCAGCTCTAAGTTGTTGCTGCTTTTTCTTGAGGCTGTTTGCCATGGCCGTAAGCCTGTGTTTAAAACGCTCTTGTTTGACGGGATCCTCAGGCACGACGAATTCGTCGTCGTCGAGGCTTGCCTCGTCTCCAGAGGGAGGCATGTAATTGTCATCCTCTACCTCTTCGTCTGCCGCTCTCTCATGAGGGCTGGCTTCTCCGTCCTCCTGTGCTGAATCTTGCTGGAGTGGGTTGTCTTCGGCACTGTCTGGGGTGTTATTATCTCCAGTGCCGGAATCTCCATTCTTGCTGTGGCGGGATTTAGAGCGGCGCCACTAACGCCGGCGCTTAGGCTGTTTCTTGGAGGGGTCTTCCTCCGCTGTTCCCTCGCTATTCCCATTCTTTGGGATATCCACCATGTATATGTCATATGACGAGGTGGGTTTCCAGTGCCCAGTAGGCGCTGGTTCTTGGTCGACTCCGGCATCGTCGTCCATACCGTCGATGTCTTCGGAGTCGAAGTCTAGCATGTCGGTTAGATCGTCGACAGTGGCTACTAAGTGGGTGGTGGGTGGGCTTTGAATTTCTTCGTCGTCCGCATCCCAACCGTCCTGACCGCAGTCCGGCCAGGGCTCTCCTGATAACGAGAGATACTTTAGCGAATTCAGGATGTCGCCGAAAGGTGAGTGTTGAAATATGTCCGCAGCGGTGAACTCCATGATCGGCGCCCAATCGGATTCGATTGGAAGGGGCGCGGGGGGTTCGGAGTCCAGCGAGGAATCCGGCACCTTGGAGTCACGAGCTTCACAAGGGACAAGGTTCGTATTCGGCTCCATCGCTGTAGAGGTTGCAGCCCCCGAGGCGGTGTCTAGCCACCCGTCTTCGATCTGCGCAGCCGGCTCCGAATTAAGGGTCGGAGCAGACTCGTGTGCGGCCTCCAGGGCACTGTCCGGCAGCAGAGCTAAATCATGCCCATCGTGACAGTGCGGCGCGCTCGGCTGTGGCTCAAATTCATCGAAGATCAAGTCTCTACGGATGTCAGCCGTGAAGTTCAGACTTCAAAATCTGACCTGACGGCCAGGGGCGTAGCTTTCGATCTGCTCCAGATGGCCAAGCGAATTGGCCCACAGTGCAAAGCCGCCGAATACGAAGATCTGTCCGGGGAGAAAAGTCTCACCCTAGACTGTGTCGTCGTTGTTGATGATCGAAGGAGCCATCGAGCCTATTGGTGACGACACAGAGGAACTCTCAATGAAAGCACCAATGTCGGTGTCAAAACCGGCGGATCTCGGGTAAGGGGTCCCAAACTGTGCGTCTAGGCGGATGGTAACAGGAGACAAGGGACACGATGTTTTTACCCAGGTTCGAGCCCTCTCGATGGAGGTAAAACCCTACTCCTGCTTGATTGATATTGATGATATGGGTAGTACAAGAGTGGATCTACCACGGGATCAAGGAGGCTAAACCCTAGAAGCTAGCCTATGGTATGATTGTTGTTCTGTCCTACGGACTAAAACCCTCCGGTTTATATAGACACCGGAGAGGGCTAGGGTTACACAGAGTCGGTTACAATGGTAGGAGATCTACATATCCATATCGCCAAGCTTGCCTTCCACGCCAAGGAAAGTCCCATCCGGACACGGGACAAAGTCTTCAATCTTTTATCTTCATAGTCTTGGAGTCCGGCCGATGATGATAGTTCGGCTATCCGGACACCCCCTAGTCCAGGACTCCCTCACACGCCAACTAAATTACCAGGTACTTTCGTTCCTTGGTAATGATTCTAATGTTCATGAGAATATGATGCTGCCTAAATTGGATACATTTGTTTTGCTTACAAATGAAGGACCTAGATTGGAGAAGGATGAACATTGGAGCAAGAACAAGCATGGAGATGATGGCATGCGCAAGGGGAACAAGAACGGAGTTTCAAGTGATGATTTCAGGACTTTGAAGCCACCATAATGAGTGCATGAAGCATTGGACGAAATATACAAGATGCCACTTCATAAATTGCGTCCAGAGGCTATTCTAGGTGCTGCGTCACCTTATTATTGGGCCAGGCCCATGTAATTTCGAAATACATAAGTATAGGCTATTTTTAGAGTCCGTATGTGTGGGGAAACAAGAGATAGGGTTAGTTTCGGACCCTTCCACCAAGGGCCACGAAATTCACCCCCTCTTCCTCCATATATACAGCCCTAAGGGCACCATTTAGACTTTGGGTTTTGTTTAGATTAAAGTTCGCCATAGCTGCAACTTCGCGTACTTCGTTTGTGTTCAACGACCAGACAAAGGCGTATCAGAACCCCACCTTGATCAATAAAGCATTCCTCTTATATTCGCAATATCCAGATTGCAATCTTAGTTTCTTGCTTGTTCTTCGTTTTCCTGCAGGAAACAGACCTTCGTGGTTAGGTTGATCGTGCTCCGGCATGGTCAATAACCTCTTGGAGTTGGTTTAGCGATTCCTGAGGCGCGACGTCCTCGCACGTTCGTAGTCGGATCGTCAAAGTCGACTTCCTCCAAAATGATAGCCACCATCTCATCGAAAGACGGGACACCTTTGCCTCTATCAAGTGGTATCAGATTTCCAGGTTGCTCGGTGAGATTTTCCAGTTTTTCATAGTTTAGATCGAGTCTGTTCTTCATACCTATAGTCCACGAAAAAGCCACACAAAAAAATTAGGGTTAGTTCATCATATCCGAACCAGTCTGAGCCATTGCATAATCTTTTCTGTATTTTCGTTCTTGAATTTGCGGTTGCATCGTCGAGTCTAGTTGCTGGTCTTAGTGTCTAGTCCTTTAGAGTTTTGACTTCTGTTCACAAGTTGTCACGCCGCCGCCGCATCATCATCATCACCGCTGCCATATACCACCATTGTCATCACCGCTGCCATATACCACCATCGTCATCACTACTGCCATCTACCATCATCCACCTCCATCACGCCAATCCGAGTCCACCTGCAACATATATCCGCCACCAGTCCGAGTTCCACCCGATTCATCTCCGCCACCAGTCCGAGTTCCACCAGATTCATCTCCGCCGCCAGTCCTAGTCCGAGTCCAGTATTTTTTGCTTTGTTTTCGATTTCCAGATCACGCCATACTCCGAGTCGTGATAGAGAAGGACTTCCGAACTTTCGGGTTACCCACAGTAGAAAAATAGCTCCAGTTTCAAAATAAAAAAATTCTGGCTAGGCAGTTTCTAGACCATTTGTAAACTTTTTCAAAAAAAAATTGTTGCGGAGCAAAAAAAAGAGGAAAAAGAAGTGCAAAAAAAGAGAAAAAAAATTCAGAGTATGCTCCTCCCTTGTTTACGTGCAGCGCCGTGATTTTGTTAGTGTTCTAGGCTCGCATCTCTAGCACGGTCTAGCCTAGGACCAGCACAGTACCATCGTTGAACGTTTATTCAACTTTGCATCTCTGAATTGATTATTGCTGACCCTTTTTGCTACCATATTATAAGCCTTCCCAGCTCCACATACATCTATGTCGTGTGTTTGATTCTCCCTGGTAATCGCTCTATCCAAGCTTTGAGAGTTTTGACTACAACGGTTGCCGATCACCACCTGCTGCTGGGTAAGATATGTTCCTGATATTGAATATCCCACCATTTGAGGGTAGATATGTTCCTGACATATATCTTACTTGGTAGTTAGAAACTGAACAACGTTTTACATGTTTACAATATCCCGAGGAGAGACGGGTTGCTGTTGTTGTTTGTGCTTTCACTAGTTTTGCATGTGTATGGTGGTCTGAACATTGTAGCTTATATCCTATTCCAACAGGAGGAAGACGTGATGGCCAGTTTTGGAAAGGCATTGGAAAGGATGGATGACATTGAGAAGACAATTGACACCAAGTTGGGCGCCAAGTTTGATGAATTACTCAAACGTCTCCCATAACCAGTTCTACGCCGCGATACAGTAGGGCGAGCACTGCGTGTTCCTATTGAACCAGGACAAAATTCTGGTGCCGCTGCTACTGCTATTGGTGCTTCTGTAGCTCCTGCTGTTACTTCAGAGGTGGACTATTACGAGGATGAGGTTGATCAAAATCAGAACTACGTGCAGCCACCAGCACCACCACCAGCAGGTCGACCTCAGGTATATGTTCGCAATGGTAGGCCTACACCACCACCTCAGGTACGAGATAATGACCATATTCCGAAACTGAAATTGAATATTCCACCATTTGAGGGTAGATATGTTCCTGATATATATCTTACTTGGGAGTTAGAAACTGAACAGCGTTCTACATGTTTACAATATCCCGAGGAGAGACGGGTTGCTGTTGTTGTTTGTGCTTTCACTAGTTTTGCATGTGTATGGTGGTCTGAACATTGTAGATTATATCCTATTCCAACTACTTGGGCTGCTTTGAAAACTGCTATGCGTACTCGTTGGGTTCCAATATATTATCAACGTGAATTGCTTCAAAAATTGCAGCGTTTAAGACAAGGAAAAAATTCTGTAGAAGAATATTATCAGGAATTACAAACTGGCATGATTAGATGTGGTATTGTTGAGGAAAATGAAGCTATGCTTGCACGTTCTATGGGTGGATTAAATAGAGAGATTCAGACCATTCTAGAGTATAAGGAGTATACTAATATCACTCGTTTATTCCATCTTGCTTGTAAAGCTGAACGTGAAGTGCAGGATCGACAAGCATTGTCGCGAACTAACTTTTCTGCAGGTCGACTTTCATCATGGACACCGCGTGCATCCTCTACTTCCACTGCACCAGCACCTCCATCAGCTGCTACCTCCAGCCGTGATACACGAAAGCAGGCACAACCACCACTATCTGCCAAGAGCGCACCTGTCGGGCCTGCGCAGAGCTCTTCTTCATCCATGGCATCAATAGGGCACACAAGTGATATTATTTGTCATTGTTGTAAGGGAAGAGGACATTATGCGCGAGAATGCAAATCTCAGCGTGTGATGATTGCTACTGAGGATGGTGGGTATGAGTCTGCTAGTGACTATGATGAGGAGACTTTAGCCCTTATTACAAGTGAAGAACACGGTGGAGATGATTCTGATCATGAGATGCAATACATGGCTCCTGAAGATGCTGACAGGTATGAATGTTTAGTTGCTCAACGTGTTTTGAGTGTGCAGGTTACACAAGCTGAGCAAAATCAGAGGCATAATTTGTTCCATACAAAGGGAGTTGTGATAGAACGTTCTGTGCGCGTCATCATAGATGGAGGGAGCTGCAACAACTTGGCTAGCATGGAGATGGTGCAGAAGCTATCTCTCACAACAAGACCACATCCACATCCTTACTACATACAATGGTTCAACAACAGCGGCAAGGTTAAGGTAACACATACTGTTCATGTGCATTTTAGTATCTCTACATATGCTGATTATGTTGATTGTGATGTTGTACCTATGCAAGCATGTTCCTTATTACTTGGTCGACCATGGAAATTTGATAAAAATTCTGTACACCATGGTAGAAACAATCAGTATACTCTTGTTCATAAGGATAGAAATATTACTTTGCTTCCTATGACTCCTGAGTCCATTTTGAAAGATGATATTAATAGAGCTAATAAAGCAAAACAGGAGAAAAATAAGACTGAAAATCAGATTGTGGCAAAAGAATTTGAGCAACAAATGAAGCCTAATAGTTAACCATCTAGTGTTGCTTCTGAAATTAAATTGAAAAGTGCATGTTTACTTGCCACTAAATTGATGAGCTAGATTTTAGTAAATCTGTTTGCTATGCTTTTGTGTGCAAAGAGGCATTATTTTCATTCGAGGACGTGCCTTCCTCTTTGCCTCCTGCTGTCACCAACAGTTTGCAGGAGTTCGCTGACATCTTTCCACAAGACGTGCCACCGGGATTACCCCCCATTCGAGGGATTGAGCATCAGATTGACTTAATTCCCGGTGCATCATTACCCAACCGTGCACCATACCGTACCAATCCAGCGGAGACGAAGGAGATTATGCGTCAAGTACAGGAGCTGCTCGACAAAGGTTATATACGCGAATCCCTTAGTCCTTGTGATGTTCCTATTATTCTAGTGCTGAAAAAGGATGGTACATCACGTATGTGTGTTGATTGTAGAGGCATTAATAATATTACTATTCGTTATCGTCATCCTATTCCAAGGCTAGATGATATGCTTGATGAATTGAGTGGCTCTACAATATTCTCCAAAGTTGATTTGCATAGTGGATACCATCAAATTCGTATGAAATTTGAAGATGAATGGAAAACAACATTTAAAACTAAGTTTGGATTATATGAGTGGTTAGTCATGCCTTTTGGGTTAACTAATGCACCTAGTACTTTCATGAGATTAATGAACGAAGTTTTACGTGCTTTCATTGGACGATTTGTGGTAGTTTACTTTGATGACATATTGATTTGTAGCAGATCTTTGGAGGAACATTTGGAACATTTACGTGCTATTTTTATTACTCTACGTGATGCACGTTTGTTTGGTAACCTTGGGAAGTGCACCTTTTGCACCGACCGAGTGTCTTTTCTTGGCTATGTTGTTACTCCACAGGGAATTGAAGTTGATAAAGCCAAGATTGAAGCTATTGAGAGTAGGTCGCAGCCCAAAACGGTCACACAAGTGAGGAGTTTTCTTGGCCTCGCTGGATTCTATAGGCGTTTTGTGAGAGATTTCAGCACCATTGTTGCACCTCTCAATGAGCTTACAAAGAAAGATGTGCCTTTTGTTTGGGGTACCGCACAGGAAGAAGCCTTCACGATATTGAAAGATAAGTTGACACATGCTCCTTTACTCCAACTTCCTGATTTTAATAAGACTTTTGAGCTTGAATGTGATGCTAGTGGAATTGGATTAGGAGGTGTGTTATTACAAGATGGCAAACCTGTTGCATACTTTTCTGAAAAATTGAGTGGGCCTAGTCTGTATTATTCTACTTATGATAAAGAATTATATGCTCTTGTTTGGGCTTTAGAAACATGGCAACATTATTTATGGCCCAAAGAATTTGTTATACATTCTGATCACGAATCTTTGAAACATATTAAAAGTCAAGCTAAACTAAATCGTAGACAAGCTAAATGGGTTAAATTCATTGAGACTTTCCTTTATGTCATTAAACACAAGAAGGGTAAAGAAAATGTTATTGCTAATGCATTGTCTCGTCGCTATACTATGCTTTCACAACTTGACTTCAAAATATTTGGTTTGGAGACCATCAAAGATCAATATGTGCATGATGCTGATTTTAAAGATGTATTGCAGAATTGTAAAGAAGGAAGAACATGGAACAAGTTCGTCGTTAATGATGGATTTGTGTTCCGTGCTAACAAGCTATGCATTCCAGCTAGCTCCATTCGTCTTTTGTCGTTGCAGGAGGTGCATGGATGATGCAGGGTGGAACCCTATAGCGTCGATCTTTCACGTTTGGAGTGGATCCTACGGAGAAATCACGAAGAACATGCGGAAGCACAAGGGGAAACATGGGGAAAACGAGAGAGAATCACTCAACCGACAAGGAATCGATCACACAAGTGCTAGATCACCACACACATATGAGATCCACAAGATACAAAGTCAACTAAGGTAAGGATACAAAGGAACTGTTCATCTCCAAAAGGAGGCCTTGATGTACTTCTCTAAAGAGGGGTCTTGAATCCGCTTGGGGATCTTCTCCGGAGAGGTCGTGATCTCCGAGGAGAAGTATCCAAGTGGATGAGCAAAGGCTCTCACACAAAATGAGCTAATCCAATGCTAACTCTAACTAGGAGGAGGTGGGGGAGTATATATAGTGCTAGCCCACGAAGGGGTAAGTGAGAGGGGGATACATGGGCCCTTGGCCCTTTCTCTGCGCACAGGCAGGTGCCGGATGTCCGGGCTGGGGCCGGATGTCCGGGGCTTCGTGACGGGCCGGATGTCCGGGCTGGGTGGCCGGATGTCCGGGTTGGCCTGGGTCTTCCAGATGCGTTTGGTGATGGAGGGGCCGGATTTCTGGGCGAGGGGGCCGGATGTCCGGGGCTTCAGGAAGAGCCGGATGTCTGGGCTGCGCTGGTCCTTTTCGGTGTTCTCTGGATAGCCGATGCCGGATTTCCGGGGCAAGGGCCGGATGTCCGGGCTGGGGCCGGATGTCTGGCCGCTGTAGCAACTGGCTCTTCTTCCTTCTCCTTCCTTCGCTTCCGCGCACGCTTGGCCTTGGTCCTTGGGCTCTCCGTGGTCTCCTCGGGTGTACCTGAGTATGCACAAGGTCCGCGCTTGAAGTAGCATCCATGTCTTACATGCGGAAAGGGAAGATTCGGAAAGGAGCGAATTCACCTTAGGTCCAATGGCGTAGGCTCGAGTGTACATGGGGATGATCGTCGGATGCTCCGCATCATATCCCCCCCCCCTTGGGAAAGATCCGACCTCGGACCGTGTTCCTCATCACCATGGAAACGGTTGTCGTGGATGGACTTGTAGTTGGACGAAGTTGAAGGCATGGCACAATCCAAGTACTCCAATGTGTCTCCTGATTGGTATACATGCAAAAGGAGCAAACACAAAGTACACTTGGAAATACAATGGTTAGCGCACACAAAGTGTCCATCATGTAAGAATGAGTCCGTGCGGCAAGGTAGTTCGTGACAAAGCGCATGAAGCTTATCAAGATGATCTAGAATGGTATGCAAAGCATTCATGGGAACAAATGCAATCATTGTGCACACAATTGTGTTATGAGTATGAGCAATGCAACCACGGTGCAAACTGATGTCATAATGGGATGGTGCATCAAAAGCATGAACATAGCAATGGATGCTCAATATGTGAATGTCATCATGCAATTGATGGTGGACAATATGATCATGATATATGAATATGCCATCAAGGAAGATCACAACAAATTTGCTAAGGAAGTGAACAAGCTCATATATCATGGATGACATGGGAATACAAGATGCAACAAGGCAATCATAATGTGAGTCAATCCATGCATAAGGTGCAAACTTGTGGTGAGTATGATATGTCCATCGAGCATGACATGTATGAGCACAATCAACAAATATGGAGGTGTTGGTATACCAATGCTCGATGTTGTGGCAAGAGTGGAAGACCGAAGGTGCATCCAATAAGTGTGAGCACTCCTCAATGTGAAGGTTCATGTAGCCAATCTCCAATGTCGCTCCTCCGTTCACGAAATGTATCATGTAGACAACAAGAAGGAAACAACAATGAAAGAGTGACCCATCCAATATGCATATTTGAGGATGGCTCAAAGAGAAGGAGTTCACCTTTATGAGAATGTCGAAAATGTTGGTGTCGCACATCGTGTATGCCTTCACATAACAAATATGTCGCATAACGGCACCGCCTTGTGAATCCTCCAAAATGAAAGAACATGACAAACACTCGGAAAAACAAATGAGGTTAGCGGAAATGCAAAACCTATCATTCGAGTGGTAAGATATCCAACAAGTGTATTCATCATGCTCATCATAAGAAAGTACAAGGGAGTTTGGCATGGTATGTAAGCATATGATGCGATAACAACCAAATACAAGAGGCTCAATCAAACAAGCATGCATCACAAGTATAGTGTCCAAGTCTCCAAGATCAATAAGCATAGCAAGTTGGCACTCAATACAAGGTGATATGAGAGATGCAACTAATGGAGACAGGAGACAATGATCATGACAAATCAAGTGAGACGCATCAACATATATGTCATCAACCCAAGAAAGCGAGTAAGAGTGAAACATGGGTGATGCAACCAAGCAAGCAATCATAGCAATCAAGTCAAGCAAGCTAGTAGTGCGAAGATGCAACATACTAGGAGGAATCATGGCAAGCATGTCATTGGTGCTAATAGTGTGCAAGAATAATTCACATGACATATCACAAGCATGAAAGCAAGATATGAGAAAAATATCATCAATGTATTGGTGAGAAGCCATATGTAAATAGCAATGGGTCATCATGACTCTCCGAACACAACAAGTATCAATAGCATGGGGCACATGATAAGCATGGCAATAGCAACAAGGATCTCCACCAAGCATGCAAATACACATAGAAGTAGCATAATGGTGAATCATGGGTATATGCAAGCAAGGGTCACAATTGCATGGCAAAGGCATAGGAGCAAGCATAACATGCAAAGTGAACACAGTAAAATGAGCATAAGGTGACAAGTGGTAAATAGCCCATAGCCGTGTGAGAGCCAAGTAGAAGAGATGCGCGTAGTCCTTGCGCGAAGGGAATGGTGGTAAGGATAGTCCACGTGATCCCAAAGCATCGTTGCTCTCAAGAGCTCGTTTCGTCAACTCTTGGGGTTGAGAGGTTGACGAGTATACATGAGTACCTACATAAAACAAAGACAAAGAGAAAATTGTGTGTGCATGGTATATGTACACATCATCCATCATGATGCGCACATGCATGTGTCAGTTAGCACTAAATAGCCAATGCTCAAATAAATGAGATGCGTGATATAGAAACATGTCATCCATCATGAGAGGTTTGTTATTATGTATCACATAATGGAGACTCAAATTGTGTAATGCATCATGAGAAATATCTAGAGCATTGTTATTCATGGAATGCATATGGTGCAAGCAATTTTGTGAACCATGCAAAGTATGGAATGCATCAAGATCTCCTAATATGTATGAGGAAACTATGGGGGTCTCCTCATGAGCATTAATGGAAACATCACATGGAGAATATTGACAACATCCAAAACAATGCATATTTTAATGGGGCATGCATAGTTACTATGTTGAGATTGTAATGATGAAATATGGGAGATCTCACTCATAGCATATGACAAGTTCAATGGGTTGTCAAACATGATGTGACCAAAAGAATTTTCACATGATATACTATGGAGCATAGCATCACAACTAGGCAACTCAACATGCTCATCATCATATTCATCGTAAATAGGTAAGTCAAGGCATGAAGGAGTTTCACTAGCATGAAGCATGGCAATAGGTGGGTCAACATCATGGTAGCAATCGTTGTCAAGGGTGTCCACTAGTGGGACAAGAGAAGCACCATCACCTATGTTACCTTTGGTGCATAGCTCATGTGTTGTAGGTGAGGTGTTGAAGATCATCTCATTGTCATCTTCATCTTGATGGAACCATGTGGGGGGTGTATCATCGTCCATCATGGCCATCGTCCTCTCCATAGGAGGGATGGACTCATCAATGGTAGGCGTGTCGTCATGTAGGAGACCTAGCACCAAAGGAGAAAACACACAAGGAGTAGAGGGTAAGTCGTTAGAAATCATAGTGGCCTCACATGCCGTCTCAACTACCTCAATCACTAAGTGTTGTGGCTCACTCACTCCCTCAAGGGTGCTCTCACTCATATGGTTGGTGGAGTCACTCGAATGGCGCTTAACCTCACATAGGATGTGTGGCATGCTCTCATGTGTGGGGCTAGTGGTGGTCACACTTATCCTCTCATAGGAAATGCTCTCAATTTCACGTATGGTGGAGTCACTCATGTCACTCATGGGGTGGTGGCTCTCCTCACATGGCACTTGGGGCATCTCGACATTTGTGTGTGTCGGAGAGATGTAGGTGCAAATGTCTCCATGCTCAACTCCTATCGCCGTGGTCGAAGGGGATGGCCCTTGCTCGACCGTCTTGTCACCGTCTTGGTGTGGGAGGCCCATATGATGTGGCACCTCATAGCTCGTCTCCATGACCGAAGGGAGTTTCCCATGCTCGGCCATCTTCCTTGGGGGGCTTCCGAAGATGGAAGTGTCGCCCTCGCTCGTAGTACTTGATGAAGTCGAAGTAGGCGTACACGTGGGAAGTAGGCGAAGATGCCGTACGTCCAAAGGCGAAGATGCCTTGAGAACACTTGGCGAAGATGCCGAAGTGGTTGTTGTAGCCGTAGCGCCGTCTTGGTAGTGGTCGTCTCGCGGTCTTCTTTTGTGCTCTTGAAGCTTGGACTTGGCGTGAAGTAGGTCTTGTTGGGACTTGTGCATTTGCGCTTGTGGAGCATCTTCATGATGATGATGTCGTTGTCGTGCTTGAGCTCGTAGTAGATGTCGTCCGTCGTCGTCGTGCACATGTTGCTTGGAGGTGACTCGGCCTTCATGACGATGTGGATCGTGAACGTGATGATGATCACCATGTAGATGTGGACGACTTGCGCTTGCATCTTTTTGGCGCTCCGAAGACTTGTGGCTTGACCGTCGTCGTCTTGAGGATGATGAAGTGGAAGAAGACTTGATCAAAGCTCTAATCTCCTCCATCCTTGCATCTTGCTCCTCTTTATGTGCGGAAAGCTTCTTGTCGATGTAGTCCCTTTTCCTTGCTTCGGAGTGACGAATGTCGATGGAGATGTTCTCGATGCGCTCTCGCAATCTTGATTGTGCGCCTTGCATTTGTCGTTGTAGATCGAAGATTGACGCTTTTGAGATGTAGTTGTTCACGCCGTCGTTGTTGTCGTAGACCGGAGAGGAAATGCCTTGCCTATCCATCACAAGACTCGAGCAAATATGAGTGGGAGAAAGAGAAGAACTAATACCAATGTACCTTTGACCAAAGTTGAAGATGAATCAAGTTCACTCAAATGTGGACAATGAAATAGCACTATTGGTACCGATCCTTGTCGATTCTCACACCTACACAAGTAAAGCTTATAGTGGAGCTCGGTGAGGATAGTGGCACAAAAATTTGATGCAAAATGTTAGCAAGAGTCAATAATGTTGAAAAAGATTCACAAATTCGCAAGTGAAACAAATGGACCAATAGCAATGAAAGGTACACAGAAACACACACACGAATAGATAAATGGGGTCGTGCAACCAAGGAATGAGCTCAAAATGTGGAATCCACCAAAACGCTCGTGTTGCACAACTCAAGAGAGACGCTAGCACGATTGCTCAATAGGCGGATACGACACTTGTGCACAACCTACAAGATGCAAAATGGAAAAACTTTCTAACCCAAGTATGCTATGTACGTATGGTTCCCGGTGTTTCTCTCAAGCACGATATCATATGATGTAGATTTTGGTATGATGCTATGGCACTTGCTCACGAGCTCTTTGCTCTCTTTTTGCTTAAAAGCTTTTTTTTCTCCTTTTTTTTCTATGGCCACTTTTGCACAATGCACAAACCAAGATAGCAATTGTGTATATGCGGGAACAAACTTGAGGCACAATGGATGATATGATACCAAGATGATATGGTATGTATGCAATGGATGGTGGATCACTAATGTGCACAAGTAACGTTGCCGGCAATACTCAAATGGCTAGTCTCGATAGGCAAGTAACGCAAAAGTAAGGCTAGGGGTTAACAATGCAATGGCAAGGGGAATATACAATGGAGGGATACCACGATACCAAGATGATATGGAGGTTACCGTCCGGCGATGATGAGTAGCAGTGATCTTGATGTAGAAACCAAGATGATGGAGACTCGTCCCTAAGTAGCCGAAACACCTTAGGAAACGGAAAAAACCGCAAACTCAAAATCTCAAACGTCAAATGTCAAAATGGTGGTAGCGGAGAGCGGTGGTGGTTTGCACTTGGCAATGCGGAAGTGGAATAAATGGGCTATACACGTGTCGGAGTTGAAGTTGCCGTCCCTAAGTAGCCGAAACACCTTAGGAGACACAAGCCACAACTCGAAAAAGCTCAAACAACAATTGGGTTAAGTTGGTGGTGGCGGAAGTTTATGGTGGGCACGGTTATGCGGAAATGGTGGAAGTGGTTGATGAAGAAGCAATCGTCCCTAAGTAGCCGAAACACCTTAGGAGACTCTAATCACAACTCAAACAACCACATATGCAATGGTGAACAAATTGGGTTAGGTTGCGGAAGTCGGTGGTGGTTATGCGGATGATATGGTGGAGGGCCTAGGCAAACTTGCCAAATTTTCAAAAATTTGATGAAGTCAAATGGTGGTGGTAGTATTTTTATGGGGTGGGGGATGTCAATAGCTTCAAAACGAGCTAAAGAACGTCAAAAACGGACTCCGGATGAATTAGTTATGGACAAAACGGTGAAACGGGAAAATCTGAAATCCTAGGGGCCGGACATCCGGGGGTCGGGCCGGATTTCCGGGACCTGATGTCCAGAACCGGGCGCGAAATTGCGCTCCAGGAGCCGGATGTCCGGGCTATTGGCCGGATTTCCGGGCTGGCAGGATGTCCGGGGCTTGGGCCGGATGTCCGGGCTCCAAATCCGAGGATGAACTTGAGGAACTCGATTTTGGGGCGGAAAATTGAGATTTCGGGGGCAAAATCGGAGAGATTTCGTGGATGGAAAGTGGGGAAACTTGGGGGAAAGCTAGATCCACTTGAAACCAAGCAAATCCATGGATCAAAATCAACAAAACATCATCAAACCAACAAATCACAAAAAAAATTGGGGGCTATTTTTGGTGGGGATTTTCGGATTTAGGACGAAATCAAGCAAAAGAAGGCTAGAAAACGGTGGGAGGGACTCCAAATACGTGATAAACCTGGCTCATGATACCATAATGATGCAGGGTGGAACCCTATAGCGTTGATCTTTCACGTTTGGAGTGGATCCTACGGAGAAATCACGAAGAACACGCGGAAGCACAAGGGGAAACACGGGGAAAACGAGAGAGAATCACTCAACCGACAAGGAATCGATCACACAAGTGCTAGATCACCACACACATATGAGATCCACAAGATACAAAGTCAACTAAGGTAAGGATACAAAGGAACCGTTCATCTCCAAAAGGAGGCCTTGATGTTCTTCCCTAAAGAGGGGTCTTGAATCCGCTTGGGGATCTTCTCCGGAGAGGTCGTGATCTCCGAGGAGAAGTATCCAAGTGGATGAGCAAAGGCTCTCACACAAAATGAGCTAATCCAATGCTAACTCTAACTAGGAGGAGGTGGGGGAGTATATATAGTGCTAGCCCACGAAGGGGTAAGTGAGAGGGGGATACATGGGCCCTTGGCCCTTTCTCTGCGCACAGGCAGGTGCCGGATGTCCGGGCTGGGGCCGGATGTCCGGGGCTTCGTGACGGGCCGGATGTCCGGGCTGGGTGGCCGGATGTCCGGGCTGGCCTGGGTCTTCCAGATGCGTTCGGTGATGGAGGGGCCGGATTTCCGGGCGAGGGGGCCGGATGTCCGGGGCTTCAGGAAGAGCCGGATGTCCGGGCTGCGCTGGTCCTTTTCGGTGTTCTCTGGATAGCCGATGCCGGATTTCCGGGGCAAGGGCCAGATGTCCGGGCTGGGCCGGATGTCCGGCCGTTGTAGCAGCTGGCTCTTCTTCCTTCTCCTTCCTTCGCTTCCGCGCACGCTTGGCCTTGGTCCTTGGGCTCTCCATGGTCTCCTCAGGTGTACCTGAGTATGCACAAGGTCCGCGCTTGAAGTAGCATCCATGTCTTACATGCGGAAAGGGAAGATTCGGAAAGGAGCGAATTCACCTTAGGTCCAATGGCGTAGGCTCGAGTGTACATGGGGATGATCGTCGGATGCTCCGCATCAATGGAGGAGGACTAATGGGACACTTTGGTGTGAAGAAGACGGAGGACGTACTTGCTACACATTTCTTTTGGCCAAAGATGAGACGGGATGTTGAGCGTTTTATTGCTCGCTGCACTACATGTCAAAAAGCTAAGTCACGACTCAATCCTCATGGTTTATATATGCCTTTGCCTGTACCTAGTGTTCCTTGGGAGGATATATCTATGGACTTTGTTTTAGGTTTACCTAGAACAAAGAAGGGGAGGGATAGCATATTTGTTGTCGTGGATAGATTCTTGAAAATGGCACACTTTATACCATGTCATAAAAGCGATGATGCTGTTAATGTTGCTGATTTGTTCTTTCATGAAATTATTCGCTTGCATGGTGTGCCAAATACTATTGTTTCAGATTGTGATACTAAATTTCTTAGCCACTTTTGGAGATGTTTATGGGCTAAGTTGGGGACTAAACTGCTTTTTAGTACTACTTGTCACCCCCAAACTGATGGACAAACTGAAGTAGTCAATAGAACATTGTCTACTATGCTTAGGGCTGTTTTGAAGAATAATAAGAAAATGTGGGAGGAATGCTTGCCTCATATTGAATTTGCTTATAATCGTTCATTGCATTCTACTACTAAGATGTGCCCTTTTGAAGTTGTGTATGGTTTCCTACCTCGTGCACCTATTGATTTGTTGCCTCTTCCATCTTCGGAGAAGGTTAATTTTGATGCTAAACAACGTGCTGAATTGATTTTAAAAATTCATGAGTTAACTAAGGAAAACATTGAGCGTGTGAATGCTAAATATAAACTTGATGGAGATAAGGGTAGAAAACATGTTGTGTTTGCACCTGAAGATCTTGTTTGGTTACATTTGTGTCAGGATAGATTTCCTGATTTGCGCAAATCAAAGCTAATGCCACGTGCTGATGGTCCCTTTAAGGTGTTGGAGAAAATAAATGATAATGCATATAAACTTGAGCTGCCTGCAGATTTTGGGGTTAGTCCCACTTTTAACATTGCAGATTTGAAGCCTTATTTGGGTGAGGAAGATGAACTTCCGTCGACGACGACATCATTTCAAGAACGGGAGGATGATGAGGACATCAATACCATTGTTACACCCACAGCCCCTCCTGCTATACATACTGGACCAATTACTAGAGCTCGCGCACGCCAACTAAATTACCAGGTACTTTCGTTTCTTGGTAATGATTCTAATGTTCATGAGAATATGATGCTGCCTAAATTTGATACATTTGTTTTTCTTACAAATGAAGGGCCTAGCTTGGAGAAGGATGAACATTGGAGCAAGAACAAGCATGGAGATGATGGCATGCGCAAGAGGAACAAGAATGAAGTTACAAGTGATGATTTTAGGACTTTGAAGCCACCATAATGAGTGCATAAAGCCTTGGACGAAATATACAAGATTCCACTTCATAAATTTCGCCCAGAGGCTATTCTAGGTGCTGCGTCACGTTATTATTGGGCCAGGCCCATGTAATTTCGAAATACATAAGTATAGGCTATTTTTAGAGTCCGTATGTGTGGGGAAACAAGAGATAGGTTTAGTTTCGGACCCCTCCACCAAGGGCCACGAAATTCACCCCCTCTTCCTCCATATATACAGCCCTTAGGGCACCATTTAGACTTTGGGTTTTGTTTAGATTAAAGTTGGCCATAGCTGCAACTTCGCGTACTTCGTTTGTGTTCAACGACCAGACAAAGGCGTCATAGAACCCCACCTTGATCAATAAAGCTTTCATCTTATATTCGCAATATCCAGATTGCAATGTTAGTTTCTTGCTTGTTCTTCGTTTGCCTGCAGGAAACAGACCTTCGTGATCAGGTTGATCGTTCTCCGGCGTGGTCAATAACCTCTTGGAGTTGGTTTAGCGATTGCTAAGGCGCGACGTCCTCGCACGTTCGTAGTCGGATTGTCAAAGTCGACTTCCTCCAAAACGATAGCCACCATCTCATCAAAAGACAGGACACCTTTGCCTCTATCAGTGAGGGTGAAGGGATACATGGGCTCGGCCCATTACACTGTGCGCAGACAGGCCGGTAGTATCGGTCATGTGGCTGGTAGTTCCACTGGGAGCTCGTGCGGGGCGGTAGTACCGGTCAGGCGGGGGCGGTAGTTCCGCTCGAAGCCCGGGCGCTGGATCTGGAGGTGTATGCCGAAGGGGCAGCGGTTGTTCCGGTCATCGGGGCGGTTGTTCCGGTCTTTTGGCAGAAACCGGTACAACCGGTGTAACACCGGCCTTGCTCCGCTCGATCACAGAGGGTGGGCCGGTTGTTCCACCCGAGTAGTAGTTGGGCGGTTGCCGGGAGGTAGTTGATGTAGGGTGGAACCCTATAGCGTCGATCTTTCACGTTTGGAGTGGATCCTACGGGGAATCACGAAGAACACGCGGAAGCACAAAGGGAAACACGGGGGAAAACGAGAGAGAATCACTCAACCAACAAGGAATTGATCACACAAGTGCTAGATCATGATGAGGACATGACTACCTTGGATACGACCAAAAATATTGCATACATGCATATTTGTCAGGTGATTTCTAATGCAAACTATTCAATAATCTATTTATGTTATCCAGAACAAAAATACTTCACACACTTTTGTGTTTTGTCTAATTGCAGGGGTATGGGACATTTGTACAATCTACATATGAAGATAAGGGAAAAGGAGAAGTTTAGGTTGTGTTCAAAAAGTCCTCTCACGTCATTTTTGGGCCAAGAGAAGATAGAGTCCAAGTCTCTCACGTTCTGGATTCAGATTCGAACTGCACAGACATACCTGACTCAAAACGGCAACAACTTTTTCATACGGACTCCGAATTGAGTGATTCTTTTTTTGTTGGAAACTAGATTTCGTGCTCTTTCCAACCCAATTGGATTCACCTTCAAATTCGTCAGGAGCGTTGAGTTACGGACGAAACAATCTGACGTTGCAGCAGAATCCGAGTCAAACTACAAGCCCAAAGGTGTTGCATCACCTCCACTTGGGCCCATGAGCCTTGTACGACCTAGGGTTAGTTTTAGGCTGCCTTGGGACGTTCTCCCACCTCCTTGGCCGCCACCCCTTGCTCCTATATAAGTAGATCCATCTAGTAGCTTTTTCCTTGGGATTTGTTTAGTTAAAAGTTAGCCATTGCAACTTCGTGTACTTCGTTTGTGTCCAACGACCAGACCAAGACCGCTTACGGATCCCCACCATTATCAATACCTCATATATATATTTGCAATATTCAGATTGCTTTATCATATTCTTGCTCGTTCTTCGATTGCTTGCAGGAATAGACCTTCGTGTTCAGGCTGACCGTGCTTCCGGCATCATCAGTAACCTCAGGAGATTGGTTTAGCGATTGCTAAGGCGCAACGTCGTGCTCGTTTGTAGTCGGATCGTCAAAGTCGTCTCCACCAAATCGATAGTTATCATCTCATGGAAAGATCGGGACCCTCGCCTCTATCAAGTGGTATCAGTTTTCAGGTTGCTCGGTGAGAATTTCCAGTTTTCCTAGATTAGATTTATTTTCTTACATATTGTCCAAGAAAAATCCACAAAAAAGAGTTAGATCTATTCATCCTTTGTCCAAGCCAGTCCGAGCCTTTGCAATTTTCTTTTCATTGCTTGCATAGTTGAATTATCGGTTGCATCGTCGTGTCGAGTTGCTGGTCTTAGTGTTTAGGTCGTTTAGAGTTTCAAGTTCTGTTCACATTAGTCACGTCGCCGCTGCATCATTATCCCTTCCGCTGTCCACCACCCATCCATCAATTTCCTCCACGTGCTACCCACCATTCATAGTCATAATCATAGTTGAGATCGTTCCCATCTTCGCTTGATCCACTCTACATCTTATCTAGTTTGTTTTGGAAAGAGGGAGAGAGAAAAAAAAGATAGAGAAAAAAAACGAGAGAAAAAAAAAGTAAAAAAAAGTCAGAGAAAAAAAAGAAAGGAAAAGAAAAAAAAGTGTGAGAAAAAAAAGAGAGGAGAAAAATAAATCGGATCTATCTAGACTCAATCTCGTAGTTGAATTCGGATTGGAATCTGTTTTGTGCACTGTTCAGTAAAACAGGCATAACTTCTTCATATGAAGTCTGTTTTGGCTCCGCGAGTACTCAAATGAAAGCTAGCGACGAGCCGCATCTAAATAGTTGCAGAAGCTAGTTCAATATTTGGCACCTCAACATCAGCTTCTAAATAGGTCTACTGCTATTGTGATCTTCACTTATATCTTGCTGTCCAGAGCTACTTCATATCATTTATTGATGCTAGTTGTGCTACGACGTGACCTTATTAGTGTTCTAGGCTCGCGTCTCTAGTTTGGTCTAGCCTAGGACCAGCACAGTACCGTCGTTGAGCGTTTATTCAACATTGCATCTCTGAATTGATTATTGCTAATCTTTTGCTACCATATATAGCCAACCCAGCTCCACATATTTCTACACCGTGTATACGTATGTTCCCCTGGCAATCGTTTTACACAATCTTCGGAGTTATTTGACACCGCTGGTTGCCTGTCACCACCTGCCGCATGGTAAGAACTTGTAAGATATTGATATTTGCTTTACTGTGAGCACTTTACAACCACATCTTAGTAGTTCATAGGAACATTATTCTCGAATTTTGGTTCTTGTTTCTACTAATCATGACAGGTTCCAGAGATAGAAGTTCTTGGATGACGGACACATCTTCACCATCACGAGAGTTGGGACAACACACACAAGCATATGGTCAGGTTATCTCTTTACCATCATTTGAGGGTAGATTTAATCCTGCTACTTATCTAGCTTGAGAGCTTGAAGTAGAACAAGTTTTTAGTCACCATGACTTTTCTGAACTTGAGCGAGTGCGAGCAGCCACTAGAGCATTTACTGATTTTGCTTTTGTTTGGTGGAGTGTACATTGTAAGAAAAACATTGATAACCAACCCACAACTTGGAAGGTTTTGAAAGCTGTAATGAGACAACAATTTTTCCCTCCTTATTATCGTCGTGAATTGCTTCACAAATTTGAACAATTTAAACAAGGCAACAACACTGTTCATGCTTACTACCAAGAGTTCAAATCTTATATGCATCATTGTGACATAGAAGAATCTGAGAATGATACAATGAATAGATTTTTTGGTGGTTTGAACCATGATATTCAGGCAAGATTTCAGTATATTCCTCGTTGCATTACTGGTATGTATGTCCGTGCTTGTACCTTTGAGAGACAATTACAGGAGGATGCATTAGGTGACTACAACAACTACTATTCCAGTTCATGCTCACCACCGCCGGTGGGTTCCTCCATCATTGCACCTCGGATTATGAGTGCGACATCATCTCAAGGGTATGGTACATTGTCAACGTCCGTACCTACATCAGCTACATCTTTGCCACAAGGTAACAGTAAAGGTATTGATGATATAACTTCACATGAGAATGATGCATGCCTAGTTAACTTGAATGCGTCATGTATTGAGTTACCTGTTGATTTGGGCACACCACCTATTTTAGAGAATCTTGTTACTGTCATGAATGCGTCATGTGATCAAACAACTGAAATATCAACAATTTTGAGTGCACCCATTGAATTAACTGTTGATGCAAAAAAACTAATGTTTAATCATTTTGATATGGCCTCCAATCTTGGTGATGATTCTGTGTCCAATGACTTATTGCATGTTTGCTTATTTAAGCATGTTGTAGCATGTAAATTTGATGCAAGTAAGGTTTATTCACCAAAGTTGGGATGGTTTAAGGATGAACATTGCGAATCTTTTGAAATGAATAAGAGCTTCACTTATATGTGCAAACTGAGTTCTAATATTTTCATGCCTTCTACTTCTTGTGATAATTTTTTGGCTTTAGTTTTTATGAACTATGAAAGTTACTCATGTATACATGTGTCATATGTGCAAAAATCAAGGGAAGTTAAACTGGATGACATATACATATACAACATGTACACCTTGTCTTTTTTGTTAGCCACATTTCAGATTAAGCAACGCCGAGGACGGCTTTGTTTTCAAAAAGGGGAGGATGATGAGGACATGACTACCTTGGATACGACCAAAAATATTGCATACATGCATATTTGTCAGGTGATTTCTAATGCAAGCTATTCAATAATCTATTTATGTTATCCAGAACAAAAATACTTCACACACTTTTGTGTTTTGTCTAATTGCAGGTGTATGGGACATTTGTACAATCCACATATGAAGATAAGGGAAAAGGAGAAGTTTAGGTTGTGTTCAAAAAGTCCTCTCACGTCACTTTTGGGCCAAGAGAAGATAGAGTCCAAGTCTGATGAGGACATGACTACCTTGGATATGACCAAAAATATTGCATATATGCATATTTGTCAGGTGATTTCTAGTGCAAACTATTCAATAATCTATTTATGTTATCCAGAACAAAAATACTTCACACACTTTTGTTTTTTGTCTAATTGCAGGTGTATGGGACATTTGTACAATCCACATATGAAGATAAGGAAGAAAGAGATGTTTATTTGCTGTCCAAAAAGTTCTCTCACGTCACTTTTGGCCCAAGAGAAGATAGAGTCCAAGTATCTCACGTTCTGGATTCAGATTCGGACTGCACAGACATACCTGACTCAAAACGCACACAAGTTTTTCATACGGACTCCAAATTGGGTGATTCTTTTCTTGTTGGAAACTAGATTTCGTGCACTTTCCAACCCAACTGGAATCACCTTCAAATTCGTCCGGAGCGTTGAGTTGTGGACGAAACAATCTGATGCTGCAGCAGAATCCAAGTCAAACTACAAGTCCAAAGGTGTTACATCACCTCCACTTGGGCCCATTGGCCTTGTACGACCTAGATTTAGTTTTAGGCTGCCTTGGGACGTCCTCCCACCTCCTTGGCCGCCACCCCTTGCTCCTATATAAGTAGATCCATCTAGTAGCTTTTCCTTGGGATTTGTTTAGTTAAAAGTTAGCCATTGCAACTTCGTGTACTTCGTTTGTGTCCAACGACCAGACCAAGACCGCTTACGGATCCCCACCTTTATCAATACTTCATATATACTCGCAATATTCAGATTGCTTTTATCATATTCTTGCTTGTTCTTCGATTGCTTGCAGGAATAGACCTTCGTGGTCAGGTTGATTGTACTCCGGCGTGGTCAATAACCTCTCGGAGTTGGTTTAGCGATTGCTAAGGCGCAACGTCGTGCACGTTTGTAGTCGGATCGTCAAAGTCGTCTCCACCAAATCGTTAGTTATCATCTCATCGAAAGATCGGGACACCCCGCCTCTATCAAGTGGTATCAGTTTTCAGGTTGCTCGGTGAGAATTTCCAGTTTTCCTAGATTAGATTTATTTTCTTACCTATTGTCCAAGAAAAAGCCACAAAAAAAAGTTAGATCTATTCATCCTTTCTCCAAGCCAGTCTGAGCCTTTGCAATTTTCTTTTTATTGTATGCATTATTGAATTATCGGTTGCATCGTCGTGTCGACTTGCTGGTCTTAGTGTCTAGTTCGTTTAGAGTTTCGAGTTCTTTTCACATTAGTCACGCCGCCGCTGCATCATTATCCCTTCCGCTGTCCACCATCCCGTCTATTAATTTCCACCACGTGCTACTCACTGTTCATTGTCATAATCCTAGTTGAAGTCATTCACATCTTCGCCTGATCCAATCTGTATCTTATCTAGTTTGTCTTGGAAAGAAAAAAAAAGATAGAGAAAAAAAAGAGAAAAAAGGAAAGAAAAAAAAAGAAAAAGAGAGAGAAGAAAAAGAAAAAAAAAGCGTGAGAAAAAAAAGAGAGAAGAAAAAAAAATTGGATCTATCTAGAATCAATCTCGTACCTGAATTCGGATTGGAATCTGTTTTGCGCACTGTTCAGTAAAAAGGTGTATCTTCCTCATATGAAGTCCGTTTTGGCTCTGTGAGTACTCAAATTGAAGCTAGCAACGAGCCGCATCTAAATAGTTGCAGAAGCTAGTTCAATATTTGACACCTCAAAATCGGCTTATAAATAGGTCTTTTTGCCCTCCGAAGTTCGTGAACACAACTTGTTCCAATTTTTCAGGCCAGTTTTGGAATTCTTTGACTCCTCATATCAACTCGGAATTGAGTGATTCTTTTTGCATTGGAAAGCTTGAGTTAGTAGCATTCTTTGAAAGAATTTATCAGAAAATTGTCTCAAACTTTTCAAGAGGAAAGTTGGAGAGAGAGTTGTTGTATATCCTGCTTGGCAGTTGTTTTTCATCATTATCTTCACTGCCGTTGTGATCTTCACTTATATCTTGCTGTCAAGAGCTACTTAGTATCCTTCATTGATGCTAGTTTTGCTACGCCGTGACCTCATTAGTGTTCTAAGCTCGCGTCTCTAGTCCGGTCTAGCCTAGGACCAGCACGGTACCGTCGTTGAGCGTTTATTCAACATTGCATCTTTGAATTGATTATTGATAATCTTTTGCTACCATATATAGCCAACCCAGCTCCACATATTTCTACACCGTGTATACGTACGCTCCCCTGGCAATCGCTTTACTCAATATTCGGAGTTACTTGACACCGCTGGTTGCCGATCACCGCTTGCTGCATGGTAAGAACTTGTAAGACATTGATATTTGCTTTACTGTGAGCGTTTTACCACCACATCCTAGTAGTTATAAGAACATTATTTTTGGGTTTTGTTTCTTGTTCTACTAATCATGACAGGATCCAGAGTCAATTCATGGGCTTTGTCGATCGCGGGAGACGTGCCACCACCTTTGCAAATACCACAACCGTCACGAGAGGTGCACAAACATCCAAATGCACATGATCAGGTTAATGTATCTATACCACCATTTAATGGCCGTTTTAAACCTGCTTTATATATTGAATGGGAGTTCGACATAAAAAATATATTTGCTTCCCATAATTTCAATGAACATAAAAAGGTTAAGGTTGCGGTTGGTTCTTTCACTGGTTATGCTTTGGTTTGGTGGAGTGAATATTGTCGGTTACACCCTGATTATATACCTACTACTTGGGATGATTTGAAACTTGCCATGCGACATACTTTCGTCCCTTCTTATTATACTCGTGACATGATTAAGAAGTTGCAACACTTAAAACAAGGTAGTGAAACTGTAACAAAATATTATGATGATTTACAAACTACCTTGTTGCATTCCTCTTTAGAAGAAAGTGAAGATGATTTTATGGATAGATTTTGGGGAGGATTAAACCGTGATATTCAAGAGATACTAATTCATGAAGAGTGTTATCCTATGGACCATTTGTTTCATCTTGCTTGCAAATGATGAGGACATGACTACCTTGGATATGACAAAAAATATTGCATATATGCATATTTGTCAGGTGATTTCTAGTGCAAACTATTCAATAATCTATTTATGTTATCCAGAACAAAAATACTTCACACACTTTTGTGTTTTGTCTAATTGCAGGTGTATGGGACATTTGTACAATCCACATATGAAGATAAGGAAGAAAGAGATGTTTATTTGCTGTCCAAAAAGTTCTCTCACGTCACTTTTGGCCCAAGAGAAGATAGAGTCCAAGTCTCTCACGTTCTGGATTCAGATTCGGACTGCACAGACACACCTGACTCAAAACGCACACAAGTTTTTCATACGGACTCCGAATTGGGTGATTCTTTTTTTGTTGGAAACTAGATTTCGTGCACTTTCCAACCCAATTGGAATCACCTTCAAATGCGTCCGGAGCGTTGAGTTGTGGACGAAACAATCTGATGCTGCAGCAGAATCCGAGTCAAACTACAAGTCCAAAGGTGTTACATCACCTCCACTTGGGCCCATTGGCCTTGTACGACCTAGATTTAGTTTTAGGCTGCCTTGGGACGTCCTCCCACCTCCTTGGCCGCCACCCCTTGCTCCTATATAAGTAGATCCATCTAGTAGCTTTTCTTGGGATTTGTTTAGTTAAAAGTTAGCCATTGCAACTTCGTGTACTTCGTTTGTGTCCAACGACCAGACCAAGACCGCTTACGGATCCCCACCTTTATCAATACTTCATATATACTCGCAATATTCAGATTGCTTTTATCATATTCTTGCTTGTTCTTCGATTGCTTGCAGGAATAGACCTTCGTGGTCAGGTTGATTGTGCTCCGGCGTGGTCAATAACCTCTCGGACTTGGTTTAGCGATTGCTAAGGCGCAACGTCGTGCACGTTTGTAGTCGGATCGTCAAAGTTGTCTCCACCAAATCGTTAGTTATCATCTCATCGAAAGATCGGGACACCCCGCCTCTATCAAAGTCTCTCACGTTCTGGATTCAGATTCGGACTGCACAGACATACCTGACTCAAAACGGCAACAACTTTTTCATTCGGACTCCGAATTGGGTGATTCCTTTTTTGTTGGAAACTAGATTTCGTGCTCTTTCCAACCCAATTGGATTCACCTTCAAATTCGTCCAGAGCGTTGAGTTACGGACGAAACAATCTGACATTGCAGCAGAATCCGAGTCAAACTACAAGCCCAAAGGTGTTGCATCACCTCCACTTGGGCCCATGAGCCTTGTACGACCTAGGGTTAGTTTTAGGCTGCCTTGGGACGTCCTCCCACCTCCTTGGCCGCCACCCCTTGCTCCTATATAAGTAGATCCATCTAGTAGCTTTTTCCTTGGGATTTGTTTAGTTAAAAGTTAGCCATTGCAACTTCGTGTACTTCGTTTGTGTCCAACGACCAGACCAAGACCGCTTACGGATCCCCACCATTATCAACACCTCATATATATTTGCAATATTCAGATTGCTTTATCATATTCTTGCTCGTTCTTCGATTGCTTGCAGGAATAGACCTTCGTGGTCAGGCTGACCGTACTTCCGGCATCGTCAGTAACCTCAGGAGATTGGTTTAGCGATTGCTAAGGCACAACGTCGTGCTCGTTTGTAGTCGGATCGTCAAAGTCATCTCCACCTAATCGATAGTTATCATCTCATCGAAAGATCGGGACCCTCGCCTCTATCAGATCACCACACACATAAGAGATCCACAAGATCCAAAGTCAACAAAGGTAAGGATACAAAGGAACCGTTCTTCTCCAAAAGGAGGCCTTGATGTTCTTCCCTAGAAGGGGTCTTGAATCCGCTTGGGGGATCTTCTCCGAAGAGGTCGTGATCTCCGAGGAGAAGTATCCAAGTGGATGAGCAAAGGCTCTCACACAAATATGAGCTAATCCAATGCTAACCCTCAAAATGGGGAGGAGGAGGTCTATTTATAGTGCTAAGCCACGAAGGGGTAAGTGAGGAGCGAAGGGGTACACGGGCCTCAGCCCAAGTCATGGGCGCAGGCAAGGCCGGATGATCCGGACGGGGTCCCGGATGATTCGGGCGTCGGGGTCCGGATGATCCGGATGGAGTTCCGGATGATCCGGCTTCGGAGGAAGCCTTCGGGTGTCTTCGGCGCAGTTACCCGGACGATCCGGGGGAGGGTCCGGATGATCCGGCTGAGCTCGGATGATCCGGACGGCGGTTCGGATGTCCGGCCTGGCTCCAACAGCCGCTCTGTCTTCTTCTTCTCCTTTCTTCCATCTTCTCTTCCATGCTTGGCCTTGGTCCTTGGGTTCTCCATGGTCATCTTGGTTGTACCTGAGTGCATGCAAGGTCCATGCACGAGGTAGTAGACATGTCTCATATGCGGAAAGTGACGGTTCGAAGAGGAGTGAATTCACCTTGTGTCCAATGGCGTATGTTCGAGGTCTCGTCATATGTCCTCTTAGGGCTTGGAGAGTAGTCGGAGTGTACATGGGGATGAACGTGGGATGCTCCGCATCATATCCCCCCCCCTTGGGAAAGATCCGACCTCGGATCGTGATCCTCATCACCATGGAAACGGGTGTCGTGGACGGACTTGTAGTGGGACGTAGGTGAAGGCCTTGCGCAATCCAAGTACCCCAAGGTGTCTCCGGTATGTGGTACATGCAAAATGAGCAAACACAAAGTACACTTGGAAATACAATGGTTAGCACACACAAAGTGTCCATCATGTAAGAATGAGTCCGTGCGGCAAGATAGGTCGTGACAAAGCGCATGAAGCTTATCAAGTTGATCTAGAATGAGATGCAAATCATTCATGGGAGGACAAGCAATGCAACCACGATGCAAAATGATGTCATAATGGGATGGTTTATCATATGCATGAACATGGCAATGGATGGTCAACATGTGGATATTATCATGTAGTTGATGGTCGACAATATGATCATTATGTATGAATATGCCATCAAGGAAGATCACAATAAATTTGCTAAGGAAATGCACAAGCTCATATATCATGGATGTCATGGGAATACAAGTTGCAACAAGGCAATCATAATGTGAGGCAATCCATGCATGAGGTATAAACTTGTGGTAAGTATGGTATGTCCATCGAGCATGACATGTATGAGCACAATCAACAAATATGAAGGTGTTGGTGTACCAAAGCTCGATGTCGAGGCATGAGTGGAGTGCCGAAGGTGCATCCAATAAGTGCAAGCGTTCCTCAATGTGAAGGTCCATGTAGCCAATCTCCAATGTCGCTCCTCCGTTCACGAGATGTATCATGTAGACAACAAGAAGGAAACAACAATGAAAGAGTGACCCATCCAATATGCGTATTTAAGGATGGCTCAAAGAGAAGGAGTTCACCTCAAGATAGTTCCCAAAGATGTTGGAGTCGTACATCATGTATGCCTTCACATAACCTATATGTCTCATGACGGTAATGCCTTGTGAATCCTTCAAAATGAAATAACATGACAAACACTCGGAAAAACAAATGAGGTTAGCGGAAATGCAAAACCTATCATTCAAGTGGTAAGATACCCAACAAGTGTATGCATCATGCTCATCATAAGAAGGTACAAGGGAGCATTTCATAGTGTGGAGGAATATGATGCAAGAACAACCAAATACAAGAGGCTCAAGGAAAGAAGTATGCATCACAAGTAATGTGTCAAAGTCTCCAAGATCAATAAGCATAGTATGGTTGCACTCAATACAAGTGGATATGAAAGAGGCAACTAATAGACACAAGAGACAATGATCAAGATATATCATGTGAGAGGCATGAGCATATATGTCATCAACCCAAGAAAGCAAGTAATAGTGGAACATGGGTGATGCAACATAGCAAGCAATCATAGCAATCAAGTTAAGCAAGCTAGTAGTGCGAAGATGCAACATACTAGGAGGAATCATGGCAAGCATGTCATGTGTGCAAATAGTGGGCATGAATAATTCACATGACATATCACAAGCATGAAAGCAAGATGTGAGTAAAATAGCATGAATGTATTGGCGAGAGGCCATATATGAATAGCAATGGGTCATCATGACTCTCCTAACACAACAAGCATCAATAGCATGGGGCACATGATAAACATGGCAAAAGCAACAAGGATCTCCACCAAGCATGCAAATACACATAGAAGTAGCATAATGGTGAATCATGGGTAGATGCAAGCAAGGGTCACAATTGCATGGTAAAGGCATAAGAGCAAGCATAACATGCAAAGTGAACACAATAGTATGGGCATAATGTGACAAGTGGTAAATAGCCCATAGCCGTATGAGAGCCAAGTAAAAGAGATGCGCGTAGTCGATGCGCGAAGAGAACGGTGGTAAGCATAGTCCACGGGATCCCAAAGCATCGTTGCTCTCAAGAGCTCGTTTTGTCAACTCTTGGGATTGATAGATTGACGAGTATACATGAGTACCTACACAAAACAAAGACAAAGGGAAAATTGTGTGTGCGTGGTAGATGTGATGTAGAGTGGAACCCTATAGCGTCGATCTTTCACGTTTGGAGGGGATCCTACGGGGATACATGAAGAACGAGCAGAAGAACACGAGGAAATCACGGGGAGGAACGAGGGAAAACACTCAACCAACAAGGAATCGGTCACACAAGTGCTAGATCGAAGAACACAAAGAGATACACGAGATCCAAAGTCAACAAAGGTAAGGATACAAATGTAACCGATCTTCTCCAAGAGGAGGCCTTGATGTTCTTCCCTAAAGAGGGGTCTTGAATCCGCTTGGGGATCTTCTCCGAAGAGGTCGTGATCTCCGAGGAGAAGTATCCAAGTGGAGGAGCAAAGGCTCTCACACAAAATGAGCTAATCCAATGCTAAGTCTCAAAGTGGGGAGGAGGAGGTCTATTTATAGTGCTAAGCCACGAAGGGGTAAGTGAGGGGCGAAGGGGTAAACGGGCTTCGGCCCAAGTCACGCACGCAGGCGGGGTCCGGATGATCCGGATGGTGGCCCGGATGATCCGGGTGTCGGGGGTCCGGATGATCCGGGTGACCGTCCGGATGATCCGGCTTCGTCGAGCAGCTTCTGTTGTCTTCGGGCACGGGTACCTGGACGATTCGGGGGAGGGTTCGGATGATCCGGCTGGGCCCGGATGATCCGGACGGCGGTCCGGACGTCCGGCCTGGCTCCAGCAGCCGCTCCATCTTCTTCTTCCGTCTTCTCTTCCATGCTTGGCCTTGGTCCTTGGATTCTCCATGGTCATCTTGGTTGTACCTGTGTGTATGCAAGGTCCATGCAAGAGGTAGTAGCCGTGTCTCAAATGCGGAAAGTGACGGTTCGAAGAGGAGTGAATTCACCTTGTGTCCAATGGCGCATAGTCGAGGTCTCATCTTATGTATCCTTGGGGCTTGGAGAGTAGTCGGAGTGTACATGGGGATGAACGTGGGATGCTCCGCATCATCTTCCCCCCCCCCCTTGTGAAAGATCCGACCTCGGATCGTGATCCTCATCACCATGGAAACGGTAGTCGTGGACGATCTTGTAGTTGGACGAAGTTGAAGACATGGCGCAATCCAAGTAGTCCAAGGTGTCGCCGGAGTGATAGACATGCAATTAGAGCAAACACAAGCAACACTTGGAAATACAATGGTTAGCGCACACAAAGTGTCCATCATGTAAGAATGAGTCCGTGCGGCAAGATTGATCGTGACAAAGCGCATGAAGCTTATCAAGTTGATCTAGAATGAGATACAAAGCATTCATGGGAGGACAAGCAATGCAACCACGATGCAAAATGATGTCATAATGGGATTGTTTATCAAATGCATGAACATGGCAATGCATGCTCAACATGTGGATATTATCATGCAGTTGATGGTCATCAATATGATCATTATGTATGAATATGCCATCAAGGAAGATCACAATAAATTTGCTAAGGAACTGCACAAGCTCATATATCATGGATGACATGGAAATAGATGCAACAAGGCAAGCATAATGTGAGTCAATCCATGCATAGCGTGCAAGCTTGTGGTGAATATGATATGTCCATCGAGCATGACATGTATGAGCACAATCAACAAATATGGAGGTGTTGGTGTACCAAAGCTCGATGTCGACGCATGAGTGGAATTCCGAAGATGCATCCAATAAGTGCGAGCGCTCCTCAATGTGAAGGTCCATGTAGCTAATCTCCAATGTCGCTCCTCCGTTCACGAGATGTATCATGTAGACAACAAGAAGGAAACAACAATGAAAGAGTGACCCATCCAATATGCGTACTTGAGGATGGCTCAAAGAGAAGGAGTTCACCTTATGAATGTTCTGGAAGATGTTGGAGTTTCTCATCATGTATGCCTTCACATAACTAATATGTCTCATTACGGTAATGCCTTGTGAAACCTTCAAAACGAAAGAACATGGCAAACACTCGGAAAAACAAATGAGGTTAGCGGAAGTGCACAACCTATCATTCGAGTGGTAAGATACCAAACAAGTGTATGCATCATGCTCATCATAAGAAAGTACAAGGGAGCATTTCAAAGTATGGAGGCATATGATGTAAGAACATCCAAATACAAGAGGCTCAATCAAATAAGTATGCATCAAAAGTGAAGTGTCCAAGTCTCCAAGATCAATATGCATAGTATGGTTGCACTCAATACAAGGTGATATGAGAGATGCAACTAATGGAGACAAGAGACAATGATCATGACAAATCAAGTGAGAGGCATCAACATATACGTCATCAACCCAAGAAAGCAAGTAATAGTGGAACATGGGTGATGCAACATAGCAAGCAATCATAGCGATCAAGTCAAGCAAGCTAGTAGTGCGAAGATGCAACATACTAGGAGGAATCATGGCAAGCATGTCATTGGTGCAAATAGTGGGCATGAATAATGGACATGACATAGCACAAGCATGAAAGCAAGATATGAGTAAAATGTCATCAATGTATTGGGGAGAGACCATATGTAAATAGCAATGGGGCATCATGACTCTCCCAACACAACAAGCATCAATAGCATGGGGCACATGATAAACATGGCAAAGGCAACAAGGATCTCCACCAAGCATGCAAATACACATAGGGATATCATAATGGTGAATCATGGGTAGATGCAAGCAAGGGTCACAATTGCATGGCAAAGGCATAGGAGCAAGCATAACATGCAAAGTGAACACAATAGTATGGGCATAATGTGACAAGTGGTAAATAGCCCATAGCCGTATGAGAGCCAAGTAAAAGAGATGCGCGTAGTCGATGCGCGAAGAGAACGGTGGTAAGCATAGTCCACGGGATGATGAGGACATCAATACAATTGTTACACCCACAGCCCCTGCTGCTATACATACTGGACCAATTACTAGAGCTCGTGCACGCCAACTAAATTACCAGGTACTTTCGTTTCTTGGTAATGATTCTAATGTTCATGAGAATATGATGCTGCCTAAATTGGATACATTTGCTTTGCTTACAAATGAAGGGCCTAGCTTGGAGAAGGATGAACATTGGAGCAAGAACAAGCATGGAGATGATGCCATGCGCAAGGGGAACAAGAACGGAGTTACAAGTGATGATTTCAGGACTTTGAAGCCACCATAATGGGTGCTTGAAGCCTTGGACGAAATATACAAGATGCCACTTCATAAATTTCGTCCCGAGGCTATTATAGGTGCTGCGTCACCTTTTTATTGGGCCAGGCCCATGTAATTTCGAAATACATAAGTATAGGCTATTTTTAGAGTCCGTATGTGTGGGGAAACAAGAGATAGGGTTGATTTCGGACCCCTCCACCAAGGGCCACGAAATTCCCCCTCTCTTCCTCCATATATACAGCCCTTAGGGCACCGTTTAGACTTTGGGGTTTTGTTTATATTAAAATTTCGCCATAGCTACAACTTCGCGTACTTCGTTTGTGTTCAACGACCAGACAAAGGCGTCACAGAACCCCACCTTGATCAATAAAGCTTTCATCTTATATTCGCAATATCCAGATTGCAATCTCAGTTTCTTGCTTGCTCTTCGTTTGCTTGCAGGAAACAGACCCTCGTGGTCAGGTTGATCGTGCTCCGGCATGGTCAATAACCTCTCGGAGTTGGTTTAGCGATTGCTAAGGCGCGACGTCCTCGCACGTTCGTAGTCGGATCGTCAAAGTCGACTGCCACCAAAGCGATATCCATCATCTCATCGAAAGACGGGACACCTTTGCCTCTATCACATGAGTACCTACACAAAACAAAGACAAAGAGAAAATTGTGTGTGCGTGGTAGATGTACACATCATCCATCATGATGCGCACGTGCATGTGTCGGTTAGCACAAAATAGCCAATGCTCAAATAAATGAGATGCGTGATATAGAAACATGTCATCCATCATGAGAGGTTCGTTATTATGTATAGCATAATGGAGACTCAAATTGTGTAATGCATCATGAGAAATAGCTAGAGCATTGTTATTCATGGAATGCATATGGTGAAAGCAATCATGGAAATCATGCAAAGTATGAAATGCATCAAGATCTCCTAATATGTATGAGGAAACTATGGGGGTCTCCTCATAGGCATGAGTAGCAACATCACGTGGAGAATATTGACAACATCCACAACAATGCATATTTGGAACAATGTGATCATGGCATGGCATAGTAGATGAATTGCACAAATCATGTAAAGGAAGCATGGCAATATCATCACATGAAAAACAAAAGCCAATGACCATCATCTCGTCATCTATGCCATAAGTGCAAATGGGATTTATTTTAATGGGGCATGCATAGTTACTATGTTGAGATTGAAATGAAGCAATATGGGAAATCTCACTCATAGCATATGACAAGTTCAATGGGTTGTCAAACATGAAGTGACCAATAGAATTTTCACAAGTTGTCCTATGGAGCGTAGCATCACAACTAGGCAACTCAACATGCTCATCATCATATTCATCATAAATAGGTAAGTCAAGATATGAGGAAGTCGCACTAGCATGAAGCATGGTAATAGGTGGGTCAACATCATGGGAGCAATCAATGTCAAGGGAGTCCACTAGTGGGACAAGAGAAGCACCATCACCTATGTTACCTTTGGAGCATAGCCCATGTGTTGTAGGTGAGGTGTTGAAGATCCAATCATTGTCATCTTCATCTTGATGGAACCATGTGGGGGGTGCATCATTGTCCACCATGGCCATCGGTTTCTCCATTGAAGGGATGGACTCGTCGAGGATAGGCGTGTCGTCATGTAGGAGACCTAGCACCAAAGAAGAAAACACACTAGGAGTAGAGGTTAAGTCGTTAGGAATCATAGTGGCCTCACGTGCCGTGTCAACTACCTCACTCACTAAGTGTTGGGGCTCACTCACTGCCTCAAGGATGGTCTCACTCATATGGTTGGTGGAGTCACTCAAATGGCGCTCAACGTCGCATAGGATGTGTGGCATGCTGTCATGTGTGGGGCTAGTGGTGGTCACACTCATCCTCTCATAGGAAATGCTCTCATTGTCACATATGGTGGAATCACTCATGTCACTCATTTGGTGGTGGCTCTCCTCACATGATAAATGGGGCATCTCAACATATGTGGGTGTTGGAGAGATGTAGATGCAAATGTCTCCATGCGCGGTCGCGTAGCTTGACTCGGAGTATGAGTCCAATATGGGCGCCATCTTCATGTTGTTGAAGTGGTTCGCGCGCGTCGCCGTGGTCGAAGGGGATGGCCCTTGCTCGACCGTCTTGTCACCGTCTTGTTGTTGGAGGCCCATATGATGTGGCACCTCATAGCTCGTCTCCATGACCGAAGGGAGTTTCCCATGCTCGGCCATCTTCCTTGAGGGGCTTCCGAAGTTGGAAGTGTCACCCTCGCTCGTAGGTGGTCGCCTTGGACTTGATGAAGTTGATGTAGGCGTACTCGTGGGAAGTAGGCGAAGATGCCGTACGTCCAAAGGCGAAGATGCCTTGAGAACACTTGGCGAAGATGCCGAAGTGGTTGATGTAGCCGTAGCGCCGTCTTGGTGGTGGTCATCTCGCGGTCTTCTTTTGTGCTCTTGAAGCTTGGACTTGGCGTGAAGTAGGGCTTGTTGGGACTTGTGCATTTGCGCTTTTGGAGCATCTTCATGATGATGATGTCGTTGTCGTGCTTGAGCTCCTTGGTGTTCGTCGTCATCGTGCACATGATGCTTGGAGGTGACTTGCCCTTCATGACGATGTTGATCACGAACGTGATGGTGGTCGCCATGTAGATGTGGACGAGGACGATTTGCACTTGCATCTTTTTTGCGCTCCGAAGACTTGTGGCTTGAACGTCTTCTTGAGGATGATGAAGTGGAGGAAGACTTGATCAAGGCCCGAATCTCTTCCATCCTTGCATCTTGCTCCTCTTTATGTGCGGCAAGCTTGTTGTCGATGTAGTCCCTTCTACTTTCTTCGGAGTGACGAATGTCGATGGAGATGTTCTCGATGCGCTCTCGCAATCTTGATTGTGCGCCTTGCACTTGTCGTTGTAGATCGAAGATAGACGCTTTGGTGATGTAGTTGTTCACGCCGTCGTTGTTGTCGAGGACCAGAGAGGAAATGCCTTGCCTATCCATCACAAGACTCAAGCAAATATGAGTGGGAGAAAGAGAAGAACTTATACCAATGTACCTTGACCGATGTTGACAATGAATCAAGTTCACTCAAATGCGGACAATGAAATAGCACTATTGGTACCAATCCTTGTCGGTTCTCACACCTACACAAGTAAAGCTTATAGTGGAGCTCGGTGAGGATAGTGGCACAAAAATTTAATGCAAAATGTTAGCAAGAGTCAATAATGTTGAAAGAGATTCACAAATTCGCAAGCGAAACAAGTAGACCAATAGCAGTATGGAAGGCACACGGAAACGCACACACGGATAGATAAATGGGGTTGTGCAACCAAGGAATAAGCACAAAATGTGGAATCCACGGAAAACGCTCGTGTTGCACAACTCAAGAGAGACGCTAGCATGATTGCTCAATAGGCGGATACGACACTTGTGCACAGCCTATAAGATGCAAAATGGATAAACTTCTATCCCAAGTATGCTATTATGTATGGTTCCCGGTGTTTCTCTCAAGATGATCCAAGATGATCGGTTATGACAATCTTATGTGCAATGTGATATGATGCTATGGCACTTGCTTACAAGCTTCTTTGCTCTCTTTCTCTTTTGCTTAAAAGCTTTATTTCTCTTTTTTTTCTATGGCCACTTTGCACAATGCACAAACCAAGATAGCAATTGTGTATATGCGGGAACAAACTTGTGACACAAGATATGATAGCAATATATGCACCACGATGATATGGTATGTATGCTATGGGAAGTATGGATCACTAATGTGCACAAGTAACGTTGCCGGCAATACTCAAATGCCTAGTCTCGATAGGCAAGTAACGCAAAAGTAAGGCTAGGGGTTAACAATGCAATGGCAAGGGGAATATACAATGGAGGGATACCACGATACCAAGATGATATGGAGGTTACCGTCCGACGATGATGAGTAGCGGTGTTCTTGATGTAGATACCAAGATGATGGAGTCTCGTCCCTAAGTAGCCGAAACACCTTAGGAAACGGAAAAACCACGAACTCAAAATCTCACACGTCAAATGTCAAAATGGTGGTAGCGGAAAACGGTGGTGGTGTTGCACTAGGCAATGCGGAAGTGGAATGATGGGCTATACACGAGTCGGAGTTGAAGTTGTCGTCCCTAAGTAGCCGAAACACCTTAGGAGACACAAGCCACAACTCGAACAAGCTCAAACAACTATTGGGTTAAGTTGGGGGTGTCGGAAGTGTATGGTGGGCAAGGTTATGTGGAAGGTATGGTGGTGGTTGATGAAGAAGCAACCGTCCCTAAGTAGCCGAAACACCTTAGGAGACTCTAATCACGACTCGTACAACCACATATGCAATGGGGAACAAAATGGGTTAGGTTGCGGAAGTCGGTGGTGGCTATGCAGATGATATGGTGGAAGGCCTAGGCAAACTTGCCAAAGTTTCAAACATTTTATGGAGTCAAATGGTGTTGGTCATATTTTTGTGGGATGGGGGATGCCAATAGCTTCAAAATGAGCTAAAGAACGTCGAAATCGGACTCCGGATGAATTAGTTATGACCAAAACAAAATTTCAGCCGAGTCAGTGTCAGGGTTAACCGGACATCCGGGAGGAGGTCCAGCTCATCCGGGCTAGGTCCGGATGATTCGGGTGTACAGCCGGATGATCCGGGTTCGTCAACTCCGGTTCTGTTTTCTGGGTGCGTGGGGTATCTGGACGTCTGGGGGGGCGTCCAGCTGATCCGGGGGATGTCCGGATGATCCGGGAGAAGGTCCGGATGATCCGGGCAAGTCAATCCGCTCGGGATTTGCTCGTGGAGACGAATTTTTGGGCGGTATTTGGGGATTTTCGGGGCAAAATTTGATGGATTTCGTGGATGGAAGGTGTGGAAACTTGGGGAAATGCTAGATCCACTTGAAACCAAGCAAATCCACGGATCAAAATCAACAAAACATCATCAAACCAATCACAAAATAATTTGGGGGCTATTTTTGGTGGGGATTTTCAGATTTACGACGAAATCAACAAAATCAAGCTAGAAAACAAAGGGTAGGGGCTCCAAAAACGTGATCAACGTGGCTCATGATACCAAGATGATGTAGGGTGGAACCCTATAGCGTCGATCTTTCACGTTTGGAGGGGATCCTACGGGGAGACACGAAGAACGAGCGGAAGAACACGAGGAAATCATGGGGAGGAACGAGGGAAAACACTCAACCAACAAGGAATCGGTCACACAAGTGCTAGATCGAAGAACACAAAGAGATACACGAGATCCAAAGTCAACAAAGGTAAGGATACAAAGGTAACCGATCTTCTCCAAGAGGAGGACTTGATGTTCTTCCCTAAAGAGGGGTCTTGAATCCGCTTGGGGATCTTCTCCGGAGAGGTCCTGATCTCCGAGGAGAAGTATCCAAGTGGAGGAGCAAAGGCTCTCACACAAAATGAGCTAATCCAATGCTAAGTCTCAAAGTGGGGAGGAGGAGGTCTATTTATAGTGCTAAGCCACGAAGGGGTAAGTGAGGGGCGAAGGGATACACGGGCTTCGGCCCAAGTCACGCACGCAGGCGGGGTCCGGATGATCCGGATGGTGGCCCGGATGATCCGGGTGTCGGGGGTCCGGATGATCCGGGTGACCGTCCGGATGATCCGGCTTCGTCAAGCAGCTTCTGTTGTCTTCGGGCACGGGTACTCGGATGATCCGGGGGAGGGTTCGGATGATCCGGCTGGGCCCGGATGATCCAGACGGCGGTCCGGACGTCCGGCCTGGCTCCAGCAGCCGCTCCATCTTCTTCTTCCGTCTTCTCTTCCATGCTTGGCCTTGGTCCTTGGATTCTCCATGGTCATCTTGGTTGTACCTGTGTGTATGCAAGGTCCATGCATGAGGTAGTAGCCGTGTCTCAAATGCGGAAAGTGACGGTTCGAAGAGGAGTGAATTCACCTTGTGTCCAATGGCGCATAGTCGAGGTCTCATCTTATGTATCCTTGGGGCTTGGAGAGTAGTCGGAGTGTACATGGGGATGAACGTGGGATGCTCCGCATCAAGATGTCCACATCATCCATCATGATGCGCACGTGCGTGTGTTTGTTAGCACAAAATATCCAACGCTCAAATAAATGAGATGCGTGATATAGAAACATGTCATCCATCATGAAAGGTTTGTTATGATGTGTGTCATAATGGAGACTCAAAGGATGTAATGCATCATGAGGTATTTCTAGAGCATTGTTATTCATGGAATGCATATGGTGTACATTATCATGGGAATCATGCAAAGTATGAAATGCATCAAGATCTCCTAATATGTATGAGGAAGCTATGGGGGTCTCCTCATGAGCAAGAGTAGAAACATCACGTGGAGAGTATTGACAACAACCAAAACAATGCATATTTGGAACAATGTGATCATGGCATGACATATTAGATGAATTGTGTAAATCATGTAAAGGAAGCATGGCAATATCATCACAATAGAAGCAAAAGCCAATGACCATCATCTCGTCATCTATGTCATAAGTGCAAATGGGATTGATTTTAATGGGGCATGCATAGTTACTATGTTGAGATTGTAGGGATGCAATATGGGAGATCTCACTCATAGCATATGACAAGTTCAATGGATTGTCAAACATGAAGTGACCAATAGAATTTTCACATGATATCCTATGAAGCATAGCATCACAACTAGGCAACTCAACATGCTCATCATCATATTCATCATAAATAGGTAAGTCAAGGCATGAAGAAGTCTCACTAGCATGAAGCATGGGAATAGGTGGGTCAACATCATGGGAGCAATCATCGTCAAGAGAGTCCACTAGTGGGACAAGAGAAGCACCATCACCTATATTACCTTTGGAGCGTCACTCATGTGTTGTAGGTGAGGTGTTGAAGATCGTCTCGTTGTCATCTTCATCTTGATGGAACCATGTGGGGGGTGCATCATCGTCCATCATGGCCATCGTCGTCTCCATAGGAGGTATGGATTCATCAATGGTAGGCGTGTCGTCATGTAGGAGACCTAGCACCAAAGGAGAAAACACACTAGGAGTAGAGGTTAAGTCGTTAGACATCATAGTGGCCTCACATGCCGTGTCAACTACCTCACTCTCTAAGTGTTGTGGCTCAATCACTCCCTCAAGGATGCTCTCACTCATATGGCTGGTGGAGTCACTCATATGGCTAGTGGTGGTCACACTCATCCTCTCATAGGAAATGTTCTCATTGTCACATATGGTGGAATCAAGTTCACTCAAATGCGGACAATGAAATAGCACTATTGGTACCAATTCTTGTCGGTTCTCACACCTACACAAGTAAAGCTTATGGTGGAGCTTGGTGAGGATAGTGGCACAAAAATTTAATGCAAAATGTTAGCAAGAGTTAATAATGTTGAAAGAGATTCACAAATTCGCAAGTGAAACAAATGGACCAATAGCAATGAAAGGTACACGGAAACACACACACGGATAGATAAATGGGGTCGTGCAACCAAGGAATGAGCACAAAATGTGGAATCCACGGAAAACGCTCGTGTTGCACAACTCAAGAGAGACGCTAGCACGATTGCTCAATAGGCGGATACGACACTTGTGCACAACCTATAAAATGCAAAATGGAAAAACTTTCTATCCCAAGTATGCTATGTATGTATGGTTCCTGGTGTTTCTCTCAAGATGATCCAAGATGATCGGATATGACAATCTTAAATGCAATGTGGTATGATGCTATGGCACTTGCTTACAAGCTTCTTTGCTCTTTCTCTTTTGCTTAAAAGCTTTATTTCTCTTTTTTTTCTATGGCCACTTTTGCACAATGCACAAACCAAGATAGTAATTGTGTATATGCGGGAACAAACTTGAGGCACAATGGATGGTATGATACCAAGATGATATGGTATGTATGCAATGGATGGTGTAGACCACTAATGTGCACAAGTAACGTTGTCGGCAATACTCAAATGGCTAGTCTTGATAGGCAAGTAACGCAAAATGGGCTAGGGGTTAACAATGCAATTGCAAGGGAATATACAATGGTGTCGTCGAGGTTACCGTCCTTGGAGATGATGAGAGGCGGTGTTCTTGATCTAGATACTAAGATGATGGAGACTCGTCCCTAAGTAGCCGAAACACCTTAGGAAACGGAAAAACCGCGAACTCAAAATCTCAAATGACAAATGTCAAATGGTGGTAGCGGAAAGCGGTGGTGGTGTTGCACTAGGCAAATGCGGAAGTGGAATGATGGATATACACGTGTCGGAGTTGAAGTTGCCGTCCCTAAGTAGCCGAAACACCTTAGGAGACACAAGCTACAACTCAAACAAGCTCAAACAAAATTGGGTTAAGTTGGGTTGCTGGAAGTGTATGGTGGGCAAGGTTATGTGGAAGTGGTGGTGGTGGTTGATGAAGAAGCAACCGTCCCTAAGTAGCCGAAACACCTTAGGAGACGTGAATCAGTACTCAAGCAACCACATATGCAATGGGGAACAAAATGGGTTAGGTTGCGGAAGTCGGTGGTGGTAATGCGAATGATATGGTGGAGGTCCTAGGAAAACTTGCCAAATTTTAGAAAATATGATGGAGTCAAATGATGTTTGTGGTATTTTTGTGGGATAGGGGATGTCAATAGCTTCAAAACGAGCTAAAGAACGTCAAAAACGGAGTTCGGATGAATTAGTTACGGCCAAAACAAGATTTCGGCCGAGTCAGTGTCAGGATTAACCGGACATCCGGGAGGAGGTCCGGATGATCCGGGCTAGGTCCGGATGATCCGGGTGTACATCCGGATGATCCGGGTTCGTCAGCTCCGGTTCTGTTTTTTGGGTGCGTGGGGTATCCGGACGTCCGGGAGAGGGTCCAGCTGATCCGGGAGGTGTCCGGATGATCCGGGAGAAGGTCCGGATGATCCGGGCAGGTCAAACTGCTCGGGATTTCCTCTCGGGGACGACTTTTTGGGCGGAATTTGGGGATTTTGGGGTCAAAATTGACGAGATTTCGTGGATGGAAGGTGGGGAAACTTGGGGAAATGCTAGATCCACTTGAAACCAAGCAAATCCACGGATCAAAATCAACAAAACATCATCAAACCAACAAATCACAAAAAACATTTGGGGCTATTTTTGGTGGGGATTTTCGGATTTAGGACGAAAACAACAAAATCAAGCTAGAAAACACGGGGTAGGGGCTCCAAAAACGTGATCAACGTGGCTCATGATACCATATGATGTAGGGTGGAACCCTATAGCATCGATCTTTCACGTTTGGAGTGGATCCTACGGGGAATCACGAAGAACACGCGGAAGCACAAAGGGAAACACGGGGGAAAACGAGAGAGAATCACTCAACCAACAAGGAATCGATCACACAAGTGCTAGATCACCACACACATAAGAGATCCACAAGATCCAAAGTCAACAAAGGTAAGGATACAAAGGAATCGTTCTTCTCCAAAAGGAGGCCTTGATGTTCTTCCCTAGAAGGGGTGATGAGGACATCAATACAATTGTTACACCCACAGCCCCTGCTGCTATACATACTGGACCAATTACTAGAGCTCGTGCACGCCAACTAAATTACCAGGTACTTTCGTTTCTTGGTAATGATTCTAATGTTCATGAGAATATGATGCTGCCTAAATTGGATACATTTGTTTTGCTTACAAATGAAGGGCCTAGCTTGGAGAAGGATGAACATTGGAGCAAGAACAAGCATGGAGATGATGGCATGCGCAAGGGGAACAAGAACGGAGTTACAAGTGATGATTTCAGGACTTTGAAGCCACCATAATGGGTGCATGAAGCCTTGGACGAAATATTCAAGATGCCACTTCATAAATTTCGTCCCGAGGCTATTTTAGGTGCTGCGTCACCTTATTATTGGGCCAGGCCCATGTAATTTCGAAATACATAAGTATAGGCTATTTTTAGAGTCCGTATGTGTGGGGAAACAAGAGATAGGGTTAATTTCGGACCCCTCCACCAAGGGCCACGAAATTCCCCCCTCTTCCTCCATATATACAGCCCTTAGGGCATCGTTTAGACTTTGGGTTTTGTTTAGATTAAAAGTTCGCCATAGCTGCAACTTCGCGTACTTCGTTTGTGTTCAACGACCAGACAAAGGCGTCACAGAACCCCACCTTGATCAATAAAGCTTTCATCTTATATTCGCAATATCCAGATTGCAATCTCAGTTTCTTGCTTGTTCTTCGTTTGCTCGCAGGAAACAGACCCTCGTGGTCAGGTTGATCGTGCTCCGGCGTGGTCAATAACCTCTCGGAGTTGGTTTAGCGATTGCTAAGGCGCGACGTCCTCGCACGTTCGTAGTCGGATCGTCAAAGTCGACTTCCACCAAAGCGAAATCCACTATCTCATCGAAAGACGGGACACCTTTGCCTCTATCAAGAAGCTTTCTCTCACCACAAGACCACATCCACATCCTTACTACATCCAATGGTTCAACAACAGCGGCAAGGTTAAGGTAACACGTACTGTTCGTGTGCATTTTAGTATCTCTACATATGCTGATTATGTTGATTGTGATGTGGTACCTATGCAAGCATGTTCCTTATTACTTGGTAGACCATGGCAATTTGATAAAAATTCTGTACACCATGGTAGAAACAATCACTATACTCTTGTTCATAAGGATAAAAATATTACTTTGCTTCCTATGACTCCTGATTCCATTTTGAAAGATGATATTAATAGAGCTAATAAAGCACAACAGGAGAAGAATAAGAGTGAAAATCAGATTGTGGCAAAAGAATTTGAGCAACAAATGAAGCCTAATAATAAATCATCTAGTGTTGCTTCTGAAATTCAATTGAAAAGTGCATGTTTATTTGCCACCAAATCTGATATTGATGAGCTAGATTTCAGCAAATCTGTTTGCTATGCTTTTGTGTGCAAAGAGGCATTATTTTCATTCGAGGACGTGCCTTCCTCTTTGCCTCCTGCTGTCACTAACATTTTGCAGGAGTTCGCTGACGTTTTTCCACAAGACGTGCCACCGGGATTACCGCCTATTCGAGGGATTGAGCATCAGATTGACTTAATTCCCGGTGCTTCATTGCCAAACCGTGCACCATACCGTACCAATCCAGAGGAGACGAAGGAGATTATGCGTCAAGTACAAGAGCTTCTCGACAAAGGTTATATACGCGAATCCCTTAGTCCTTGTGCTGTTCCTATTATTTTAGTGCCGAAAAAGGATGGTACATCACGTATGTGTGTTGATTGTAGAGGCATTAATAATATTACTATTCGTTATCGTCATCCTATTCCTAGGCTAGATGATATGCTTGATGAATTGAGTGGCTCTACAATATTCTCCAAAGTTGATTTGCGTAGTGGCTACCATCAAATTCGTATGAAATTGGGAGATGAATGGAAAACAGCATTTAAAACTAAGTTTGGATTATATGAGTGGTTAGTCATGCCTTTTGGGTTAACTAATGCACCTAGTACTTTCATGAGATTAATGAACGAAGTTTTACGTGCTTTCATTGGACGATTTGTGGTAGTTTACTTTGATGACATATTGATTTATAGCAGATCTTTGGAAGAACATTTAGAACATTTACGTGCTGTTTTTATTGCTCTACGTGATGCACGTTTGTTTGGTAACCTTGGGAAGTGCACCTTTTGCACCGACCGAGTATCTTTTCTTGGCTATGTTGTTACTCCACAGGGAATTGAAGTTGATAAATCCAAGATTGAAGCTATTGAGAGTTGGCCGCAGCCCAAAACGGTCACACAAGTGAGGAGTTTTCTTGGCCTCGCTGGATTCTATAGGCGTTTTGTGAGAGATTTCAGCACCATTGCTGCACCTCTCAATGAGCTTACAAAGAAAGATGTGCCTTTTCTTTGGGGTACTGCACAGGAAGAAGCCTTCACGGTATTGAAAGATAAGTTGACACATGCTCCTTTACTCCAACTTCCTGATTTTAATAAGACTTTTGAGCTTGAATGTGATGCTAGTGGAATTGGATTAGGAGGTGTGTTATTACAAGATGGCAAACCTGTTGCATACTTTTCTGAAAAATTGAGTGGGCCTAGTCTGAATTATTCTACCTATGATAAAGAATTATATGCTCTTGTTCGGACTTTAGAAACATGGCAACATTATTTATGGCCCAAAGAATTTGTTATACATTCTGATCATGAATCTTTGAAACATATTAAAAGTCAAGCTAAACTGAATCGTAGACATGCTAAATGGGTTGAATTCATTGAGACTTTCCCTTATGTCATTAAACACAAGAAGGGAAAAGAAAATGTTATTGCTGATGCATTGTCTCGTCGCTATACTATGCTTTCACAACTTGACTTCAAAATATTTGGTTTGGAGACCATCAAAGATCAATATGTGCATGATGCTGATTTTAAAGATGTAATGCAGAATTGTAAAGAAGGAAGAATGTGGAACAAGTTTGTCGCTAACGATGGATTTGTGTTTCGTGCTAACAAGCTATGCATTCCAGCTAGCTCCGTTCGTCTTTTGTTGTTGCAGGAAGCGCATGGAGGAGGATTAATGGGACATTTTGGCGTGAAGAAGACGGAGGACGTACTTGCTACACATTTCTTTTGGCCAAAGATGAGACGGGATGTTGAGCGTTTTATTGCTCGATGCACTACATGTCAAAAAGCTAAGTCACGACTCAATCCTCATGGTTTATATATGCCTTTGCCTGTACCTAGTGTTCCTCGGGAGGATATATCTATGGACTTTGTTTTAGGTTTACCTCGAACAAAGAAGGGGAGGGATAGCATATTTGTTGTCGTGGATAGATTCTCGAAAATGGCACACTTTATACCATGTCATAAAAGCGATGATGCTGTTAATGTTGCTGATTTGTTCTTTCGTGAAATTATTCGCTTGCATGGTGTGCCAAATACTATTGTTTCAGATCGTGATACTAAATTTCTTAGCCACTTTTGGAGATGTTTATGGGCTAAGTTGGGGACTAAACTGCTTTTTAGTACTACTTGTCACCCCCAAACTGATGGACAAACTGAAGTAGTCAATAGAACGTTGTCTACTATGCTTAGGGCTGTTTTGAAGAATAATAAGAAAATGTGGGAGGAATGCTTGCCTCATATTGAATTTGCTTATAATCGTTCATTGCATTCTACTACTAAGATGTGTCCTTTTGAAGTTGTGTATGGTTTCCTACCTCGTGCACCTATTGATTTGTTGCCTCTTCCATCTTCGGAGAAGGTTAATTTTGATGCTAAACAACGTGCTGAATTAATTTTAAAAATGCATGAGTTAACTAAGGAAAACATTGAGTGTATGAATGCTAAATATAAACTTGCTGGAGATAAGGGTAGAAAACATGTTGTGTTTGCACCTGGAGATCTTGTTTGGTTACATTTGCGTAAGGATAGATTTCCTGATTTGCGCAAATCAAAGATAATGCCACGTGCTGATGGTCCCTTTAAGGTGTTAGAGAAAATAAATGATAATGCATATAAACTAGAGCTGCCTGCAGATTTTGGGGTTAGTCCCACTTTTAACATTGCAGATTTGAAGCCTTATTTGGGTGAGGAAGATGAACTTCCGTCGAGGACGACTTCATTTCAAGAAGGGGAGGATGATGAGGACATCAATACAATTGTTACACCCACAGCCCCTGCTGCTATACATACTGGACCAATTACTAGAGCTCGTGCACGCCAACTAAATTACCAGGTACTTTCGTTTCTTGGTAATGATTCTAATGTTCATGAGAATATGATGCTGCCTAAATTGGATACATTTGTTTTGCTTACAAATGAAGGGCCTAGCTTGGAGAAGGATGAACATTGGAGCAAGAACAAGCATGGAGATGATGGCATGCGCAAGGGGAACAAGAACGGAGTTACAAGTGATGATTTCAGGACTTTGAAGCCACCATAATGGGTGCATGAAGCCTTGGACGAAATATACAAGATGCCACTTCATAAATTTCGTCCAGAGGCTATTTTAGGTGCTGCGTCACCTTATTATTGGGCCAGGCCCATGTAATTTCGAAATACATAAGTATAGGCTATTTTTTGAGTCCGTATGTGTGGGGAAACAAGAGATAGGGTTGATTTCGGACCCCTCCACCAAGGGCCACGAAATTCCCCCCTCTTCCTCCATATATACAGCCCTTAGGGCATCGTTTAGACTTTGGGTTTTGTTTAGATTAAAAGTTCGCCATAGCTGCAACTTCGCGTACTTCGTTTGTGTTCAACGACCAGACAAAGGCGTCACAGAACCCCACCTTGATCAATAAAGCTTTCATCTTATATTCGCAATATCCAGATTGCAATCTTAGTTTCTTGCTGGTTCTTCGTTTGCTCGCAGGAAACAGACCCTCGTGGTCAGGTTGATCGTGCTCCGGCGTGGTCAATAACCTCTCGGAGTTGGTTTAGCGATTGCTAAGGCGCGACGTCCTCGCACGTTCGTAGTCGGATCGTCAAAGTCGACTTCCACCAAAGCGAAATCCACCATCTCATCGAAAGACGGGACACCTTTGCCTCTATCAAGTGGTATCAGATTTCCAGGTTGCTCGGTGAGATTTTACAGTTTTTCGTAGTTTAGATCGAGTCTGTTCTTCATACCTATAGTCCACGAAAAAGCCAAAAAAAAATTAGGGTTAGTTCATCCCATCCGAACCAATCTGAGCCTTGCATAATCTTTTCTGTATTTGCTTTGTTGAATTTGCGGTTGCATCGTCGTGTTCAGTTGCTGGTCTTAGCGTCTAGTCTTTTAGAGTTTGGAGTTCTGTTCACAAGTTGTCACGCCGTCGCCGCACCATCATCATCGCCCCTGCCATCTACCACCACCGCTCCGAATCCGTATCCATATACCACCACCAATCCGTGTCCATATACCACCACCGATCCATATCCATATACTACCACCGCTGCCATATACCACCACCATATATCCACCACCAATCCGAGTTCCTTGCTTATTAGGTTTGTTTTCGGGATCAATCTAGATTCCGATTCGTGTTTCCTTGCCGGAGTAGGTTTCGGAAAAAAAAAAGAGTCGGGTAGCCACGCTCCGTTTAGGCCCAAAATTTTTCGAAAACGCATTTTTCGAAAAAATTTCTGGCTATCCTATTTTTAGGTGTTTCTGAGTGTTTTGAGACAGGTGCCATTATAGGAAGTTTTTTTTGACCCGTTTCCAGTTTTTGGGTCCGGGCAGTCAAAAAAAAAAAATTGGTCAAAAAAAAAATTTCGTGCCCATCCTGTCAGTTTGAGCTAAGAAGAGTTTTGAGACACTCGCCATTATAGTGATTTTTCGCAAAAAAAAAAGAGCGCAAAAAAAAAATTTCCTAAAGTGTGCTTTTCCCTTGTTTACGTGCCGCGCCGTGATTTTGTTAGTGTTCTAGGCTCGCGTCTCTAGCACAGTCTAGCCTAGGACCAGCACAGTACCGTCGTTGAGCGTTTATTCAACTTTGCATCTCTGAATTGATTATTGCTGACCCTTTTTGCTACCATACTATAAGCCTTCCCAGCTCCACATACATCTACGTCGTGTGTTCGACTCTCCCTGGTAATCGCTCTATCCAAGCTTTGAGAGTTTTTGACTACAACGGTTGCCGATCACCGCCTGCTGCTGGGTAAGAACTGGTAAGAATTTGAGATTTGCTTGACGGATTTGTGACACCCACCACCACCACTTGTTCGTAGTCTGTAGGATCATATTCTTGTGTGTTTCTATTGCTGCTAACCATGCCAGGATCACAAGCCGACGAGATTGACTGGGAGAATTTATCGAACAAGTGCAAGATGTGCTGAACAATTTTGAAGAGGCCATGGAGAAGATCACTGGCCTTGAGAAGACGTTCGAAACAAAGCTCGATAACAAGTTTAATGAATTGCTCGCGCGTCTTCCACCACCACCACCCGCTGTACCTAACGCACCTCTCCAACAACAACAACAACGACTACCTCCACGTCGCGAAGCAGACCTCCGCCGAGCAAGCCGTGTTCCTCTTGCGTTTGGCCAAACTGTTGGTGCTGCTGTTGATACTTCTGTGGCTCCTGCTACTGATGCGGAGGAGGATGATTATGTGGGAGATTATGAGGATGAGGTTGATCAAAATCAACACTACGTGCAGCCACCTGTACCACCACCAGCAGGTCGACCTCAGGTATATATTCGTAATGGTAGGCCTGCACCACCACCTCAGGTACGCGATGATGTCCATATTCCTAAACTGAAATTGAATATTCCACCATTTGAGGGTAGATATGTTCCTGATATATATCTTACTTGGGAGTTAGAAACTGAACAACGATTTACATGTTTACAATATCCTGAGGAGAGACGAGTTGCTGCTGCTGTTTGTGCTTTCACTAGTTTTGCATGTGTATGGTGGTCTGAACATTGTAGATTATATCCTATTCCAACTACTTGGGCTGCTTTGAAAACTGCTATGCGTACGCGTTGGGTTCCACCATATTATCAACGTGAATTGCTTCAAAAATTGCAGCGTTTAAGACAAGGAAAAAATTCTGTAGAAGAATATTATCAGGAATTACAAAACTGGCATGATTAGATGTGGTATTGTTGAGGAGAATGAAGCTATGCTTGCACGTTTTCTGGGTGGATTAAATAGAGAGATTCAGACCATTCTAGACTATAAGGAGTATACTAATATCACTCGTTTATTCCATCTTGCTTGTAAAGCTGAACGTGAAGTGCAGGATCGACAAGCATTGGGGCGAACTAACTTTTCTGCAGGCCGACCTTCATCATGGACACCACGTGCATCTTCTACTTCAACTGCACCAGCACCTCCATCAGGTGCCACCTCCAGCCGTGATACAAGAAAACAGGCACAACCACCATTATCTGCCAAGAGCGCACCTGCGGGGCCTACACAGCGTTCTTCTTCTTCCATAGCATCAACAGGGCACACAAGTGATATTATTTGTCGTCGTTGTAAGGGAGGAGGTCATTATGCGAGAGAATGCAAATCTCCGCGTGTGATGATTGCTACTGCGGATGGTGGATATGAGTCCGCTAGTGACTATGATGAGGAGACTTTGGCTCTTATTACACGTGAAGAACATGGTGGAGATGATTCTGATAATGAGACGCAATACATGGCTCCTGAAGACGCTGACAGGTATGAATGTTTAGTTGCTCAACGTGTTTTGAGTGTGCAGATCACACAAGCTGAGCAAAATCAGAGGCACAATTTGTTCCATACCAAGGGAGTTGTGAAGGAACGTTCTGTGCGCGTTATCATAGACGGAGGGAGCTGCAACAACTTGGCTAGCATGGAGATGGTCGAGAAGCTTTCTCTCACCACAAGACCACATCCACATCCTTACTACATCCAATGGTTCAACAACAGCGGCAAGGTTAAGGTAACACGTACTGTTCGTGTGCATTTTAGTATATCTACATATGCTGATTATGTTGATTGTGATGTGGTACCTATGCAAGCATGTTCCTTATTACTTGGTAGACCATGGCAATTTGATAAAAATTCTGTACACCATGGTAGAAACAATCACTATACTCTTGTTCATAAGGATAAAAATATTACTTTGCTTCCTATGACTCCTGATTCCATTTTGAAAGATGATATTAATAGAGCTAATAAAGCAAAACAGGAGACGAATAAGAGTGAAAATCAGATTGTGGCAAAAGAATTTGAGCAACAAATGAAGTCTAATAGTAAACCATCTAGTGTTGCTTCTGAAATTAAATTGAAAAGTGCATGTTCATTTGCCACCCAATCTGATATTGATGAGCTAGATTTCAGCAAATCTGTTTGCTATGCTTTTGTGTGCAAAGAGGCATTATTTTCATTCGAGGACGTGCCTTCCTCTTTGCCTCCTGCTGTCACTAACATTTTGCAGGAGTTCGCTGACGTCTTTCCACAAGACGTGCCATCGGGATTACCGCCTATTCGAGGGATTGAGCATCAGATTGACTTAATTCCCAGTGCTTCACTGCCAAACCGTGCACCATACCGTACCAATCCAGAGGAGACGAAGGAGATTATGCGCCAAGTACAAGAGCTTCTCGACAAAGGTTATATACGCGAATCCCTTAGTCCTTGTGCTGTTCCTATTATTCTAGTGCCGAAAAAGGATGGTACATCACGTATGTGTGTTGATTGTAGAGGCATTAATAATATTACTATTCGTTATCGTCATCCTATTCCTAGGCTAGATGATATGCTTGATGAATTGAGTGGCTCTACAATATTCTCCAAAGTTGATTTGCGTAGTGGCTACCATCAAATTCGTATGAAATTGGGAGATGAATGGAAAACAGCATTTAAAACTAAGTTTGGATTATATGAGTGGTTAGTCATGCCTTTTGGGTTAACTAATGCACCTA